>NC_079507.1:75669850-76269850 GCF_030052815.1 Hevea brasiliensis | reverse complement strand
CAAAACCACAAACCAACGCAATTAAAAAGGGGGGCAGGGGAGAGGGAATCCATATAGAAATGAAGAGGATTCATGAAATTTGAAAAATAACGGACCTTGAAAGTGCCTGAACAAGTGATCACAGACATAGCTAGACGCATCAGGGCCACCGTGACCATCATAGACACCAATAAAAGTCCCAAACGATCCAGACTCGATCTGGCACTTGTCCTCGAGTACTTGATTAGCTTGCACAACAGCCATTGAAAAATCTCCAGACCCATATCTCCCAATATCTCTATACCAAAGCAACCCGTCTTTCCCTTCTTTTCCAACACCAGCTGACTCAAAGTTGCCACTAGTGCTGCTATCGTGCCCAAACGGCCTAAAACATAAAGAAAGCAGATTCATCAATGCCTGAAGCATCCCACATCTCTCAGTTACGCTGACCCCAATCTCCTCTCCCAAGGTATCCCAATCTGGTCGTTGATATAATGATCAAATTTATATTTGACAAGAAAGTGGGTGTACAGGATAAGAAGAGAGAAGGGTGGTGGTGGTGGTGGTGATGGAGCTCTGTGCCCGGTGGTAGAGGAACAGGGAAAGGGTCATTCCATTGCTGGGGAGGAGATGGTGTAGGGAAGAGTTTTGTTGGGTGTTGTTTTCAATGTCTTTTGTTTGTATTATGGTGTGTATATAACAATAACCATCAATTTGATGTACGCAAAAAGCAAGTGTTCTTCTTGCGATGCCTCTTTAGCTTACATTCTTTCTTTTTATGTGTTTTTTTATGGAATTGTTTTCCTCTTGTTTTTCACTTATGGGTGAAAGTGAAAACTTTCAAAAAGGGAACCACTTTCTGCGACTCTCAACTCTCAAAGCTTTAGTTTTTGCTTTGGTGACTTGTCATGACTCATTCGAGTTTCTACTTTTCTACTTCTACTCATTACTGCCCACTGGTAAGAAGTAATAGATGGAGGAAGAGGACTTCCATTGATTCCAGACCAGAACCAATTACTGAATTTGGGCGAAAATCAACTTAGCCAGAGCTTGTAGAAACTTAGGCCTGACTTTCAATATTTTTCTACGTTTCTTTAGTGGTTAAAAAATGAGAACACTTGCTTCTCTACTACCCATATCTATAAAGTTCACCTTTTATTCAGATTAATTATGATAATTTTTTATTTGTGGGATTGACAATTGGAGTCTAGACTCTAGATGATGTAGGTAAGGTAACATAGGCACTCACTCAAGCATCTCACTAGGGGGACAGTGAATTGATGGTGGATGAATTTTACCTTTCAACAAATAGCAAGAGATTTGATCCACAATCCGCTCCCCCATCCCCACCATGGCAATTTGGAAATTAGCTCTGTGCCATTAGGCCACCATTACAGATTCTTTATCCTGAGAAAATCAGAAATGGTCAAGGATAATTATTCTATTTGTGCTTATCCTCGTTTCAAAATCAACATCACTGAATTTTATACTTGTTAATTATGGAATTAAAATATTAAATTGAGAAATAATGCGTTCATTCTTATGCCTAAGGTGACTGTAATGTTTATATATTTTTACCATATTTGACTGTTAACCTTAACGCAATTGCTTGAAGAGTTTAAATTAATGTTCTCCATTGAATTTCTGTTAAACATATAGCGAAAACTTTTACATCTTGATATCCTTTTTGGCAATGGTTTTTCTTGTCAAATTTACGTTACATGCCACACTTTTTTGTAGTTGAAAACGAAAAATATTTCGGTTGTTGAAAAACTGTGCATGGAGACAATTGAAATGCAAAGATTGTGACATCCGCTTATCTGCTTTTCTTGCCTAAAGAAAACAACAATTTCAAGCAGCTTCCATTGTCATAGTTTGTTGCTTCTTGTTAAAACCTCTTAGCAAAGTTCTGGGGCACACGATGGCAACTTGACAAGGAGAGTCCCTTCTTCTCTTCAAAAATCACTAACCCATGTTCTAACATTGAGAAACTTTCATCAACCATTAATATTAGTCTCTTACATACCTAGTAAGTAGCAACCTTCATAGCTTGCCCTTCACAACACAATTTAGACATGAATTGACGTTTCCATTTGCCAGTGCAAGCCTGCCATACAAGCAAGAAGTTGACATCAAATTGACCGGGCAAACAGTCTCTTGTTGGTCATGTGGAGCAAAAACAATGACTCGTGTCTCTGTGGTTTCATTAAGCAAACAAACTGGTCATCAGATCTTCCTTCTCTACTTGCGTATATGTGGAGCATTTGGGGACAATGCATCCAAATTTCCTCTCTTCCGAGATGTCCAGGGCCGGGTCACCGAGATGGCAAGCAGGAAATGGGGCCTATATGGTTCCAGCTTTAGGAACAAAATTTCAAAGGGATTCAGAAATGGGACCATGCATGAATAGAATATTTAGCCATGGCATGAGGGATTTCATGTTATTGTTGGTTGGTATAGTTTTGAATTATTGCAGCCCCAGTCTTCACTTGTTCGTCACTTGTCTCTTGGGTCTTGGCTCCCTTGTTTTATGTAGGAAGCAATTGTGGCCATCAAACATTTCGGTGACAGCTCGCATATATGGTGATGGTATTCACACCTTTTGGGCTTAAAGTGTAATCTTGGATCACAAAGAAGTGAACTGTTGGGTCAGTGGTTGTCTTAGACTTCCAGCTAGTGTCCAGTTTTAGCAATACTTGCTTCTGTTGCTGCTCGCTACATTAAATTGAGAAATGGGCTCTTTTGGGCTTCTACGAGCGTCAGTCTGCTCACCCATAAATCGGTCAATCCAGAATCGCCGACTAAAATCTTCCCATGGCCCCTTTTATTACAAACTCTCTGCTTTTATTTTTCTTGATTTGATCAATTTTATATTTTTATATATAGATTAAATTAATGATTTTGAAAGATTTTTTATTTTATAATTTATTTTTATTTTAATAGAACTTTATTGTTTTATATTATACAATTCTAATAGCTCTTAATTCACGTCGCTGGAACTGGAAGAAACTTCCCAATCCTACGTGTTTCATGGCTAAAAAAGTCAAAATCTAATGGAAGTTTCAGGTTCATTTGTGCTAAATATGTTGATGATAATTTCTAGGTTATTCGGTCGAATTTGCTAACCTCTTATTGTGAGTAGAGATGCAACAGACAAGCATCCATCAAAATCATCTCTTTTAATTGAAATTTAATTAATATTTTAAATTTATTTAAAATTATTCAAACTTACCGATACACAACTCTTGTAAGTTTTTCAACAGATCACCATATTTGTTAGCTTATATGTTAATAGAATGCAGATGGAATCAAATCAGTTTATAAATTTTAAAAATATATTAATATATTTATTTATAATAATTTTTAAATAATAATTTTTAAATTTATAAATTAAATTTATAAATAAAAAAATAAACAGGAGATTCAAAGTATTTATAAGTTAATTTAATTAAATATTATATTTTATTATTTTTATTTAATTTTTAAAATTTTATTATAAATTTTATTTAATATCTTTGTAATTATTTTGATAATAAATATACTTGTAAGTTATTTTTTATTAAATATATTAATTATTCATCAATCACTTATAAATTATTTTTTTTTAAATACATAACTACTTAAAATTTAAAATACTTATAAACTTAAATTATTTTATAACCTTTGAATATTTATAAATTAATTTAAATAAATTAAGTCAAATATTTTTTAAATCTAACCAGCTTAAACTAACTTCATTATAAAAAGTCAATTAAAAAGATAATAGATGAATGAATAAATAAGGGATGGAGAATGTATCCAATCATTTTTTTATATTGTATTATAATAAAAATTATAATTAAAATGTGAGTTTTTAAAAAAATTGTAAAAAAATACAAATAATTCTAATGAGAACATAATAACAACGTCGTTATAATTTTATTTATTCTAAATAAAAGAATCAAATTAAGAAAAGGAAAAAAGACAAAAGAATTGTAACGCCCTAGGCAAATCCCACATCGACAAAACACGGGAGAGATGCTGGGTTTATAAATTGGTGGTTCGTAACCCCTAGTGACGCGTTTTAAAGCCGTGAGGGCTTCAGCCCAGAGCGGATAATATCACTAGTGGGCCGGGCCGTTACACAAGTTGGTATCAGAGCTCGGTTGAGGTCTAGTAAACTTGCGGAGCATAGGATCCTTAAAGTCTTCGTACTTTTTCATCTGTCTTAATTTGGCTCACATTTTCAAATTTAATGCTTGTTTATTAAAATGAATAGGTGCCTAGGTCTGTTAGACGTAAGAGGAGAACTAGGGCCAAGGGTCTTAATGGTGCAAACTTTGATCCAACAGGGGAGGTACCACCTCAAACTATTAATCAGACATCTGAACAGACGCCTATGGCTAAGACTGGGGCACAACCATTCCAATTAGTTACTGCAGCTCAAGCACCTAGGGCTGGTCAAGTTACTGTGGTAGATCTGGCAGCGGGATTGCATGCAGTGAATCGTGCTGTTAATACTATAGCTGAGTACCTTACAACTCAACCACAGCAACCAGTGGTTGGCTCTACTTCAAAGACCATTTCGGGATAGGGCTCGATTCCTTGACTCTACAGATTTTCTCAAGCTAAAACCAAAGGAGTTCACTGGAGAGGATGCATTAGTTGATCCCTTAGATTTTCTAGATGACATGGAGAGGTATTATGACACTATGGGTTGCAGTAGTGCTAGGATGGTGATGTTGGCAGGAAATCAGCTTAAGGGAGTTGCTCATGAGTGGTATATCTCTAAGAAGAATGGGCGACCTGAAGGTTCTATCCTCTGGCCTGAATTTCACTCTCTCTTTTTGGAGCGATTTCTCCCTCCTAGTGTTCAAGAGGCTAAGGCTTTGGAGTTTGAAACCTTGAAGCAAGGTAAAATGACAGTTACAGAGTATGAGATGAAGTTTACCAAATTATCCCTTTTTGGTAAACACTTGATTCCAAATGAGGAGAAGAAGGCTCGCAGGTTTGA
Source organism: Hevea brasiliensis (assembly GCF_030052815.1). NCBI lineage: Eukaryota > Viridiplantae > Streptophyta > Magnoliopsida > Malpighiales > Euphorbiaceae > Hevea > Hevea brasiliensis. Next base: position 76,264,878 of record NC_079507.1, on the reverse strand, counting down.
AAGGGGCTTACGAGATAGGCTAATTGATCGTGTAGCTCCTTTACGACTACCTAAATATGAGGAGGTAGTTGATCGGGCTAGACAAATGGAGATGTATGCTGATGAACGTTGGGCTCGTGAGCAACGCAAGCAGTTTAAGAAAGATAGTCAAGGTAATCAATTTAACAGAGGACAAAGTCATCAGGGTTCTTATCAAGATAATAAGCAGGGTTCTCAGTCTACAGTTGGTAATAAGGCACATCAATCTGGAGTTGGTCAGGGACGTGAGCAGAGGACACATGCAGGGAATGCTCGGTATAACCAGATTAGCACTGATCCTATTACCACTCTTTGTCAGCATTGTGGTAAGCCACATAAGGGCACTTGTCATTGGGTTACTGGAGCATGCTTTGGTTGTGGACAGTTGGGACACCGTAGACAGGACTGTCCTATTAGTGAGACAACTCAGGGTGCTGGTCAAGCAACACATTCTGCTCCCTCTCAGGTTCAACCAGTTTCACAGTATAGTGGTAGAAGTCAGGGTTTTGGTGGTCGTGGACAAGGTGGTAGAGGTTCTGGTGGTAGAGGATTTGCTCAAACTCAGGGACAGACATCTGGTAGTAGAGGTAAAGCTAGAGTTTTTGCTTTGACTCAGTAGGATGCTCAGGCATCTAATGCAGTAGTGACAGGAACACTTCCTATTTGCTCATTTGATGCTAGAGTACTGTTTGATCCTGGTTCCAGTCATTCCTTTGTTTCTCCATACTTTTCCATGAGATTTAGTACACCACCTACTTTGTTAAAGTATCCTTTATCTGTATCAACACCTATGGGGGATGCAATAGACACTGATATGGTGTATAGGGGATGTACAGTTCACATTGGAGATAGGGAATTAGCTGCAGATCTTGTTTTTTTGGATATGTTTGAGTTTGATGTGATTTTAGGCATGGATTGGTTAGCCACTTATCACGTTTCATTAGATTGTCATAATAAAATTGTACTCTTTAAAATTCCTGGGGAGGCAGAATTTCAATTTCAGGGAGATCGTAGTATAGCCTCTAGTAATCTTATCTCTGTAGTGAGTGCTAGACGATTATTGCGAAAGAGGTGTAAAGGGTATCTAGCTTATGTTAGAGATGTTCAGGTAGAAGGTGCAGGTTTGGAGAATGTTAAAGTGGTTAAGGAGTTTCCTGATGTGTTTCCAGAAGATTTATCAGGTTTACCCCCGGAGCAAGAGGTAGAGTTTGGTATAGACTTAGTTCCTGGAACTGAGCCCATATCTATGCCACCTTATCGTATGGCAACCGCAGAACTTAAGGAGTTGAAGGAGCAACTACAGGACCTACTAGACAAGGGGTTTATTCGCCCTAGTGTTTCTCCATGGGGTGCTCCTGTGTTATTTGTACGGAAGAAGGATGGGTCTTTGAGAATGTGCATTGATTATAGGCAATTGAATAAGGTAACTGTGCGTAATAAGTATCATCTTCCACGCATAGATGACCTGTTTGACCAACTTCAAGGTGCAAAGTATTTTTCCAAGATTGATCTTCGATCTGGGTATCATCAATTGAGGGTCAAGAAAGAAGACATACTTAAGACGGCCTTTAGGACTAGGTATGGACACTATGAATTTCTTGTAATGTCTTTTGGTCTTACCAATGCTTCAGCCACTTTTATGGATCTCATGAATAGAGTTTTCAAGCCTTTCTTAGATCAATTTGTTATAGTGTTCATCGATGACATTCTAGTGTACTCAAAGAGTAAGGAGGAGCATGAGCAGCATTTGAGAATTGTCCTTCAGACCTTACGAGAACACAAGCTATATGCCAAGTTCTCAAAATGTGAGTTTTAGTTAGATAGTGTGGCCTTCCTAGGCCATACAGTATCTAAGGATGGGGTGTGCGTTGATAAGAAGAAAGTTGAGGCAGTGCTTCATTGGCCTAGACCCACAACTGTGTCAGAGATTCGTAGTTTCTTGGGTTTAGCAGAGTATTATAGACGGTTTGTTCAAGACTTCTCTCATATTGCAGCACCTTTAACTAAGTTGACACAGAAGAATGTGAAATTTCAGTGGTCTGAGGCTTGTGAAAAAGGTTTTCAGGAGCTTAAGACTCGTTTAACTATAGCACCAGTGTTAGCCCTTCCATCTGGATCAGGGGGTTATGTAGTATATTGTGATGCTTCTAGGATTGGTTTAAGATGTGTTTTGATACAGCATGAACGGGTTATTGCATATGCTTCTCGTCAGTTGAAAAGGCACGAGCAGAATTATCCAACTCATGATTTGGAAATGGCTGCAATAATTTTTGCTTTGAAAATCTGGAGGCACTATCTATATGGTGAGACTTGTGAAATCTTCACTGACCACAAAAGTCTCAAATACATATTTGACCAACGTGATCTTAATCTTAGGCAAAGGAGATGGGTAGAATTGTTGAAGGATTATGATTGCACCATACAGTATCATCCTGGAAAAGCTAATGTAGTGGCTGATGCTCTAAGTAGGAAGTCTTCTGGTAGTTTAGCCCATATATCTACCAAGATGAGGCCTCTGATTGGTGAATTACATGGGTTGCTAGATCAGGGAGTAGAGTTTGAAATTATAGCTGGATCATTCTTAGCACATTTTCGAGTTAGGCCTATCTTTATTAATTGAATTAAGGCTGCTCAAAAGAGGGATTCTCAGCTGTGTGAGATTATAAATAGTATTCATCAGGACCAAGCTCAAGGGTTCATGTTGAGTGATGATGGAGTTCTTAGTTATGGCACTAGACTTTGTGTCCCCAATGTTGATGAGTTGAGAAGAGAAATCATGGAGGAGGCACACCATTCTGCTTACACAGTACACCCAGGTTCAACTAAGATGTATCGTGATTTAAGGGAGCATTATTGGTGGGGTGGCATGAAGAGGGATATTGCAGACTTTGTTGCTAAATGTTTGACTTGTCAGCAGGTTAAGGCAGAACATCAGAGACCATCTGGGTTACTTCAGCCATTGCCTATTCCCGAGTGGAAGTGGGAGCATATTGCCATGGACTTTGTTGTGGGTTTACCTAGTACACGAGGTGGTTACAAATGCAATATGGATGATAGTGGACAGATTGACAAAATCTGCTCATTTCCTTCCTGTGAAGACTACATATGACTTTGCTAAACTTGCACAGTTGTATATAAACAAGATTGTTAGTCTTCATGGAGTTCCAGTTTTCATTGTCTCTGATCGTGGTACTCGCCATTTCTCGATTTTGGAAGAAATTCCAAGAAGCTTTAGAAACACGAGTAGACTTTAGTACTGCTTTTCACCCTCAAACGGATGGACAGTCAGAAAGGACCATACAGACATTAGAGGACATGCTTCGTGCATGCGTTATGGATTTTGGTGGCTGTTGGGATCATCATTTGCCTTTAGTGGAGTTTGCTTATAATAACAGTTATCAGGCAAGTATAGAGATGGCTCCATATGAGGCATTATATGGTCGAAAGTGTAGGTCACCGGTTTGTTGGGATGAAGTTGGAGAAAGAAGGCTTACTAGACCAGAGTTGATACAATTAACTTCAGAGAAGGTTCGACTAATTCGTGATCGACTTTTGACTGCTCAAAGTCGATAGAGAAGTTATGCTGACCCTAAGCGTAAAGATGTAGAATTTATGATTGGTGATAATGTATTTCTGAGAGTTTCCCCTATGAAAGGAATCATGAGGTTTGGGAAGAAAGGGAAGCTTAGCCCTCGTTTTGTTGGTCCATTTGAAATTTTGGAGAGAATTGGAGCAGTTGCTTACCGTTTAGCCCTTCCACCTGGTTTTGCACATGTACATCCAGTTTTCCATATTTGTATGCTTAGGAAGTATGTACCAGATCCATCTCATGTTTTACAACCTAAAAAACATGCAATTTAGGGATGATATGTCATATGAGGAGCAACCAATAAAGATTTTAGATCGACAAATTAGGAAATTCTGGTCTAAGGAAGTGGCTTTGATCAAAGTCTTGTGGCATAATCACTCAAGTAGTGAGGCCACATGGGAGGCAGAATCTGAAATGCGAGCCAAATATCCTCACTTATTTGATTCTTCAAGTTAGAATTTTGTTTATTTAAATTCGGGGACCAAATTTTTTTTAAGGGGGGAAGTATGTGGAAACCCATATACATTTATTATTTATTATTATTTTATTTTAATTAGCTAATAATAATTTAATATATTTATAAATATATATATATTTTATTGGATGGTCTGCTTATTTATTTTTAGATATATATATATATATTATTTTTGAAATTAAATATATATCTGCAATCTGAACAACCCAGTTCAATAATAACTCTTATCCCATTCTACACTTAATAGAACTCTTGAAATATATATATATATACCCTAGTCATCTCTTCTGCTAAACTTTGCTCTCAAAACCTATTTGTCACCTCCTTTTTTTATCAAACACTCTCAACAGAGAATTCCTAAATTTTTACTTCTCTATTTATCACATTCGATTCTGTTTTCAAGGTAAAAATTCTCATTCTTTATTCAATAATGGGTGAATTTGATTTTATTTTTTTTATTAATTTGTTACAATTACCCTAAAAATTTATTTATTTATTTATTTTTTATCATTAGTATTGAAATGGGTTAATCATAATTATTGTTGGACAATAATTAACTATTATATATATATATATATAAAGCCGTAATAGCCTTTGGTCCCTCCCACCATGCGTCCATGTCACGACCCAACCTATGGGCCGGACCGGCACTAGGACCTGGGCCAGCCTAAAGCCCCCGAGGCCCGTAGTAAGCCTTAACTATTCATTAACCCAACTCTAAGGCCCATTTGGGCCCAATTTCAAGAAAACAAACGGACAGAGTCCGGCCATAAAATGGACTTTCCAACGGGGAGTTTTTGACTCATCCGACCTGTAAACACAATAAATACTCAATTGGGGAGCTCAGCTCACCCTCCACATACTCATCAACATAAAATAAATGGGAGCTCAGCTCCCTCATCCAATCCATCAACATGCATAACATATTTAAGTTTACAGGTCCAACATGATAAAAATATTACATCAAATTCAAATAAATACCGCTAACACATGCGAAATTCTAGGAGTAATTAAAATTACACAATATTGATAAACAACTGCGAGGTAGAAAAGCGAGTTAACCTGCAACAAAATATCCTCCTGTGGCTGTAAAATTTTTGAACAGGAGTGAGCGTTCGACTCAGAGAGTAAAATATCAACCTTAACTATAATCTCTATAACTATCTGAACTAATGCACCCTGTAGAGTGAAATGCAACATAAACAACATTTTCACATCATAGCATCAAAAAGGTAATTTGGAGCACTCACACACCCTGTAACATCATTCATAGTATATGGAGCCGATCCCTATACACTCTCTTAAATCCAACTGGTGCCTGAAGAACTCACTGACTTCCACTTAAATACCAAATCGGGTCCCAAAGAAGAACTCAAGCCGTGTCTACCCCGAAGGACCGGGTCCCAGCGAAGAACTCAAGCCGTGTCTACCCGTCCTATCCATAGTCCACACCACATCACACGCACGCCAACGCACGCACACTGCTCCAAATTACCACAACAACACTCATGGCACATTAACAGTTATCAATGCAACATAATTCGTGCCTAGAGTTTAACTTCATAAATATACGCATATAAGTGATGCATGTGCATGATGAACATATAATAATTTCGAAATTAAATTTAAAATTAATATTTTACTCACAGACTTGACGACAAATTATCGTGGCGGTGGGCGGAGGAAGAAGAAGGCATCGCTCACCTGACAATCATATTACATTTATTTAATACAATCTGACTCAATACAACAAAGAAAAAGACCAATTACGTCCTAAGTCGTGCCGAAAATCCGGCAGAGTCTCCCCTATACCTAGGACCTACCCAACCTGCAAAAGGGTTCAAAACACACTTCTATACTCACAATCCATATATCAACGCTCAATCATATCACACAGCCTCCCAGGCCCATCAAATCAGTCATCAATCACAATACGCAAAATTTCAATTTAGTCCTTATTATTGATCATTTTTGCAAAAACTGCCCAAACAAGCTCTAAAAATTATAAAACTTTGCCCCGCGGTCCTTAGTAATATTACTAAGCTATTGCAAAAAGAATCGTAATTTTCTAAGCTACCACGAATATTTTATGGATTTTTAATCCTATTTAAGCACTAGAAAATTACGTAAAAACAAGGTTCGGGTTTACCTTTGCCGATTCCGACTTCGGGAACGCGCTCGGGGCGTTTGACAATGGGGGGCTAGCCAAAACCTCGGCCCAATTCGGAGACTTTTCAGAGCAGTGCATGGCGAATTTTGCGGAACCGATCAATCGCCGAATTTCCGCGAATTGAGGATACCTACACGAAGCCCATTACACGGGGGTTAGTACATAAAATTTTCAGAATTTTCTAAGCTCATTTAATGCTCGAAAATACACTGCGAAGTTCCGTGGGACCCACCGAAAAACGGTGTCGGAAAAATTCAAAATTTATGTCGTTGCGAAGCTCTCGACGAATGGAGGGTGCTGGTGGCCTCGGTTTCCTCGTGGGATTCACGGTTTTCGAGAAATTTAGCCCAAAAGTCGAAATGGGCTAAAATCTTCCCGAGCTAAAATCGGACAATCCGCTCGATGGATTTCGGCGTTCTTGGTGTCTATGGAAAGCCCTCGCCGAGTAGATGGTTTTGGACACAAGACCCGGTCCAATCGGTGACCGGATCGGCCGGATTTGGCCGAGGAAGTCAGCGGCGCTGGCGCGAGGACCTTCGCAGCGCGCATTGCTCACAGGCGGTTTACTGGCCGGTGGGAGGCGCCGTGAGCGAGGAGGACGAGGAGGCGGTGGCCGTGGCGGGGAGGGAGGAGAGAGAAAGAGAGAGAGAAGGGGAGAGCATCGCGCTGGAGGAAGAGGAAGAAAAGAGAAGAGAGGTCCGATTCGGCCGGTCGATTCGGTCGATTCGATTCGACCGGTTTGATTCGAATACAAAATTTTGAATTTTTACTCTCGGGACCGAAAACGAGGTCCAAAATTCGAAAAAATTCGAAAACTCGAGAAAAAATACGTAGACTCCAAATATATTTTTAGTTTTGACACGTGTTATTTAAATTAATTTTTATAATTAATTAAAGTTTATATTTTCTGAATATGGAACCCTATTTTTATAATCAGAAAAATATATAAAATTTTCCTATACTTCAAATAAAATTAAAATATGAAACATACTCATAAATAATAAAATTTGGGGTGTTACATTCTTCCTCTTACGTAAAAATTCGTCCTCGAATTTTTACACAAGGCGAGAATAAAGTACATGATTATACATTGAACAAGTAAGGGTACTTGCTACGCATGTCCCGCTCGACTCCAGTGCACTCTTCCACCGATCGACTCCTCCACAAAACCTTAACCATAGGGATCTGCTTTGGATCTTAGCTGTCTTACTTGGTATTACACTATGGCTACAGTTTGCTCCTCAAATGTCAAATTCTCCTTTAGCTCTATCACATCCATTTGCGAAGACATGAAAAGGATCGGGAATGTATTTCCTGAGCATGGAGATGTGAAACACGGGATGAACGTGAGAAAGGTTGGGTGGTAGCTCCAACCGGTAGGCAACGGCTCCAACTCTATCAGTAACCTCAAAAGGTCCGATATACCGAGGTGCCAACTTGCCCTTCTTTCCGAATCTCATGACTCCCTTCATTGGAGATACCTTCAGGAATACATAGTCGCCCACTGCAAACTCCACATCCCTCCGTCTGGGGTCTGCGTAACTCTTCTGTCTACTGAAAGCTGTCCTCAGTCGTTCCCTGATTAAAGGAACTACCTCTGAAGTGTACTGCACTAGGTCTACATCATGCACCCTTGCTTCCCCCATTTCTGTCCAACACAGAGGAGACCTACACTTTCTTCCATATAATGCCTCATAGGGTGCCATCCCTATGCTGGAGTGATAACTGTTGTTATAGGCAAACTCCACCAAAGCTAGCTGCTCATCCCATTGACCTCCAAAATCCAAGACACTCATGCGAAGCATGTCTTCCAGTGTTTGGATTGTCCTTTCAGACTGTCCGTCTGTCTGAGGGTGGAAAGCCGTACTGAAGTTCAACTGTGTGCCAAGTGCCTCCTGCAACTTTCTCCAAAACCGAGAAGTGAACTGGGGCCCTCTGTCAGATATTATAGAAGCCGGAACTCCATGCAATCTGACTATTTCTCGAATGTAGAACCGGGCATACTGTGCCATAGAATATGTAGTCTTCACAGGTAAGAAGTGAGCTGATTTGGTCAAGCGGTCTACAATTACCCATATCGAATCATATCCTCGCGTGGTACGAGGCAACCCAGTCACAAAATCCATAGTGATCATTTCCCACTTCCATTCTGGGATAGGGAGCTCTTGCAGCTTCCCTGACGGTCTCTGGTGTTCAAACTTCACCTTCTGACAAGTCAAGCACTTGGACACAAAGTCTGCAATGTCTCTCTTCATGCCATTCCACCAGTAGCTATCTTTTACATCATGGTACATCTTGGTGGAACCTGGGTGGACACTGTACAGTGTATAATGTGCCTCTCGCATGATTTCATTCCTGAGGTTGTCCACATCGGGCACACATATCCTAAAACCTTGCACTAGGGCGCCATCATTGGCAAACCCAAACTCACCACCTTCACCTTGCTGTACTCTTTCTATGATCTTCATCAATTGTTGGTCTCTGTGCTGGGAAACTCTAACTCTGTCCTTCAAGTCTGGCCTCACTGAAAAATGAGCCAACAATACCCCCTCATCTGAAAGATCTAGGACTAAACCTTGATCCATCAACTCATGTACCTCCTGATCAGTGGTCTCTTCTCTACTGAAATGTGCGCCAAACTTCCAGAAGATTTTCTGCTCAAGGCATCTGCCACAACATTGGCCTTCCTGTGGTGGTACCGATGGTGCAATCATAGTCTTCGTAAGCTCCATCCATCTCCTCTGTCTCAAGTTCAAGTCCCTCTGTTGGAAGATGTATTTCAAACTCTTATGGTCGGTGTATATCTCGCACACTTCCCCATACAGGTAGTGTCTCCAGATTTTTAGTGCAAAGACTACAGCCGCCATTTCCAAATCATGGGTGGGGTAGTTCTGCTCATGCCTCTTCAGCTGCCTTGAAGCATAAGCCACTACCTTTCCATTCTGCATCAAAACACACCCTAGGCCAACTCTGGAGGCGTCACAATACACGGTGTATCCTTCACCACTCACGGTGTAGTGTCAACACGAGCGGTGGTTAGACATTCCTTAAGCTTCTGGAAACTCACCTCACAGTCATCTGTCCAAATGAATGGAACATTCTTCCTGGTCAACTTAGTTAGGGGAGCCGCTATCCTGGAGAAATCTTGTACAAAACGCCTATAGTAACCAGCTAAACCCAGAAAACTTCGCACCTCAGTGACTGTTGTAGGCTTAAGCCAATCAGTTACAGCTTCAATTTTCTTGGGATCCACTTGAATGCCATCTCTAGAAACCACGTGTCCCAAGAATGAGATGCTTTCTAGCCAAAATTCACATTTTGAAAATTTGGCATATAGCTGGTGCTCCCTCAACGTCTGCAACACCATCCTCAAGTGCCACACTTGTTCTTCCTCGGTTCGAGAGTATACCAGAATGTCATCTATGAATACGATGACAAAACGGTCCAAAAATGGCTTGAACACCCTGTTCATCAAGTCCATGAAGGCTGCTGGTGCATTAGTGAGTCCAAAAGACATCACCAAGAACTCATAATGACCATATCTTGTCCTGAAAGCCGTTTTGGACACGTCCTCATTCCTGATTCTCAATTGATGGTAGCCTGACCGCAGGTCTATCTTGGAAAAGAATCTAGCTCCTTGGAGCTGATCAAACAAATCATCGATCCGAGGAAGTGGATACTTGTTCTTCACAGTCACCTTGTTCGGTATGCGTAGTCGATACACAACCTCAATGACCCATCCTTCTTTCTCACAAATAAAACAGGAGCACCCCAGGGTGAAGTGCTCGGACGTATGAAACCCTTGTCCAAAAGCTCCTGTAGTTGCTCCTTCAACTCTTTCAATTCTGCTGGTGCCATCCTATAAGGTGGCATGGATATGGGGTTTGTACCCGGAATAACATCAATGCCGAACTCTATTCCCCTTTCTGGTGGCAACCCTGGAAGCTCTTCAGGGAAGACATCCATAAATTCTCTGACAACAGGAACATTTTCCATGCTGACACCTTCTACAGATATATCTCTCACTAATGCCAAATACCCTTGGCATCCACGCCTCAACATTTTTCTAGCACTAATTGCTGACACCAAATTATATGGAGCCACGCTCCTGTCACCATCAAAACTAAACTCTTCCACACCAGGTATGTGGAAATACACCTTTTTGTTCCTGCAGTCTAAGGTGGTATAATGAGTTGCCAACCAGTCCATCCCGAGATTACATGAAATCCATTCTTGGTAGAGGAACCAAGTCTGCTGGGAGGATCTTTCCATCCACTACCACCGGGCTACCGGAAAAACCATATCTACATCTATGTTGTCACTAAGTGGGGTAGCTCTTGACAAAGGGCACTCTAAAGTTGTGGGGTTTCTACCCAACCTCATGGCAAACACGGGAGACAAATGAGTGCGTAGCACCGGATCTATCAAAACACGAGCCTCATAAGAGCAGGACGGAAGAATACACCACAAGCGCATTGGAAGCCCGAGCATCACGGTGGGTCGGGGTGAAAACTCGAGCTTGTCCCCTACCCGAGTGGCGTAACTCGACATCGACTTCTACCTCTCGACCGCCTCCAAATCCACGTCCCCCTTGTCCTTGGCCTGTGGCCATCGAATCGCACTGCCATGTTGGAAGCACCGGATACAATTGTCGAGGAACATTTGCAATAGAACCTCGTGACCCCATCGTGGCTCATCAGCACGGGCGATCTCTAGCAAAGTGGCCGGTTGGCCACACACAAGCATACTCGACCCCATCAAACAAGGTCTGAATGTCCTCTTCCACACTTTGTGCACGGTGCCAAAGGATCTGAACGAGCAGAATCGCCTTGCCTCGAGCTGTTACCCTGCTGGATCCGTACCCTGGTCTGAACCCTCGAGATTTGTGTCTAAAACCACTCCTCTTATTTCTGCTTCTTCCTCTGTAAGTAGTTTGGCCACCACTATCCATAGTACCCATGTGGGAACACACGAAGAACCCTCTGCTCTGTTTTCTTTGCTCTTCATTGTCATCCACAGGCATAGCTAACCTCAATCTGCAGCTCGATCCACCACCACATCAAAAGGCGATCGGACATCATGGCCAGTTCGCATACCTCTGTCAAGCCCCTTTAGGAATCTTTTCACCTTCATCTTTTACAGTAGCTCTGCTGCAGGGGCATATCTGCTCAATTCGAGAAGTGCAGAGCATATTCATCTCTGGACACGCCATTCTGTCTTAAGGCCTCAAAGGCCCACTTGTTCGATCTCTGAAGCTTTCGGCACAAACCGATTGATGAAAAGTTCCTGGCCCAGGCCCATGTCAAACCCTCCATCCGGGGTAACACATAGTCACTCATCCACTGTCTAGGCATAGGCCCCATGACGTGCTGCATACACTCTACCAATCTTCTATCAGTCAACTGTAATTCTGTTCCTGCCTGTCTGCAGGAATCTAAAAACCGATATGCGTCGTCTGACACATCATAAGTACCGGGCACCAACTTCTTGAAGTTTATGATCTGTGTAACACCCCTGATTTTTTTATATATTATTATTGGGCTTCGTGTAGGTATCCTCAATTCGCGGAAATTCGACAGTTGACCGGGTCTGCGAAATTCGGCGAACCAGGACCGTTCTGGAAAAGTCTCGAATTGGACGAGGTTTTGGCTAGCCCACCATTGTCATGCATCGAGCAGCGTTCCCGTAGTTGGAATCGGCAAAGGTAAACCCGAACCTTACTTTTTCGTAATTTTCTAGTGCTTAAATCCATAAAATATTCGTGGTAGCTTAGAAAATTACGATTCTTTTTGCAATAGCTTAGTAATATTTATAAGGACCGCGGGGCAGAGTTTTATAATTTTTAGAGCTTATTTGAGCAGTTTTTACAAAAATGATCAATAATAAGGACTAAATTGAAATTTTGCGTATTGTGATAGATGACTGATTTGATGGGCCCAGGAGGGGCTGTGTGATATGATTGAACTGTGGATATATGGATTGTGAGTATAGAAGTGTGTTTTGAACCCTTTTGCAGGTTGGGTAGGTCCTAGGTATAGGGGAAACTCTGCCGGATTTTCGGTACGACTTAGGACGTAATTGGTCTTTTTCTTTGTTTGTATTGAGTCAGATTGTATTAAATAATTGTAATATAATTGTCAGGTGAGCCGGGACAGCCTTCTTCCTCCGCCCAGCCGCCACAGTAATTTGTCGTCAAGTTTGTGAGTAAAATATTAATTTTAATTGTAATTTCGATATTATTATATGTTCAGCATGCCCATGCATCACTTATATGCATATATTTATTTAGTTAAACTCTAGGCACGATTTATGTTGCATTCATAACTGTTAATATGCCATGGATGTTGTTGTGGTAATTTGGAGCAGTGTGCGTGCGTTGGCGTGCGTGTGATGTGGTGTGGACTATGGATAGGACGGGGCAGTCACGGCTTGAGTAATTCGCTGGGACCCGATCCTTCGAGGGGTAGTCACGGCTTGAGTAATTCGCTGGGACCCTCGATTTGGTTATTAAGTGGAAGTCCGAGCTTGAGTAATTCGCTGGCACCAGGTTGGATTTAAGAGAGCTGTATAGGGGATCAGCTCCCATATGTTATGATTGATACTACAGGGTGTGTGAGTGCTCCAAATTACCTTTTTGATGTTATGATGTGAAAATGTTGTTTATGTTGCATTTCACTCTACAGGGTGCATTAGTTCAGATAGTTATAGAGATTATAGTTAAGATTGATATTTTACTCTCTGAGTCGAACGCTCACTCCTGTTCAAAAATTTTTACAGCGCGAGAGGATATTTTATTCAGGTTAACTCGCTTTTATACTTCGCAGGTTGTTTATCGATATTTGTGTAATTTTATTTACTCCTAGAATTTCCGCATGTGTTAGCAGTAATTATTTGAATTTGGTCTGTAATATTATATTCATGTTGGACCTGTAAACTTAATATTTTAAGTCTGTTTTGATGGATTGGATGAGGGAGCTGAGCTCCCATTTATTATTATGTTGATGAGTATGTGGAGGGTGAGCTGAGCTCCCCAATGGATGGTTTATTGTGTTTACAGGTCGGGTGAGTCGAAAACTCCCCGTTGGAAAGTCCATTTTATGGCCGGACTCTGTCCGTTTGTTTTCTTGAATTTGGGCCCAATGGGCCTTAGAGTTGGGTTAATGAACAGTTAGGCTTACTACGGGCCTCGGGGGCTTTAGGCTGGCCCAGGTCCTAGTGCCGGTCCGGCCCATAGGTTGGGTCGTGACAAATGTGGTATCAGAGCGTAGGCATCAGATTCTTAGGGAAAAAAAAAATTGTCTAAGTGTTGGGAAGAGTCCACTAGGAGTCACATGCGGAAAAATAGGGTCCACATTCGTCTTGCATTGTCATCTTTGCTTCTAGTTTCTGCTTCATATAATTATGTATAAGTATGGGTTTAAATGGTGTGCCCATTTCGTGTAAGGCACGAGTACATAAAAGTGAGTCTTAAAAAATGCAGTTGCCTAGATAAGGATGAGGATACCACTCTTTGGCAGTCATCAGTAGATGACCCAGTCAGAATAAGTTTGTGATAATAGAAGATTCAGGAGAGATAAGAAATTAGGAGACCTAGTCTGTCAGGACGTATCGTAGTAACTATACAATGTTCTCGATGTCTGCTCTGTAAGCTGCAGATTACAGTACCGACATGAGATTATTGTGTAGAGCTGCGTGCATCCCCGTGGTGCTCCATGATGAGGGTGTTTGAGATGGCTTCTGTTTTGGTACAGTTATGCCAGAACAGAGTTCTATATTTGCAGAGGAGTTGAGAACTCCTGGCTAAGAGTCTAGAGTTAGAATATTGAAAGGTCACAGTTGGGTGATAACTAGAGTCAGTGACTCAGTTACCCCAGCATGAGCTAGAGTTACATCAAGAGTTGCCATCAGACCAGAGGATCGGACTAGTTGCAAAGTAAAGGTGACACTTATAGAGTGAGAATAGTATACCTTGTGTGTATCAGTATGGAATAAAGTACAACTCTACTACCTAGAGAAGGTCGAAACTATGAATTGATGATTTATAGAGCTATGATATGATAAAAGAGTCATTAACTTGACATGGTTCTGGCAAGGTGGTAGATGTAGTACCTTTGTTGCAGCAAGTTAGGATATAGTCCTATCTTTTCAGAATGGATCGAAGGTTATTACTGATAATGATGACTTATGGAATAGTGTCCCAGATGGGACTGTAGAGTGTGGTAGAGAGTAGTTGGCTCGGGTATCCTGGAGAGGATACAAGTTCCATTATAGGAATCATATATAATCAGATCACGATGGATGTAAATCCTTTGAATTGGATGACGGGTTTGGGTGCCCGAAATCTTAAGTTTTGGAATTGAGTAAACATGGAAAATAATAATAATAATAATAATAATAATAATAATAATAATAATAATAATAATAATAATAATAATAATAATAATAATAAATAAAATTACTGCAGAATCAGTTCTCGAGGTAGTAAGGGTATTATGTAAGCTAAAGGATAAGAATAGAGATCATACAATAAAAGTATGACTGTAATTTGCTGAGTTCCTTTCTAATTTCAAATTATTCAAAACAATAGTATAATCTAATTATAATAGTGTTAAGAGTAATAAATTAACGAAGATAAATCACAGAAGGCCAATGGATAAAGAAAGTGCAGAATGAAAGTTTGGGCAATTGATTGCAGATGCAATATAATCTAAATGCTAGTGGAAGTACTAGCTAGAGTGGTCAAAGGACCAAATCTGAGTATACAGACATATGATAACACGTTAGAGACTCTGTAAGATATAGTTAGCAAGTTCAGCTATTATGTTAGGAAGAAGAATGGAACCAGGGATAGAATAGTCAAGTTCTATTTTGGGTAAGACAAAGGAAATAAATGAAAGGACAACCTAAAGAGCGCATAATAAAAGGAACAAAGTTAAGATATAGGATAGGCTAAGTGTTATTCTTGGCAAGGAGAATGACAAGGATGGAAAACCCAAAATGGGACCACATTAGTGAGAAAAGTGATGGAGGTATGGAATACAATAATAATGAGTAAATGTTAGAAGGTGTGCGATGGTATTGCGGACTACCTAAATAGGTAGAGAAAGAGAAGTTAGTAAGCAGTAAGTTGAATAAAAGTCAGTCTAAGGGATCAAATAGGTATGATGAGAGGAAAAGAATGATAGATAATGACACATAGGTTTTAGGTTAGACTTTTGAGATAGTGAGAAGGTAGTTAGAGGTTCGTTATGAATGTCAGGCAAACATTTTTAGTGTGATCAACAGAATCACTTTGTAGTGAAGCAATAACGACAGGACAATAGTAGGGGTAGAACGAAAAGTGACAAGTCTGGATGGTTATAAATCACTAGAAAGTTCAAGGATCAAATTAATGACCCTAGATAAGGGTGGAATTAGTGTTGGAAGAATTTATTAGTGAGAGAAATCTTTCAGGAATCAACAAAAGTTAAGGGCACAATAAAAACGATGATAGATATGAATCATAGGTCGAGTATAAGTAAAGTTAATAAATTATAAAATATTATGTCAAGAAGGAAAATGGTACGGTAAAGGGTTCATGCAGATGATACCTTATAGGTAGAGCATAATTGTGCTAGGAGATGATGAAATTTGGAGAGAAAGACCAAGAAACTTAGGTGAAACATTATAATATGACAATCGGGTGTAGTTGAATATAAGAGGATATTTTCTTTCTTTTCAAGTTTAGCTTGTGCTTTTGGTTCTAGAAGGTTATATAAGGAACAGAAACTGAGTCAAGGAGACCTAGTTATTGAGAGTTTAGTAGGCACAAATTCATACATAATTTCCTGATATGAGAATGACAGTAAGTGCATACCTAGTATTAAGTATGAAAGGACGACAGTAATGACATGAGTTAAATTGAGTTAGCTACTAAGGCTTGCAATTGTTTTAAACTATGAGCTGGAGGAAGTACTATTTATGGATGAGATTCAATAGATGAAAGCTATTCTTGATGGGTAATTTGAGGTTGAAGTTTAGAAAGCTATGGGCGATATATATGATTATATTAAGGAGAATGAACACGTGAAGTATCTTGTTTGGAATTAAGGCATGACACATATTTCCTACAGTAGTGTTAGTTGGATGGAACTTATAGTTTATGGGGCTCATATTCATCCAGGATAAGCAATTTCCTACTAAGGCTGATAGGGAATGATAATGTTCTGATAGTTAAGTTGGTAAAAGGGGATGCAAAAAGAATTTTCTATGGTTAATTATAAGTGTTACAAAAGGTGAAGAATGTCTTTGGTAGGAGTAAATCATAGGGTTAGAATTCTTGAAGTAATGAAACTAGTATTCAAGATAAGACTAAGAAATAAAAAGAAAGTTAAAGTTGATGATGGGATAGACATCTTTGAAGGAAAAGGTGTAAGGATGAGATAGGACTAAAATTAAGGAATAAGTGACATGTTGAAAAGATACCAATAATACCAAAAATAGGAAAAGGGAAGTGGATAAGATGCAAAGGGCAGAAGAGAGCTCGATAGAGTCGGTTATAATGATGAGGATAAGGAGTGTCTAACCACTGCCCCTGTGTTAACACTACCTATGAGCGGTGAAGGATACACCGTGTAATGTGACGCTTCCAGAGTTGGCCTAGGGTGTGTTTTGATGCGGAATGGAAAAATAGTGGCTTATGCTTCAAGGCAGCTGAAGAGGCATGAGCAGAACTACCCCACCCATGATTTGGAAATGGCGGTGTAGTCTTTGCACTAAAAATGCGGAGACACTACTGTATGGTGAAGTGTGCGAGATATACACCGACCATAAGAGTTTGAAGTACATCTTCCAACAGAGGGATTTAAACTTGAGACAGAGGAGATGGATGGAGCTTCTGAAAGACTATGATTGCACCATCCAGTACCACCATGGGAAGGCCAATGTAGTAGCAGATGCTTTAAGCAGAAAATATTATGGCAGTTTGGCGCACATTTCAGCAGAGAAGAGACTGTTGATTCAGGAAGTACATGAGTTGATGGATCCAGGTTTAATCTTAGATCTTTCGGATGAGGGGTCTTGTTGGCTCATTTTTGGTGAGGCGGACTTGCGAGATAGAGTTAGAGTTTCCCAACACAAAGACAAACAATTAATGAAGATCATAGAAAGAGTACAGCAAGATGAAGGTGGTGAGTTTGGATTTGCCAATGATGGTGCCCTAGTGCAAGGTTCTAGGATATGTGTGCCCGATGTGGACAATCTCAGATATGAAATCATGCGAAAGGCACACTATACATCGCATACAATGTCCACCTGAGTTCCACCAAGATGTACCATGATGTGAAAGATAGCTACTGGTGGAATGGCATGAAGAGAGACATAGCAGACTTTGTGTCCAAGTGCTTGACTTGTCAGAAGGTGAAGTTTGAACATCAGAGACCGTCAGGGAAGCTGCAAGAGCTCCCTATCCCAGAATGGAAGTGGGAAATGATCACTATGGATTTTGTGACTGGGTTTCCTCGTACCACGCGAGGGTATGATTCGATATGGGTAATTGTAGACCGCTTAACCAAATCAGCTCACTTCTTGCCTGTGAATACTACATATTCTGTTGCACAGTACGCCCGACTCTACATTTGAGAAATCGTCAGATTGCATGGAGTTTCAGCTTTCATAATATCTGACAGAGGGCCCCCAGTTCACTTCTCGGTTTTGGAGAAAGTTGCAGGAGGCACTTGGCACACAATTGAACTTAGATCTGACTTTCCACCCTCGCATGACGGACAGTCAGAAAGGACAATCCAAACACTGGAAGACATGCTTCGCATGAGTGTCTTGGATTTTGGAGGTCAATGGGATGAGCAGCTAGCTTTGGTGGAGTTTGCCTACAACAACAGTTATCACTCCAGCATAGGGATGGCACCCTATGAGGCACTATATGGAAGAAAGTGTAGGTCTCCTCTGTGTTGGACAGAAATGGGAGAAACGAGGGTGCATGATGTAGACCTAGTGTAGTACACTTCAGAGATAGTTCCTTTAATCCGGGAACGAGAGAAAGCTTGACTTTCGGTAGGCAAAGAGTTATGCGGACCCAGACGGAGGATGTGGAGTTTGCGATGGCGACTATGTATTCCTGAAGGTTTCTCCAATGAAGGGAGTCATGATATTTGGAAAGAAGGGCAAGTTGGCACCTTGGTATATTGGACCTTTTGAGGTTACTGATAGAGTTGGAGCAGTTACCTACCGGTTGGAACTACCACCCAACCTTTCTCACGTTCACCCCGTATTTCACATCTCCCTGCTCAGGAAGTACATCCTAGATCCTCCCCATGTACTACGGCAGGATGTAATAGAGCTAAAAGAGAACTTGACCTTTGAGGAGCAACCTGTAGCCATAGTTGTAACACCCCTGATTTTTTATATATTATTATTGGGCTTCGTGTAGGTATCCTCAATTCGCGGAAATTCGACAGTTGTCCGGATCTGTGAATTTCCGGCGAACCGACTCTGGAAAAGTCTCGAATTGGATCGAGGTTTTGGCTACCCCACCATTGTCAGGCATCCCGAGCGCGTTCCCGAAATCGGAATCGGCAAAGGTAAACCCGAACCTTGCTTTTTCGTAATTTTCTAGTGCTTAAATAGGATTAAAAATCCATAAAATATTCGTGGTAGCTTAGAAAATTACGATTCTTTTTGCAATAGCTTAGTAATATTTCTAAGGACCGCGAGGCAGAGTTTTATAATTTTTAGAGCTTATTTGAGCAGTTTTTGCAAAAATGATCAATTATAAGGACTAAATTGAAATTTTACATATTGTGATGAATGATTGAGTTAATGGGCGGGAGGGGCTGTGTGGCGTGATTGAGTTGTGGATATGTGGATATAGAAGTGTGTTTTAAGCCCTTTTGCGGGTTGGGTAGGTCCTAGGTATAGGGAGACTCTGTAGGATTTTCGACGCAATTAGGGCGTATTGGTCTTTTTCCTTGTTTGTATGGAGTCAAATTTATTAAATGATTGTAATAAAATTGTCAGGTGAGCCGGGACAGCCTTCTTCCTCCGCCCGCCTCAGTGACCACCGTCAAGTCTGTGAGTAGAATATTAATTTTAATTGTAATTTCGATATTATTATATGTTCAGCATGCCCATGCATCACTTATATGCATATATTTATGTAGTTAAACTCTAGGCACGATTTTTGATGCATTGATAAATGTTAAAGTGCCATGTATGTTGTTGTGGTAATTTGGAGCAGTGTGCGTGCGTTGGCGTGCGTGTGATGTGGTGTGGACTATGGATAGGACGGGTAGACACGGCTTGAGTTCTTATTTGGGACCGGTCCTTGGGGTAGACACGGCTTGAGTTCTTATTTGGGACCCGATTTGGTATTTAAGTGGAAGTCCGAAATGAGTTCTTCTTGGCACTGAGTTGGATTTAAGAGAGCTGTATAGGGGATCAGCTCCCATATATTATGATTGATGTTACAGGGTGCGTGAGTGCTCCAAATTACCTTTTTGATGTTATGATGTGAAAATGATGTGGATGTTGCATTTCACTCTACAGGGTGCATTAGATTTAGATAGTTATAGAGATTATGGTTAAAATTGATATTTTACTCTCGAGTTAACGCTCACTCCTGTTCAATATTTTTTCAGGCTACAGGAGGATTTTATTTTTGGTTAACCTGCTTTTCTCCTTCGCAGGTTGTTTATCAATATTTGTGTAATTTTATTTACTCCTAGAATTTCCGCATGTGTTAGAAGTATTTATTTGATTATCGTGTGTAAAATAATTATCAAGTATGCACTGTAAACGTATAATGATATGTATGTTTGATGGATTGGATGAGGGAGCTGAGCACCATTTATTTTTATGAGGATATGAGTATGTGGAGGGTGAGCTGAGCTCCCCAATTGAGTATTTATTATGTTTACAGGTCGGACTCTGTCCGTTTGGTTTCTTGAAATTGGGCCCAAATGGGCCTTAGAGTTGGGTTAATGAACAGTTAGGTTTACTACGGGCCTCGGGGGCTTTAGTGGCCCAGTCCTAGTCTTGGGTCCGGCCCATAGGTTGGGTCGTGACAAATGTGGTATCGAGCTTAGGCTCGATTCATAGGAAAAATCATCTAAGTGTTGAGAAGAGTCTACTAGGAGTCACATGCGGAGTATAGGATTACATTTCGTCTTTTCTGTAATTCTTTGTTTCTAGATTCTACGTTATACTTGGAAATATAAGATTACCTCGGTTAGTGTCTTGATTTTCGTGGAGTACATAGAAATGTGAAATAGAGTTAGTAGGCGTGTGAGGTCTATCATGAGGATACGTACTCCAAGAAATGTTATATTTTTGTCTGTATGGGTTTAAATGGTGTGCCCATTTCGTGTAATAAACGAGTACATAAAAGTGACTCATAAAATTACAGTTGCCCAAGATAAGGATGAGGATACCACTACAGGCAGTCATCAGTAGATGACCAGTCGAGAATAAGTTTGTGATAATAGAAGATTCATGATAGATAATAAATTAGGTGACCTAGTGCATCGGGGCGTATCGTAGTAACTATACAATGTTCTCGATGTCCGCTCTGTAGCTGCAGATTCTGATGCAGACATGAGATTATTGTGTAGAGCTGCGTGCATCCCCTTGGTGCTCCATAAGGTGGGTGTGTGTGATGGCTTGTTTTGGTGCAGTTATGCGAGCGAGTTACGTATTTGCAGAGGAGTTGGGAACTCTTGGTTAAGAGTCTAGAGTTAGAATATTGAAAGGTCACAGTTGGGTGATAACTAGAGTCCGTGACTCGATTACTGACATGAGCTAGAGTTACATCAAGCGTTGCCAACAGACCAGAGGTTTCAGACGAGATGCAAGGTAAAAAGTGACACCTATAGAGTGAGGCCATCTAGTCTTGGTATGGAATTTTGGATGATTTTTGCAGAATGCCAGACGTTTTGCTTAGAACTTAGTGAGAATAGGATACCTTGTGTGTATTAGCAAGATGTAAAGTGCAACCCTACTACCTAGGGAAGGTCGAAACTATGAATTGATGATTTATAGAGCTATGATATGATAAAAGAGTCATTAACTTGACATGGTTCTGGCAAGGTGGTAGATGTAGTACCTTTGTTGCAGCAAGTTAGGATATAGTCCTATCTTTTCAGAATGGATCGAAGGTTATTGCGATAATGATGACTTATGAAATAGTGTCCCAGATGGGACTGTAGAGTGTGGTAGAGAGTAGTTGGCTCGGGTATCCTGGAGAGGATACAAGTTCCATTATAGGAATCATATATAATCAGATCATGATGGATGTAAGTCCTTTGAATTGGATGACAGGTTTGGGTGCCCGGAATCTTAAGTTTTGGCTAGTTGAGTAAACATGGAAAATAATAATTATAATAGTGTTAAGAGTAATAAATTAGCGAAGATAAATCACAGAAGGCCAATGGATAAAGAAAGTGCAGAATAAAAGTTTGGACAATTGATTGCATATGCAATATAATCTAAATGCTAGTGGAAGTACTAGCTAGAGTGGTCAAAGGACCAAATCTGAGTATACAGGACATATGATAACGCGATAGAGACTACGAAGATATAGTTAGCAAGTACTGCTATTATGTTAGGAAAAAGAATGAAACCAGGGATAGAATAGTCAAGTTCTATTTTGGGTAAGACAAAGGAAATAAATGAAAGGACAACCTAAAGAGCGCATAATAAAAGGAACAAAGTTAAGATATAGGATAGGCTAAGCGTTATTCTTGGCAAGGAGAATGACAAGGATGGAAAACCCAAAATGGGACCACATTAGTGAGAAAAGTGATGGAGGTATGGAATACAATAATAATGAGTAAATGTTAGAAGGTGTGCGATGGTATTGCGGACTACCTAAATAGGTAGAGAAAGAGAAGTTAGTAAGCAGTAAGTTGAATAAAAGTCAGTCTAAGGGATCAAATAGGTATGATGAGAGGAAAATAATGATAGATAATGACACATAGGTTTTAGGTTAGACTTTTGAGATAGTGAGAAGGTAGTTAGAGGTTCGTTATGAATGTCAGGCAAACATTTTTAGTGTGATCAACAGAATCACTTTGTAGTGAAGCAATAACGACAGGACAATAGTAGGGTAGAACGAAAAGTGACAAGTCTGGATGGTTATAAATCACTAGAAAGTTCAAGGATCAAATTAATGACCCTAGATAAGGGTGGAATTAGTGTTGGAAGAATTTATTAGTGAGAGAAATCTTTCAGGAATCAACAAAAGTTAAGGGCACAATAAAAACGATGATAGATATGAATCATAGGTCGAGTATAAGTAAAGTTAATAAATTATAAAATATTATGTCAAGAAGGAAAATGGTACTGTAAAGGGTTCATGCAGATGATACCTTATAAGTAGAGCATAATTGTGCTAGGAGATGATGAAATTTGGAGAGAAAGACCAAGAAACTTAGGTGAAACGTTATAATATGACAATCGGGTGTAGTTGAATATAAGAGGATATTTTCTTTCTTTTCAAGTTTAGCTTGTGCTTTTGGTTCTAGAAGGTTATATAAGGAACAGAAACTGAGTCAAGGAGACCTAGTTATTGAGAGTTTAGTAGGCACAAATTCATACATAATTTCCTGATATGAGAATGACAGTAAGTGCATACCTAGTATTAAGTATGAAAGGACGAACAGAGTAATGACAGGAGTTAAATTGAGTTAGCTACTAAGGCTTGCGACTGTTTTAAACTATGAGCTAGATGAAGTACTATTTATGGATGAGTTTCAATAGATGAAATTGTTGCTGATGGGTAATTTGAGGTTGAAGTTTAGAAAGCTATGGGCAGTATATATGATTATATTAAGGAGAATGAACACGTGAAGTATCTTGTTTGGAATTAAGGCATGACACATATTTCCTACAGCCGTGTTAGTTCAGATGGAACTTATAGTTTATGGGGCTCATATTCATCCAAGATGAGCAATTTCCTACTAAGGCTGGTAGGGAATGATAATGTTCTGATAGTTAAGTTGGGAAAGGGGTTACAAAAACGAATTTTCTATGGTTAATTATAAGTGTTACAAAAGGTGAAGAATATGCTGGCAGGAGTAAGCCGTAAGGTTAGAATTTTCGAAGTAATGGAACTAGTAATCAAGATAAGACTAAGAAATAAAAAGAAAGTTAAAGTTGATGATGTGATAGACGTCTTTTAAGGAAAAGGTGTAAGGATGAGATATGACTAAAATTAAGGAATAAGTACAACAGGTTGAAAAGATACCAACAATACCAAAAATAGGAAAAGGGAAGTGGATAAGATGCAAAGGACAGGAAGAGAGCTCGATAGAGTCAGTTATAATGACGAGGATAAGGAGTGTCTAACCACTGCCCCTGTGTTAACACTACCTATGAGCGGTGAAGGATACACCGTGTACTGTGACGCCTTCAGAGTTGGCCTAGGGTGTGTTTTGATGCGGAATGGAAAAGTAGTGGCTTATGCTTCAAGGCGGTGAAGAGGCATGAGCGAACTATCCCACCCATGATTTGGAAATGGCGGTGTAGTCTTTGCACTAAAAATGGAGACACTACTGTATGGTGAAGTGTGCGAGATATACACCGACTATAAGAGTTTGAAGTACATCTTCCAGAGAGGATTTAAACTTGAGACAGAGGAGATGGATGGAGCTTACGGAAGACTATGATTGCACCATCGGTACCACCACAGGAAGGCTAATGTAGTAGCAGATGCTTTAGCGAGAAAATCTTACGCGGTTGGCGCACATTTCAGCAGAGAAGAGACCGTTGATTCAAAAAGTACATGAGTTGATGGATCAAGGTTTAGTCCTAGATCTTTCAGATGAGGGGGTATTGTTGGCTCATTTTTCAGTGAGGCCAGACTTGAAGGACAGAGTTAGAGTTTCCCAGCACAGAGACCAACAATTGATGAAGATCATAGAAAGAGTACAGCAAGGTGAAGGTGGTGAGTTTGGGTTTGCCAATGATGGCGCCCTAGTGCAAGGTTTTAGGATATGTGTGCCCGATGTGGACAACCTCAGGAATGAAATCATGCGAGAGGCACATTATACACTGTACAGTGTCCACCCAGGTTCCACCAAGATGTACCATGATGTAAAAGATAGCTACTGGTGGAATGGCATGAAGAGAGACATTGCAGACTTTGTGTCCAAGTGCTTGACTTGTCAGAAGGTGAAGTTTGAACACCAGAGACCGTCAGGGAAGTTGCAAGAGCTCCCTATCCCAGAATGGAAGTGGGAAATGATTTCTATGGATTTTGTGACTGGGTTGCCTCGTACCACGCGAGGATATGACTCGATATGGGTAATTGTAGACCGCTTGACCAAATCAGCTCACTTCTTGCCTGTGAAGATTACATATTCTGTGGCACAGTACGCCCGGCTCTACATTCGAGAAATAGTCAGATTGCATGGAGTTACGGATTCCATAATATCGGCAGAGGGCCCCGATTCACTTCTCGGTTTTGGAGAAAGTTGCAGGAGGCACTTGGCACCTGATTGAACTTGATGCGGCTTTCCACCCTCAGACAGACGGACAGTCCGAAAGGACAATCCAAACACTGGAAGACATGCTTTGCATGAGTGTTTTGGATTTTGGAGGTCAATGGGATGAGCAGCTAGCTTTGGTGGAGTTTGCCTACAACAACAGTTATCACTCCAGTATAGGGATGCCACCCTATGAGGCACTATATGGAAGAAAGTATAGGTCTCCTCTGTGTAGGACGGAAATGGGGGAAGCGAAGGTGCATGATGTAGACCTAGTGCAGTACACTTCAGAGATAGTTCCTTTAATCGAGGAGCAGCTTGACTTTCAAAGAGGCGTAAGAGTTATGTAGACCCCAGACGGAGGGATGTGGAGTTTGCAGTGGGCGACTATGTATTCCTGAAGGTTTTTCCAATGAAGGGAGTCATGAGATTTGGAAAGAAGGGCAAGTTGGCACCTCGGTATATTGGACCTTTTGAGGTTACGGATAGAGTTGGAGCAGTTGCCTACCGGTTGGAGCTACCACCCAACCTTTCTCACGTTCATCCCGTGTTTCACATCTCTATGCTCAGGAAATACATTCCCGATCCTTCTCATGTACTACAGTCGGATGTAATAGAACTAAAGGAGAACTTGACATTTGAGGAGCAACCTGTAGCCATAGTGGACTACCAAGTGAGATAGCTAAGATCAAAACAGATCCTTATGGTTAAGGTTTTGTGGAGGAGCCAGTCAGTGGAAGAGTGCACTGGAGTCGAGCGGGACATGCGTAGCAAGTACCCTTATCTGTTCAATGTGTAATCATGTACTTTATTCTGCCTTGTGTAAAAATTCGAGGACGAATTTTCTGTAAGGAGGGGAGAATGTAACACCCCTGATTTTTTATATATTATTATTGGGCTTCGTGTAGGTATCCTCAATTCGCGGAAATTCGACAGTTGTCCGGATCTGTGAATTTCCGCCGATGCACAGACCTACCGGAAAAGTCTCCGAATTGGATCGAGGTTTTGGCTACCCCACCATTGTCGCATCCCGAGCGCGTTCTCAAATCGGAATCGGCAAAGGTAAACCCAACCTTGCTTTTTCGTAATTTTCTAGTGCTTAAATAGGATTAAAAATCCATAAAATATTCGTGGTAGCTTAGAAAATTACGATTCTTTTGCAATAGCTTAGTAATATTTCTAAGGACCGCGAGGCGTAGTTTTATAATTTTTAGAGCTTATTTGAGCGCTTTTGCAAAAATGATCAATTATAAGGACTAAATTGAAATTTTACATATTGTGATGAATGATTGATTTAATGGGCGCAGGAGGGGCTGTGTGACGTGATTGATTTGTGGATATGTGGATATAGAAGTGTGTTTTAAGCCCTTTTGCAGGTTGGGTAGGTCCTAGGTATAGGGAGACTCACGGATTTTCTACGCAATTAGGACGATTTGGTCTTTTCCTTGTTTGTATGGAGTCAAATTTATTAAATGATTGTAATAAAATTGTCAGTGAGCCGATACCTTTCTTCCTCCGCCCACTACGGTGACCACCGTCAAGTCTGTGAGTAGAATATTAATTTTAATTGTAATTTCGATATTATTATATGTTCAGCATGCCCATGCATCACTTATATGCATATATTTATGTAGTTAAACTCTAGGCA
Organism: Hevea brasiliensis; assembly: GCF_030052815.1. NCBI lineage: Eukaryota > Viridiplantae > Streptophyta > Magnoliopsida > Malpighiales > Euphorbiaceae > Hevea > Hevea brasiliensis. The sequence continues at coordinate 76,238,502 of NC_079507.1, read as the reverse complement.
CGATTTTTGATGCATTGATAAATGTTAAAGTGCCATGTATGTTGTTGTGGTAATTTGGAGCAGTGTGCGTGCGTTGGCGTGCGTGTGATGTGGTGTGGACTATGGATAGGACGGGTAGACACGCTTGAGTTCTTCATTGGGACCGGTCCTTCGGGTAGACACGCTTGAGTTCTTATTTGGGACCCCGATTTGGTATTTAAGTGGAAGTCCGAAATGAGTTCTTCACTGGCACTGTGTTGGATTTAAGAGAGTCAGATAGGGGATCAGCTCCCATATATTATGATTGATGTTACAGGGTGCGTGAGTGCTCCAAATTACCTTTTTGATGTTATGATGTGAAAATGATGTGGATGTTGCATTTCACTCTACAGGGTGCATTAGATTTAGATAGTTATAGAGATTATGGTTAAAATTGATATTTTACTCTCTGAGTCTAACGCTCACTCTGCTCAATATTTTTTCAAAGCTACAGGAGGATTTTATTTTTGGTTAACTCGCTTTTCCTTCGCAGGTTGTTTATCAATATTTGTGTAATTTTATTTACTCCTAGAATTTCCGCATGTGTTAGAAGTATTTATTTGATTATGGTCTGTAATATTATTATCATGTTGGACCTGTAAACATATAATGATATGTATGTTTGATGGATTGGATGAGGGAGCTGAGCTCCCATTTATTTTTATGAGGATATGAGTATGTGGAGGGTGAGCTGAGCTCCCCAATTGAGTATTTATTATGTTTACAGGTCGGGTGAGTCGAAAACTCCCCGTTGGAAAGTCCATTTTATGGCCGGACTCTGTCCGTTTGGTTTCTTGAAATTGGGCCCAAATGGGCCTTAGAGTTGGGTTAATGAACAGTTAGGCTTACTACGGGCCTCGGGGGCTTTAGGCTGGCCCAGGTCCTAGTGCCGGTCCGGCCCATAGGTTGGGTCGTGACAATAGTGGACTACCAAGTGAGACAGCTAAGATCAAAACAGATCCCTATGGTTAAGGTTTTGTGGAGGAGTCAGCCAGTGGAAGAGTGCACCTGGGAGTCAGAACGGGACATGCGTAGCAAGTACCCTTATCTGTTCAATGTGTAATCATGTACTTTATTCTGCCTTGTGTAAAATTCGAGGACGAATTTTCTGTAAGGGGGGAAGAATGTAACACCCTGAGTTTAATATCTTATTATTGGGCTTCGTGTGGGTCTCTTCAATTCGCGGAAATTCGATTGACTGGTTCATAAATTCGCCATTGCACTGCACGGAAAAGTCTCCGAATTGGACCGAGGTTTTGGCTAGCCCACCATTTTCATGCATCCCGAGCGTTCGAAGTTGGAATCGCAAAGGTAAACCCAACCTTGCTTTTTCGTAATTTTCTAGTGCTTAAATCCATAAAATATTCGTGGTAGCTTAGAAAATTACGATTCTTTTTGCAATAGCTTAGTAATATTTATAAGGACCGCGGGGCAGAGTTTTATAATTTTTAGAGCTTATTTGAGCAGTTTTTACAAAAATGATCAATAATAAGGACTAAATTGAAATTTTGCGTATTGTGATAGATGACTGATTTGATGGGCCCAGGAGGGGCTGTGTGATATGATTGAACTGTGGATATATGGATTGTGAGTATAGAAGTGTGTTTTGAACCCTTTTGCAGGTTGGGTAGGTCCTAGGTATAGGGAAAACTCTGCCGGATTTTCGGTACGACTTAGGACGTAATTGGTCTTTTTCTTTGTTTGTATTGAGTCAGATTGTATTAAATAATTGTAATATAATTGTCAGGTGAGCCGGGACAGCCTTCTTCCTCCGCCCAGCCGCCACAGTAATTTATCGTCAAGTTTGTGAGTAAAATATTAATTTTAATTGTAATTTCGATATTATTATATGTTCAGCATGCCCATGCATCACTTATATGCATATATTTATTTAGTTAAACTCTAGGCATGATTTATGTTGCATTCATAACTGTTAATATGCCATGGATGTTGTTGTGGTAATTTGGAGCAGTGTGCGTGCGTTGGCGTGCGTGTGATGTGGTGTGGACTATGGATAGGATGGGGTAGTCACGGCTTGAGTAATTCGCTGGGACCCGATCCTTCGAGGTAGTCACGCTTGAGTAATTCATTGGGACCCTCGATTTGGTTATTAAGTGGAAGTCCGAGCTTGAGTAATTCACCGGCACCAGTTGGATTTAAGAGAGTCAGATAGGGATCGCCCCATATGTTATGATTGATAGTACAGGGTGTGTGAGTACTCCAAATTACCTTTTTGATGTTATGATGTGAAAATGTTGTGTATGTTGCATTTCACTCTACAGGGTGCATTAGTTCAGATAGTTATTGAGATTATAGTTAAGATTGATATTTTACTCTCGAGTCGAACGCTCACTCTGTTCAAAAATTTTACAGCCGCAGGAGGATATTTTATTCAGGTTAACTCGCTTTTATACTTCGCAGTTGTTTATCGATATTTGTGTAATTTTATTTACTCCTAGAATTTCCGCATGTGTTAGAGTAATTATTTGAATTTGGTCCGTAATATTATATTCATGTTGGACTGTAAACTTAATATTTTAAGTCTGCTTTTGATGGATTGGATGAGGAGCCGAGCTCCCATTTATTATTATGTTGATGAGTATGTGGAGGGTGAGCCGAGCTCCCAATGGATGGTTTATTGTGTTTACAGTCGGGTGAGTCGAAAACTCCCGTTGGAAAGTCCATTTATGGCCGGACTCTGTCCGCTTGTTTTCTGAATTTGGGCCCAATGGGCCTTAGAGTTGGGTTAATGAACAGTTAGGCTTACTACGGGCCTCGGGGCTTTAGGTGGCCTGTGTCCTAGTGCCGGTCCGCCCATAGGTTGGGTCGTGACAACTGCTTGTAAGATTCCTCTCTTGGTGCGGTGGATCGCTTCTGTGGAGGATGGACCATATACCGAGCCATCATGTCGATGGTTCTCTGCATCGACTAGAGTAGCGCCATGGGGTCCATGGGACCGTGCCATAAAGGATCGTTTGTATCGGGTTGGCTGCTCCTCTACTTGAGCAGCTCTAGGCCTCCTACCCCGCCTCCTGGCGGCGCCTCATCTGTGCCGACACCTCGTCGGGCACATCCGTTCTCGTGCGATGGCGCTCTCCCGCTTCTACGCATTTTCCGAAATTCAGCAAAGATTAGCCCACAAAATTCAAAATCGCACATTGCACACTCTATAGACTCATATTTACATACAATATATGAAGCGTAAACTAGAAGCAAAGACGATAATGCAAGAGCGAATATGGACCCTATTTTTCCGCATGTGACTCCTATTAGACTTTTCCCAACACTTTAGACAACATTCCCTAAGAACTGGAGCCTAAGCTCGATACCACATTTGTCACGACCCAACCTATGGGCCGGACCAAGACTAGACTGGCCACCCTAAAGCCCCGAGGCCCGTAGTAAGCCTTAACTATTCATTAACCCAACTCTAAGGCCCATTTGGGCCCAATTTCAAGAAAACAAGCGGACAGAGTCCGCCATAAATGGACTTTCCAACGGGAGTTTTGACTCACCCGACCAGTAAACACAATAAATACTCAATTGGGGAGCTCACCACCCTCCACATACTCATCAACATAAAATAAATGGGAGCTCGGCTCCTCATCCAATCCATCAACATGCATAACATATTTAAGTTTACAGTCCAACATGATAAAAATATTACGGACCAAATTCAAATAAATATCGCTAACACATGCAGAATTCTAGGAGTAATTAAAATTACACAATATTGATAAACAACTGCGAGGTAGAAAAGCAGTTAACCTGAACAAAATATCCTCCCGTGGCTGTAGAAAATTTTTGAACAGAGTGAGCGTCGACTGTAGAGTAAAATATCAATCTTAACTATAATCTCTATAACTATCTGAACTAATGCACCCTGTAGAGTGAAATGCAACATAAACAACATTTTCACATCATAGCATCAAAAAGGTAATTTGGAGCACTCACACACCCTGTAACATCATTCATAGTATATGGGAGCTGATCCCCTATACAGCTCTCTTAAATCCAACTGTGCCGTGAAGAACTCACTTCGGACTTCCACTTAAATACCAAATCGGGTCCCAAATGAAGAACTCAAGCCGTGTCTACCCCGAAGGACCGGGTCCCAGCGAAGAACTCAAGCCGTGTCTACCCGTCCTATCCATAGTCCACACCACATCACACGCACGCCAACGCACGCACACTGCTCCAAATTACCACAACAACACTCATGGCACATTAACAGTTATCAATGCAACATAATTCGTGCCTAGAGTTTAACTACATAAATATATGCATATAAGTGATGCATGGGCATGCTGAACATATAATAATATCGAAATTACAGTTAAAATTAATATTTTACTCACAGACTTGACGACAAATTACTGTGGCGGCTGGGCGGAGGAAGAAGGCTGTCCCGGCTCACCTGACAATCATATTACATTTATTTAATACAATCTGACTCAATACAACAAAGAAAAAGACCAATTACGTCCTAAGTCGTGCCGAAAATCCGGCAGAGTCTCCCCTATACCTAGGACCTACCCAACCTGCAAAAGGGTTCAAAACACACTTCTATACTCACAATCCATATATCAACAGTTCAATCATATCACACAGCCTCTCCCGCCCATCAAATCGAGTCATCAATCACAATACGCAAAATTTCAATTTATTCATTATTATTTATCATTTTTGCAATAACTGACCAAACAAGCTCTAAAATTATAAAACTTTGCCCCGCGTCCTTAGTAATATTACTAAGCTATTGCAAAAGAATCGTAATTTTCTAAGCTACCACGAATATTTTATGGATTTTTAATCCTATTTAAGCACTAGAAAATTACGAAAAACAAGGTTCGGTTACCTTTGCCGATTCCGACTTCGGGAACGCTGGGCGTTTGACAATGGGGGCTAGCCAAAACCTCGCCCACCCGAGACTTTTCCAGAATCTGTCCGTTCGCCTAATTTTGCGCACCGATCAATCGCCGAATTTCCGCGAATTGAGGATACCTACACGGCCCATTACACGGGGTTAGTACATAAAATTTTCAGAATTTTCTAAGCTCATTTAATGCTCGAAAATACACCTGCGGTTCGTGGGACCCACCAAAAGCGGTGTCGGAAAAATTCAAAATTTATGTCGCTATAAGCTCTCGACGAATGGAGCGTGCTGGTGGCCTCGGTTTCCTCGTGGGATTCACGGTTTTCGAGAAATTTAGCCCAAAAGTCGAAATGGGCTAAAATCTTCCCGAGCTAAAATCGGACAATCCGCTCGATGGATTTCGGCGTTCTTGGTGTCTATGGAAAGCTCTCGCCGAGTAGATGGTTTTGGACACAAGACCCGGTCCAATCGGTGACCGGATCGGCCGGATTTGGCCGAGGAAGCTGAAGCGGCGCGGCGCGCGCAGGGGACCTTCGCGCGCGCCTGCTTCGGCACGCCGGGCCGGGCCGGGAGGCGCGCGAGGAGGACGCAGGGAGGCTGGCCGGCGGCAGGGGAGGGGAGGAGAGAGAAAAGAGAGAGAGAAGGGGAGAGCGTCGCGCGCGGGAGGAAGAGGAAGAAAAAGAGAAGAGACCGGTCCGATTCGACCGGTCCGATCCGGTCCGGTTCGATTCGGCCGGTTCGATTCGAAATACAAAATTTTGAATTTTTACTCTGCCTCGGGACCGAAAACGAGGTCCAAAAATTCCGAAAAAAATTCCCGAAAACTCAGAAAAATACGTAGACTCCAAATATATTTTTAGTTTTGCTACGTGGTCTTTAAATTAATTTTTAAAAATCGTTAAAGTTTATATTTTCGGAAAATCAAACCCGATTTTTAAAATCCGAAAAATCTCAAAAAAATTCCTAAAATTCAAATAAAATTAAAATACCAAAAATACTCATAAATAATAAAATTTGGGGTGTTACAGTCCAGTTCACGTGTGTATATATATATATATATATATATATATATATATATATATATATATATATATATATATATCATCCCACATGCACATGCACTGCACTCGTCCCATCCAAATCAGCTGCTGCCTCTCCACCACAAATCCACATCCGCAAATATATATATATATATATACATATATATACACACGTGAACTGGACTGTAACACCCCAAATTTTATTATTTATGAGTATTTTTGGTATTTTAATTTTATTTGAATTTTAGGAATTTTTTTGAGATTTTTCGGATTTTAAAAATCGGGTTTGATTTTCCGAAAATATAAACTTTAACGATTTTGCGGATTTGGATTTGTGGTGGAGGAACGCGACGCGGATTTGGATGGACGAGGTGCAGGTGCATGTGCATGTGGGATGATATATATATATATATATAAAAGTTATTATATTTTATTATTATTTGATATTTTTCTTTAATATTTTGGATGTGTAGGAGATTTGAATATTCAATCAGTCAGTTGAAATTGTCTCTCTTCCATTGAAATAACTATTGTCTTGGAGGTTCCACGTGAGTGTTAATTATAGTACATGGCACCGTTTTTGTCCCTTTTAAAATTTCTTAGCATTAAGTTTGTTATTAAATGAAATTTTAAATCAATATTTTAACAATGATTTTATATGTGATTTTCTAGAGTTTTATTTTATTATTGAATTTTATCTCGATTTTGATTAAATAATTGATTTTACCAACTATCTCTGCATTAGACCCATTAAGATTCCGGGAACAGGCCTTTAATGTATTTATATTGATTGATATTTGACTATAAAATTTACCGATGTGTTACTGAATTGATTTCAGATTGATTTGATTTTATTTAATTGATTTTAGATTGATTTGATTTTATTGACTTTTTGAAACTATTGAAATACACTATTGGAATTGTGCTATCAGTTATTATTTGCTATTTGAAATTTTTATTGATTTTGATTGATTTGTACAAATTGATTTTCTATTTTGAATTGGTACCTGTGCCCAGTATCTGTTTTTGTTATCTGGCCCCGCCGTGTGGACTATCACGGTATTAGGTTGCATTGTCGAGTCATGCATAATTGCAGTTTATGGTTTGCATTAGTATCATATGTATTGATATCTGTGAAGGAGGAGCAAGGTATCTAATATCTGGTAGCGCGCTTACCATCTGGCCTTTGGTGATTGAGGTATTATCACCTTGGTGCACTGTACCATGAAATTTTTATTGAATGAATTTCTTTTATATTTATGTTTTTATGAAGTTATTTTATTAATGATTTTTCATAGCATGAGCATGATTTTATTGAATAAAAAATTTATTATGAAATTAATCAAGCGTCTATCTATTCCTATTCCGTTGTGTGCTATAATTATCATTCACTGAGCATCTAGCTCAAACCACGTTTTCTCGTCATATCTGTTTTGCATCAAGAGAATTCAGAGTGATCTAAATATTCATTCCATTTTCTGGAGGGGGACAACTTTGATTTATTCTCATGGTATGCTCGAATTCATGTTTTCTCGGGCTAATAATTAGTTTAGTTTATCGAACAGTTTAAGTTTTTATTTGAAATCTGTAGAGACTCCGCAGTTTACTTATGGGATATTTATGATGTTTATTCAGTATTTTGTCTATTTGGATTTTGTCTATTTTTTGGATTAGTAAGTGACAATATATTTACTTAAGATACTCTGATAAGGCTTGCATGATTTAAGAATACTTAAATTATGCGCCGGTCACGGTTCAGAATTTTGGGTCGTGACAAAGTTGGTATCAGAGCCGCTCTGCGTGCAACCTTGAACGATGGTGGGGCAAACCTCAGCGAGGATGCTGAGTCCCATAAGGGGGGTGGATTGTAACACCCTAGGCAAATTCCACATCGACAAAACACGGGAGAGATGCTGGGTTTATAAGTTGATAGTTCGTAACCCCTAGTGACGCGTTTTAAAACCGTAAGGGCTTCGGCCCAGAGCGAACAATATCACTAGTGGTCCGGGCCATTACATTTGTGGTATCAGAGACACTACGCGTGTAACCTTGAACGATGGTGGCGCAAACCTCAGCGAGACGCTGAGTCCCATAAGGGGGGTGGATTGTAACACCCTAGACAAATCTCACATCGACAAAACACGGGAGAGATGCTGGATTTATAAGTTGGTGGTTCGTAACCCCTAGTAACGCGTTTTAAAATCGTGAGGGCTTCGGTCCAGAGCGGATAATATCACTAGTGGGCCGGGCCGTTACAAGAATGCAGATTAAGATATTAGCATTCTGAAAAAAAAAAAAAAGTACTAAGATATTAAAATATCTATAACCTAGCATGTTAAGGTTAAGCGCGTGGTTCCCCCAAGACCGACTGAATTAACCTTTATTTTTTAACCCAATCAGGAGGAGCCATACGGGACTCCGGGTGGGAAGTGTTGTGTATGGATAAAGAGAATAGGGAGTATTCCTTCAATGAAATTTCTGGGCTTTTACCCGGTTAAGCTCCTTGAATCTTTTTGGATTGCGTTCAGCCTTCTGGGTCCCAACCCAAATATCCATTGCTTGTCAAAATCTGCTTGATTCTGTGATGGGACACTGCTTACCTTGTTTAACGCCATTTTTTCTTTTTTGTTTTTATTCTGAGATTCTTCCCCATGATCTGATTTACCATGAACGGCTTTGATTGGTCAACTTGGAGGATTTTAGTAAGAGTCAAACTTTTGTTTAATTCAGAATATTCACTCCCCCTTTCAGTCAGAATCTACCATAATAGAAAATTCTACTTTCCCAAGGAGAGCGACGCAAACATTGTTGCTCTGTCTCACGTTATTGAATTAAGATTTTGGTTAAGATTAGATTAGGGCGATGTATGGGCTCCACTGAGTACTCGAGACTCTGTAATTGTCTATAAAGATCCATTGCCTCCTTTGTTCTGTCCATCTCAGTTCTTCACTTCTTTGCCTATAAACATCATATTTTCTCTTTCACTTCTCTTTGTTTCGCTCTGCTTTTATTATCAAGAATTGGTGTGCTTTCTTTTTTGCATAGCAGAAATTTGCTTATTGTCTCTGATGGCTTCACCAAACCTAGAATTCAAAACAATTCAAACTAATAGAAATCCAGTACAACAACCTGAGTTCAATTCTAGATTTTCTGCGTCGCAAGACAGAAACATCTGTATAGATGGTATTACTCTTCTCTCTGATGTCCCTAACAATGTAACACTTTCTCCTTTCAATTTACTTGCCCATTTGTCTGATGCTGATTCCATTCCACCTTATATTCTTAAATCCGTGGCTTCTAAATCCAAAAAGGGAGCCTTTCTAGGTTTATCCGCGAAGGAGCCTCTTGACTGGATATTGTATCCTATTGGGAAGCTCTTTGATCGAAAATTCCTGAGCATTTTTCGATTCAAAACGTGGTGGTCCACTGTGTGGATTGGTTTCAATGGTTCTGACCTGCAAATGGAAACCCAGTTGCTCCTTCAAGTCCTTGAACTTAACTCCTATGTCCTAGTCCTTTCCTTAATAGAACGGAATTTTCGCTCTGCTATTCATCCTGGTACTGAAGGAGAAGTGATCTTATGCGTTGAAAGTGGCTCTACCTAAGTGAAGGGTAAATCCTTCTCTTGTTGTGCATATATGCATGTGGGGGATAATCCTTATGATCTAATGAGAGATGCCTTTACTGCTGTACGTGTCCATTTGAGGACTTTTAGGCTGTTGGAAGAGAAAAAACTACCAAACATCGTTGATAAGTTTGGTTTACCTTTTTGGGATGCCTTCTATTTATCTGTGGAGCCTGTTGGCCTGTGGCATGGTGTTAAAAGCTTCGCAGAGAACGGATTCCCTCCTAGATTTCTGATCTTGGATGATGGCTGGCAGAGCATAAATATGGATCATGAGTCTCCTTGCGAGGACTCGAAAGATCTGACAACCCCTGGGTCTCAAATGCTTTGCAGGCTCTTCAGGTTCCAGGAGAACGAGAAGTTTACCAAGTACAAAGCTGGAACCATGTTAAGTCCTGATGCGCCAACATTTAATCAACAGAAGCATGATATGATGTTTAAGGATATGGTTGAGTTAGCCAACATGACGAGGAAGCTAAATGCAGAAGGGGCCGATGTTTCAGCCTTCCTGAACCCAAGATTATTGAGTATTTGAAGGAAGAAGAAGAAGGGGCGTCTAGAGGGGGATTGAGGGCCCTGGTGAGTGATATGAAGGCGAAATTTCCAAGCTTGGATGATGTTCATGTGTGGCATGCTTTGGCTGGTGCTTGGGGAGGGGTTAGACCTGGGACTAGTAGCCTGGATGCCAAGGTGACTAGTGCAAAGTTGTCTGCTGGGCTGCAAAAGACCATGCCTGATTTGGCTGTAGATATGATTGTTCAAGGCGGAATTGGACTTGTCAATCCAAATCAAGGAGGAGATTTTTATGAGGCCATGCACTCCCATCTTGCTGATGTGGGTATTAATGGCGTTAAAGTAGATGTCACCCATGTGAGTATTTTTCTTCTTGTTATTTTTTCTATTCATCACATGGGAACAATTTCACAATATGAATTCAAAAAATTATATGGAAGAGCCATCATTATCATACACGGTCCTTGTTTATCTTTATGGTTTTTAGTGGTAACTCACTGATTTAATTAAAATTTAATGATGACTAATTACAATTGTGCCAAATAAGCATTAGCCTTAATCTCAGACATAATAGGCTTAATTCTCTATAAACAATTTTATTTTTTTTTAATTTTGATGTTGCTATTTGATGTCACTTAATAGTACTTACATAAGTGTGACCAATTTTTCTGGGCTCTGTACATACTGCAATTATCAATATCCTCATAACATGAAGCAGAATCAATCTTAATCCCATTGTTAATATCATCATGTTAAATCTATTTTTCAGCACTATGGTACATGCATTCAAAGTAAACATTGGATTAAATTGCCCATAAAATCACCAACACCTAATCAACTGCAGATTATGGATGGATGTTATTCTTTTGTCTCCAGTTTATTATCAGGTAAGCATCGTTTTTTTAATGCCTATGCAATTAATTTTTTTTAAGGTTTCATTTAGTATTTGTTTCTTTTTCCTTCTGCTATTGTGTTTCTTTTGTTATTGTAAAATACAATGGCAAAAGGCAAAAAAAAAAAAAAAAAAAGGATAAGTGATATCCAAACAAAGCCTTACATATTGGAAATAGATCATTGCTGCCACAGTTTTTGAATGAACAAAGGAAGACTGAATTTTCATTTTACTATATATTTCATTCTTATTGTTTATTTTTTCATTCAGAGAACATCCATCAAGTGGTAGCTTTAGCTTCTTTCTTTTGCAATTGTTATCAATCAGCCTATTTAGAAGTTCTTTAGGTACATATGTGATAGATAAATGTGGTCGAGGAGGTAAGACTCTTTTGCTCTGTTTCCCTTTCTATATACATTTTTTTCCTTTTTAAAAGAAAATACTCAGTTTTTTCAACTTAAACAAAATAGTAGTGTAATGAAGTTGCTTCCAGAGCTATAAGGCTACTTCAAATTCGAGTTTTAGTCAGAGCTCAATGAATTTGAAATAAAAGAAAGAAGTTGCTAGAAAAAAATAATACTTTCAGTAAAAATAGATCGATTATCTAGCATTTGGTACATAATTAACTGGTTGCAATAAATATCAACGGCAAACTTATCTCCACCATCTTCGCCCACAGGCCTTAGCCCCTTCTGAATTAATAATCTCTTTAGCAGCTTTATGTTTTAGAAATAACCCATCTCTTCTCCTTTGATCATTGTTCTCAATTTCTACAGTCTCTGGAGTATGTATGTGAGGATTACGGTGGCAGAGTTCAGCTTGCCAAGGCATACTACGATGGCCTGACCAAATCTCTGAAGAAGAATTTTGGAGGAACTGGACTCATTTCAAGTATGGAGCAATGCAATGATTTCTTTTTCCTGGCGACAAAACAGATTTCCATGGGCAGAGTTGGCAAATTGCTAGTACTAAGATAATGGTTTTTGTAATTTGACAATGTGAAAAATAGTCCCTTGAGGTTTCTTTCCTGGCTTATCTTGATTGGCTTATTTCTGTCATGTAGGTAATGACTTCAGGTTTGAAGTCCCAAATGGATATCCCATGGGAGTTTACTGGTTGCAAGGAGTCCACATGATCCACTGCAGCTACAACAGCTTGTAGCAGGGGCAATTTGTTCAACCTGATTGGGACATGTTCCAGTCAGATCATCTCTGTGCAGAGTTTCATGCTGTATCAAGAGCCATATTTGGTGGACCTGTTTATGTCAGTGACAAAGTTGGTCACCATTATTTTAATCTCCTGAGGAAGCTGGTACTTCCTGATGGAACTATACTCAGATGCCAACATTATGCCCTTCCAACTAGAGATTGCCTCTTTGAGAGCCCACTTTTTGATGGCAAGACCCTGCTCAAAATTTGGAACCTAAACAAGGTAATTTGCAACATTTATACGCCTAGTGAACGTATATAACTTACTTGTTTTCTATATTTCGTATTACTTGAAGCCCAATCTGCTAAATGCAGTATGCTGGGGTGGTGGGTGTATTCAACTGCCAAGGAGCTGGATGGTATCCTGAAGAGCACAAATACAAGGCCTACCCACAAAGCTACAAATCAATGTCTGGTGTGGTATCCCCACATGATATCGAATGGGAGCAAAAAGACTTCACAGCTGTGTACCGAAACACGGAACAATTCACTGTCTACCTTCACAGGTCTGATAATCTTCACATGGTCAAGGCCAAAGATCAGACTAAGATCACACTCCAACCTTCTTCCTTTGAAATATTCACCATTTCACCAGTGCTCAAGCACAATAAGCGAGCTAAATTTGCACCCGTTGGCCTTGAGAACATGTTCAACAGTGGAGGTGCAGTTGAATTCCTGGATTACGGTTGCAAAGGAAGCTTACGTAAAGATCAAGGTCAAGGGCACAGGGAAGTTCTTGGCATATTCAACTGAAAAACCTAAAGGAAATTATGCTGAACAGAAAGAAAGTGGAATTTGAGTGGTCAAGCTATGGAATTTTGAGGTTTGATGTCCCATGGATTGGTGGGAAGTTATCTGATGTCTTTATCTCAATAAGCTAAACTTACAGGGCTTATGGAGACTGCAATTTGTTTAATTAGGATCGAGGAATCAGGCATTTTTGGCAAGGAAAACTTGCTCGTATGCTTTCCTAACCTACGTTTTACAGTATTTTTAGTCCAAAAGTACTTGTAATGTAGAGGATTAAGGAAACATGCAAATTAATTTTTTTATCAGTTATTATTACTTTGGCAATTTCAATGAAAATTTTTCAGATTTTCTTGACATGATTATTGACTTCCGAAATCCTTTAAGCAACAAATAGCCTTGGATTCTCTTAAAGAAGCAAAATATTGATATACTTTATATATATATATTTTGCAAATTCTGATCATCATCAAAATTCAAAAACCTATCTTTTAATTCAAAATTTACCCTTTTCTTACCTTGTATAAAGTGCCCTAACTAAGCAAATAAAATTCCCAATGGGTCCCTCTCCCTCCCAGGCGTTGCTTCCATTCTTCCGCCTCTTTCAAGAAGGCATCGTCTTCTTTTTGACGCTGCTGCTTTTTCCACTTTTCTTCTTCAATCCCAAAACCTTCTTTAATTTCCCCAAAACCCTTCTCGCAACCCCACTATTGGATTTGACCTTCTTTTTAACTACCACCTGGCCTTTATACGACGCCGATTTCCGCTCCACCTTCAGCTGCTCGATCAAAGTCTCTCGTGAAGCCCCACTCCTGGTAAAAGCTGCAACCAGCTCAGGATACAACTGTGCTATTAATCCCTTGAATTTATCCGATACTTCAACAATCGGGGAGCTCGACGATGACCCATCAGTTGGGCAGTATCCAACTCTAGCTCGACCACTTGTGTAAGCATTACAAGCCGATAATATCACGTTCGCTCGCTCTCTAAAATGCCAAGCAACAAAACCCTCAAAATTCTTTGGTGGTCTGCGCTGTAGAAACAGCATTGACTTGCAAGACAACACAAAAACATCCTCATTGTAGGAATTCGATCTCTTCTCCCAGATGATCCGACCCGGCCACATGCCATGACCAGGTTCGTTAAAGTACGGTCTCTCATTCAGCACAAGAGCTTGGATCGAAACCAAAACCTGGAGCACCGTAGACTCATTGGGGTTCCATTTCTCGCTCTTCCTACCAGGCCACGTGTTTACAAGGCTTAAACAAACCCGCCCGTTCGCATAGAGGTTCGGGTTGATACGCAACCCGTATGATCTATAATAAACGTGAGGCGGCCGGGACGGATAATCGGACGGAAAAGCAACGTCGAAGAAGTATAGTCCATCGTGGTATGGTGTACCGGCGGCGCCCACGATCACTGCTCGTAATAAATCTATCCGATTCTCGTAAACCCGAACGAAGATGGAATCGGGAAGGTGTTTCTCGAGGATTTTCCACTCTTGCATGATCTTCTTGTGGACACCACTAGAGAGATTGGTGAAACAATCAACGCCTGTGTGTTTGGTGGTGGTGTTGGCGTTAACATAGTGGTGGTCGGAGGAGTCAGATAGCACGTCGAATCTGCGGAAAACTTCGATCTCTTGGATCTCGCCAATGCTGGTGGTGTTTGATTGTCGAGGTTTTGAGGTTATAGAGAGAGCCATGAGGAGGGGGGAGTAATGGAGCGTTTTAGGAGAGACGGAGCGTCAAAGGAAGAGACAATTGTGCCGTTTTGAATTGATAGGATAGGAATGTTGGTAGTGGGTCCCGTTAACAGTTGAGATGAACGGTGATTTGAACACCGTCTAAAGAGGGAATATAGTGTGGGCTCCAGGAAATAAAATCAGGCCTGGACGTGGACCCTTTGGTGAATGGATTTCATTGGAGCCGAATTGGACGGTGATTTCAAGTATTTTGATAGCTTTATCGAATGTGGGCGAAGTACAGGAGCAGTAACCATAACAGCCGTGCTAATACGAACTATTGAAAACTTAATTATTTTTTAATTAAACTTCTAATATTAAAAAAAAGGGAAAAAAAAAATAAAATAATACTTCAAAATATAAATATTATCCACTTAGATAAACATACATATTTATCTAGATTTGGAATCATATTTTAATTAGATTTTTTCTGATGTATAAAACTATAATCACATTCCTTATCGAAAAAGAAGTTTAATTGATACTTGGGAGCTGATAAGTGTACATCAGAAATATTCTCAAACCAATTACTTGGTATTCTCTCTTATTTTACATATTATATCATTGAGATTCTCAAGTAGTTTTTTTTTTTTTTTTTTTTTTTTTTAATTATGGATGAAATCAAGAGTTGAAAACTATTTCAAGTTTACTTGAGTTGATGCTTTATGGAAAGCTTTTACGTGCTTTGCATTGAAAAAGACAAGAATGTGAGTTGGAACCCACTTTATACATATATATATATATATATATATATATATATATATATATATATATATACACACACATTTAAATACTCTTAATCTTTAAAATTAATTTAATTATATTTTTATTATTTAAATTAATTTTAATATTTAAATAAATTTTTAATTTTTAATTTTAGAGTTTATATAAATTTAAAATTTTTAATAATATTTATACTCTAATTTTAATTAAATATAAAATTTTATAAAAAATAATAAATTAATAAATAAAAAAAATATAATTAATTTATAATCGATCAACAATAATATCAATATATTTATATCTATATAAAGTAATTTATTATTTAAAGTAATTTAAAATTTATATAAATTTAAAATTCTTAATTAATAAATCCTAATATAAATACAGTTAAGTTAATAATTAAGAAAAAAAAGGTAACATTAAAATAAAAGAAAAAATATTATTATAACTTGATTAGGATATAAATCCTTAACTAAGTTGAATTTTACTTAGCTACTAATTTTTTATATATACATATTGGAAAATTTTGTAAATGATATTAATTAATTGAATATAAATCCTCAATTAAGTTGAATTCTGTTTAAGAACTATTTTTTTATATATAAATTACATTAATTAATTAATTAATTAAAATGTAAATTTAACTAAGTATCACGATTAAAAGTAGAAGTTTTCTCTAATCCAAGAAGAAATTTTCTCTACAAAATTTTATAAGCTAATTAATTGATTTTAAAAAATAAATGAATGAATAAAACTTACGTGCCAATTGAGTTTTATTCAAAAAAATTTTCCAATGCATTTCAATAGAAATTTTAATTTATTTTAATTTAAAAAAAAAGTATCGATAATAATAGAAATAAAAAAATGATATTGTAAAAACATAATTGAATTAGATGAAACTTATTTTATCATTTTAATACAACTTTAATTCATAATCAATAACTATGTTGATGTACGAAATAAAAAATAAATAAAGCGAAAATTAATATTACACGTATTTTTCATATTTTTTTAAAATATATTATATAATTTAGTGTAATCAATATATTTATGTATAATTAAATATATGCTTCAAAAACTAATAATATATAAATATATGAAAGAGGGAGGCATATTGGGATTTTTCAAAATATCTTCATTATTTTTATTATTTATAATTATATTTTTTTAATATTATCTAATTAATTTTTATTTAAATTTAAAATTATTAATTCTATCTGTATTTAAATTCTACTCAATTATTTTTTTTTATATTTCAAAATATTTACTTGTAATTATAAAATTAAATATTATATTTCTATCTATATCTATACTATATATAAATGTGGAAGAGGAACATTAGTTTTGTCAAAAATATCTTTTATTTTTTAAATTAGTTATAATTATAATTTTATTATTTAAATTAATTTTAATATTTATTTAAATTTAAATTTCTTAATTTTAGAGTTTATATAAATTTAAAATTTTTAATCTCACTTATATTTAACTTCGATAAATATAAAATTTTATAATAAATAATTAATTAAAATAAAAAAATAATAAATGAAAAATAAAAAATACAATGAGTTGATTTATGGTAAAACAATGTCATTTAATTTTCAATGGACTATTTTTTAGAAAAACTAATATATAAAATTTTTAGCTATATTAATATTTAATGTATTATAATTTTAAAATCTAAATCATATATTGAAGTTTATTTTGATAATAATTTTTTATGACGTTAACTAATCAAATTGATTGTTAAATTTTATTAAAAAAATAATTAATATTTAAATTTAAATAAAATCCTATTCATTAGTGTATAATTCCTTATCCCATGATATCTCTAAATTTAAATGGTCTCTATTAATGTTTCTAAATTAAAATATTTGTGTCTTTCACGTGACTTCTTAAATACAATAAATAGAGTTTTAATTCTATTAATATTCAATTTTATTTGAAAAAAATGATTATATAATATAATATAAATTAATAAGTTTCCATAAAATTAAAGTAAAAAAAAAAATCAAAAATTGGGATGTAATAAAAAATTTTGAAATAAGAAGTATTAAAATATTAAAAAAATTTGAATGCTAGGATAAAATATGTTCAAATTTTTTAGATAAGAAAATTACGCAAACAAATGCCAAAGAAAATTAATTTCTTGGATGTCTTCTTACTTAATTAAATAAAACTACATTTTTTTTTCTTTATTTTATTCTTGTAATTAAATGGCACCACATATATATATAAAATAAAACAAAACCGCATTCCTTCGCTACTTGATTTTTTTTTTTTTTTGCATTTATCTTTATAACTAAATTAGAAATATATAATTCATATTAAAATTGATAGATTTATATTTTAAAATATTTTCTTAAAAATACACAAGTAATTTATTATTAAATTTATCAATATTATTTTTTAATTAAATAATAAGTTTAAATAAATAAAAAATAATTATATATATAGGCTAATTATTTAAATAATATTTTTTAAAAACTATTTATTATTCTAATATGAAATTAAAACTATTTAACAAAATAATGTTTGTTTGAAAAAACGTTAATTGAAAAAGTATTTTTAAGTTTTAAAAAGTAAACATAAAATTGCTAGTTGAATAAGCACTTTCAGTAGCAATTCATCTCTATAAGTGTGTAAATGTACGCTAACATGTCAGTGCTTAAAAAGCTGTCACAAAAATGATATTTTTAAGATGTGTCAAATTACTTAAGAAAAAATTATTTGAAATTATTTTTTATTGAACATGTGTCGGATAATGAAAAAGTGTGAAATGTAAAAAATATATTTGAAAATATAGAGAATAAATTGTGAAGTTTTTAAAGTTTTACCTTACTTTGGTATCAAATTTTTTTTCTTTTTCCCCTTTTCCTTATAAAAAAAAAAAAAATCTTTTGTTCATCATATGAATAATTATTAATGCATATAATTTTTTTAGAGTATTGCAACTCTTTTTTATTTACCTTTTTGTTATGAGTATAATTAATTTCAATATTGATTTTTTTTTTCAGATTTAATAAAAGTAAATTAATAAAAATTTATTTCAAGAAATTAAATAATAAATTAATATTAAACAATAAATTTTTTGAAATAGAAGCATAAAAAAATTGAAGGTGTTTGATTAAGTGAGTAAAAAAAAGGAATAATATTATAAATTTTTTGGTGGAAGTTAATAATTATTGCACAAAATATAAATAAAAATATTGCATGAAATATATTATTAGAATGTACTATTTAATACACTTTCAACTATCACAAGCTTAATAGCATAATATTAAAATCAAAATATTTTACATCATATCAATATACTAATTTAATTTTTAACTAAATTTATCATAAAATTTTATATATATGTTAAAAAAATTATCAAAATTAAAATTTTAAATAAAAATATTACAACATTAATCAAAATAAACAATTTATATTAAAATTTAAAATTTACCTTAATTATAATATTTTTACTTATTAATGTCAAAATCCAAATAGCAATTCAACTTGCAAACTCTGTATATAATATGAGGAAAAAAAAAGGTTGTATACAAACAAAAAAATATATATATGTTAAATACAAAGGTAATAAAAGAAAAAAAAATTGAGAAGAAAAGGAGAAGAATAGAGAACCCTATTTAAGGGAAGAAAACTCTTTAACTTTCTAGCATTTTTTTTCAATGTTGGGATGCAGCTTTACGTGCTGCTCTATAAACCACCAATTAAAATAGCATTGCTATATTATATTTATTAATTATTAAATTTATATTTATTTATTATAATAAATAATCATATAATTATTTATTTTAAAATTATTCCTTAAAATGAAAATTAATGAATAGTTTCAAATAAATAAAGAGTATTGTAACTATTTTTTATTTACATTTTTATTATGAGTGTAATTATTTTTCTTATAATTTTAATTGTGCTTTAAATTAATTTATAATATTATAACTCTAATTTCATAAAATATTATAATTTTATTTTAGTATGCAATTTTCACTCTGCTTTAAATTAATGAGAATTCTCCCTTACTAAAAAAATTTGTCTATCTTACTATGATTTCTTCTCCAATGCATTGTAACAATTTGTTATTGAAACCACCAAATGAAATAGTAGTTTTACCGTAATAAATTTAGAGCTTCAATTGATGTAATAACACATAAATTATTCATTTGAGAGGAAATTTTGTGAGTAATATTACTTTATTATGTTAATATTATAAAGATACAAAAATTATATTTTAATTAACGATTTCTTATTTAGGTATTTAGATATGAAATCACTTATTCAATTAATCATTTCTATAACATTATATTATTTTAGTAAATAATTTAAATTTCACATTATTATGATAAAATATTTTTAAAATAAGATTATTTAAATAATTAATCATATATATATACACGCACACACTCACTCTTCTCTCCAATACCAAAACCCATAACTTCACTGCCTTGGATTTGGGCCTCCAAATATTTTAAGTCACTATTAATTAATTAAAAATAGTAAAAATGAAAAAGTGAAATCCCTCCTCCTTTGAATAGCATAATAATAATAATAATAATAATAATAATAATAATAATATCAAAATTATCAATAATATTTTAAATTTTCTTTCAATTAATTAATTAATTTTACTATTTAAAAATTTTCATAAATTTATGTTCCATACAATTAGATATTATTTTAAAAAAATAATTATATTCGATAAATATATAAAACTGTGCATATACACAATATTAATGGTTGAACACTGCAGTTAACTTGTATTTTGTAGCCAACAAATTAGATGTAACAATATTATCATAAAAAGAAAAATTATATAAAATTGAATTTGATATTATATTATTTTATATTATTACTTATATTATATTAATTGTTTTTTAAAACCAAATAGTCTATTACATTATTTCATGTACAAAAATATAGTAAAAACTTACACATATATATAAAAAATAAATAACGAGTATATACAGAGAGTAAAGATAACATAGATAACGTACAACATATAACGATCGGGCTCCAACCACTAGATTAATTATCCGTTTTAGCTATAAGGCTCACGGTTTTATCCTATAGGTGAAATGGAGAACACCCATCATAGGATTTCTCTCAAGCGAGCACGCTTAACTCTAGCCATTCCACCAAAATGCGACTCTAGTGGTTGGAGTCCAACCGTTACAAAACACATGTTAATTAAAAAATTAGTTTTATTAAAAGAATCTAGCAAATTTTCAAAAAAAAAAAAATTAAGATTAGCATATTATTAATGGACAATACAGAATATTACAAAGCAAGGCTCATAACCTAATTAGAAAAAAAATGCCTTATCTAAAAAATCACTCAGTCTAAAACCCTATAGCAAGAGTGTTGATCCCGTGTAGCTCAAAATGAGCATTGATTTTGATAATAACAAAACTCAAAGGGAATCTATCTAACCCAACTTTAAAGTGATGTGTATATTCTTTGTCTTATTCATAAAGAATTCTTGAAGTTGCATATAAGGAGAAAGGATACTCAAAGGCATTTCAAGACAAATCCAAAATGAGAAAAGAACAAGACTATGGAAGCCAAGACTCAAAGAAAAGGTATGAAAGGCATAGTATTAGATATTGAGTCTTAGGTCTTTTGTGAAAAGAATAGATGAGTATTTAGTCAAAAGGAGCTCAAAAATGAAATTTTATTTTCTGATTACTTTTTCTCATCATGACCTTGGACACTACTATTGAAACATCTTTCTAAGGTCTAAATCATTTTACATTGCAAGTTGAGACATGCAGCTGTTGACTTAGTTTGCTAAATGGTTTGCTAAAATTTTTAGTTTGCTAATATGTTTGCTAAAAATATTAGTTTACTAACCAGTTTACTGACTGCTACCAATATTTCATTAGTTTACTAATTGATCAGAGCTGCTCAACTTCGCACAAAATGACAAAATAATGGCCATTTTGTCTTGGACAGTGTGTATAATGTTCCAAAAGGGTTTCAAACGGTTTAAAATGATTTGGAACTATAAATACACTTTCTTTACTTCATTTACACTTAATGAAAGCTTACATTTAAACTCCAACCTTGATTTTTCATTTATTGCTTTCATTCAAGAGCTTTAAAGATTTTGAGCTACCATTGGCAAATCAACTCATCTCTTCTTTATAGTTTGATTTGTATTGAGTAAGAGTGAGTGTTGAAACATTAAATTGCATTTAAGAGAGGTTGTACAAGCACCTATTGAAGCTTGAGAGAGTAAGTGCTTGTGATAGCACTTGTGAAGGTTTCAAGCTACCATTGGTGAAAGCTTGGTGTTGAAAAGTTGTAAAGGGCTTTTGGTCTCTTGCCTTTAAAAGAGCAAATAGTGGAGAGAAGACTCAAAGAGGGTTCTTTGAGAGAGTGGATGTAGGCTAGTTAAGCCGAACCACTATAAAAATCATTGTGTTTGATCTCTCTAACCTTGACCTCCTTACTCTTGTGCAATTTAAATTTTTCTTGTTATACATGATATTGAATATTGGTTGAATAGATTAAATTGATAAATTTGTGGACTTATTGAGTGAGTTGAGAAATTAGTTATATATTGTATGATGCATGCTTTGTTAGATATTGCCATATACATTGATTGAGGCTTGAATTGCAACTTAGGAACACATTGTTGAAGCACATATTACTTTCATTTTATATAGAGAAGCACCTAGTTGAACAAAGCCACAATTTTTCATTAGGCTACAAGCAAGGGCCGAAAATTTGTTAAAGTCCAATTCACCCCCATCTTGGACTATTTTGGGACAACAAATTGGTATCAGAGCTTGTTTCTCTTGCTTAGGGTCTTACAACCTTAGAGTGATCCACAATGGCTAGTTCATCTAGTAATACTGCCGGTATACCTGCACCTTTAGCTGAAGGCTACTCAATCACTAGACCACCACTCTTCAATGGCAATAATTATTCATTTTGGAAAGTAAGAATGAGAAATTTCATACAATCTGTAGATATTGATGCATGGAGAATTATTAAAAATGGTCCACATGTTCTCAAAAGAATGGTCCAGGAACTACAAAAGTTCCAAAACATGAAGATGAATATGATGACAATGATTGGAAGAAAATCTCTATAAATGCTAAAGCTATTAATATTTTGCATTGCTCACTTAACCTTAATGAATACAATCGTGTTTCAGGATGTCAATCTGCTAAGGAAATTTGGGATAAGCTTGAAGTCACTTATGAAGGAACTGATTTCGTCAAAGAGTCCAAAGCAAACCTTCTTATTCGAGATTATGAGCTGTTTGAAATGAAGCCAGGAGAATCAATTGCGGATATGAGTACAAGGTTTACCGATCTTGTAAATCTTCTCAAAGCACTTGGTAAAAAATTTGAGGAAGCTGAACTTGTGAAGAAAATTCTTAGATCACTTCCAAAATCTTGGGAAGCAAAGACAACAGTTATCCAAGATGTCACACCCTACCCCTCTGTAAGGCATAACATGATCCCGTAGTATACCTAATGAATTACCAACTCCGTCTACTGATAACCCATTAAATACACTACAAGGGATTTTAAAAACTTTTCTTACTTCTTTTACAGTGGTGAGCACTATTTACAGGTGTTAAAAATCTTTTTGAACTGAAGTGATAGAACTAACACATTTGAATTATTTGAAATTTCTGTAAAAATTTTGGCAGAGTGCCATCTGTATTTTGGATAAAACAGTTCTTCAGAAAACCTGTAAAAAGCACTTCAATATTTTTCCAAATCTCAACTCCAACATATTCTCAACACAACATTTTTCTCAACTCAAATCCATAGTGATTTTTCAAAGACTGAGATACAAGAAATATAATACAATTTTTACAAGCCAAAATAACTCATGATTATTTTACAACTTCAATGTACAATTTTAATTTACAACTGCTCAAAACCAAAAACAATATGTACATACAGTGGTCATACATTACAGTACAAAATGCAAAATGTTGGTATACTCATTATACCCGAAAATCTCTCGCTGGATGTACAAGCAGCCTAGTCTGCTGCCCTGTCTGTCTGTCTACCTGCGACAAAGAATAAAGCTATCATTTGAGACAATGTCTCAGTGGTGTACAACATTAACCAAATACAATTTAAATCACAATTCATAAATCATATAAATAGTGGATACTTAAAACCATAGTTAATTTCAAGACAGTAATTGTCAACAATAATTTAAACTCCATTTCTCAATATCACAATAAATTTCAATAAGTCAGATCATGGTTGAATTCAAAAGACAGTATATGTCAATAAGAGTTTAAATTCATTTCACAATCTCACAATACATATCAATAAATCATACACAGCTTAAATCATGTTCTAAGGTTCAATTCGTCCCAAAAGCCGATGGCTAATGAGGTATTCAATTCGTCCCAAAAGTCGATGACTAATGAGGAATAACATAGCTAGCTAGCAAAAATATGAGTACTCATCCAATTCGTCCTCAACAGGCACACACCTCAACACTTCAGCCAGAGAGGGAATTCAATTCGTCCCACTAGACAAGCTAGTGAGAAATACAATCAATATACATGATAGCTGTGATTTCAAACCATTTCCAATGCTTTTCAATCAATAAGTATCCATCAATATCATTCAAATAATTTCTCACAGTTTCAAATCATTTACAATGCTTTTCAAGCAATAAATATCCATTCAAACACATTTCCACAATTTAAAACAATAATGTACAAATAGTCATAATTCATTTCAATTGAAAAATTTAAAAGAAATAGTTGTTGTGCACAAACCTCTGATAATTGTCTCTTGGTCTGGACTCAGTGTTTCCTTCCCTTTTCCTGAGTGTTTGGTAACTGAGAAACACAATTTGAAGTGTTTCAGTACTAAATTAAACTATCTCTATCGATGATGCTTGATAAGTAATTCATTGAAAGCTATTATTTGCTTAATCACCTAATATATCGATCCTCAATGCGTTCTAGGTAAATTAGGTTTTAACGTTACTAATATGTCACATTCGATAGTATTTTATGGTTGGTACATGTTACCGATTTCATTTCCTTGTTTAGTGCATTTTATTGCAACTTGCTGGATTTCGGGATACTAGTTTGACCTAGCCGGACGACCTAGTTCCCTCGGTTTTCGGGTTTCGATCAAAACTACAAACTTGTAGATCTATGTCTTATTGCATGCGGGGAAAAATTTCAGGTCAATCCGAGTTATGTAGACCAAGTTATGGTCATTTTACTATTGCTGGTCAAATGGCATCAAATTAGGTCATTTTAGGTCAAATTTGGTCAACTTTGGTTCGGCCAGTTTTTGGACCCGTACTTGTGCAAGTTGTTTGACTTGCTTATGGTCATTTCTGGGCTTTGGTGTCTTCATAAGACTTGTAGGTATGGGTCTTAACTATTCATGGTTAAAATTTTAGGTCAATTGGACCTGTTTTGAGTGAGTTATGGCCCAAACACTAACTGCTGCCCAATTGGTCAATTTTCAGGCCTCATTTGCACTTAATCCGAATTGGTCATTTTTCATGCTACCTTGCAAGCAAAATTTTGGTATGCTTTCTCAATGAAAGTTGGCAAATTTTGTGCCTAGTTTCACCTCCAATTGGTCTCATACCAATTGGAGTTACACATTTAAAGTTATAGGTTAAAATATACACTGCCCTTAATTACATTGCATAAACATGTATCAATTACACATTTACCTTACTCTAAGTCCATCTCTCTTACCCATTCTGTTTTGATACATTACCAAAACCATTTACCACTTCACATATAAATAATTTTGGGCAAAATACAAACATCCTCAATACACCAAATAAAACTCTAATTCATAAAGTCCAATTACAACCATAAATGCACATAGCACTACTCATCATTTCATACAATTTCCACCACTAATTTATATACATATCCATCAATCCTCAATGTCATAATTCTGCCAATACCTTTATGAATTCATACATTCATCATGGAGTCCCAAGGCTGCCGAATTGTTCCACAATGCCAAAGTGTCCTACAATTCATCAATTTCCATTCCAAGTGCACAATCACCATATACATGTGGAATAATTTACTAGGACTTTAAATCACCCTAATCAATATAATTTCTCATCAAATATATGTATGAATATTTCATTAAACATACAACTCCATGGCTGTCCAAAATTGATATATCAAGAACTCCTCAAAACTTAAAATTTCCTTCACAAAGCAAACACCCATAACATGTATACAAACTTTAACAAAGCAATATTCAAAAATACAAACTTACCTTTGGTTGGGACTTGTTAAACCTTGACTAAACTTCTTGATTTTAGTATCAAACTCTTCTTTGTGATGTGGGGATAAAACTAAATGAAGAAACCTAAGTGATTGGAAGTGAAATGAGGAGTGGAGGAAGCTTGGAGCAAAACGGCAATGGAAGTTTCCCTAGCTCTCCATTTCAGCAAGGTTGAGAGGATTTGGAGAAGATGAAGTGCAGATGGTGTAATGGACTTACACCTGCCCCATTTAGTTCTTAATTTATTCAATAGTGGCCCACTCACTCAATTTAATCATATAATATGTTAAATGTGTTATTTACACAATTTTCACTCCACTTTTGGCTATTTACATTAGGCACCACCAAATTAATTTTTCATTTTATTTTCTAAGTGTAATATTATTTATTTTTTATGGACATTTAGGTCAAAAGACAATTCGGGATGTCAAATGACCATAATGCCCCTGTTCGGGTTGCATTCCCGATTTTTTGATAACACCGGGTTTTGTCTGTTTTTCGATTTCTCACTTTTCTTTGTACTAATTATTTAATTTTTCTTTGATATTTTCTAA
This sequence comes from Hevea brasiliensis, assembly GCF_030052815.1. Lineage (NCBI taxonomy): Eukaryota > Viridiplantae > Streptophyta > Magnoliopsida > Malpighiales > Euphorbiaceae > Hevea > Hevea brasiliensis. Next base: position 76,212,294 of record NC_079507.1, on the reverse strand, counting down.
TGATATTTATACTTCAATTGATATCTCTTTAAGTCTTATAAATATTTTCCAGGGTTCCCCGCAGTCCAGGGCTAGTCAACGGTCCACGCCGTGACTTCCCGGTGCGGTCACCCATCGCTAGGGTTCTCGGCTCGCTTAACTTGGTTACATTTCTTTGCTATTATTTTTCCTTTGTTTTCCTTGTGTTTTCTCTTCTTGTATTTCATTATTTTATGTCTCCTCACTCATAACGAAGTGTAGTTCTAGGCATCCTAGCTGTTCGGACAGCACTGGTCACCGGAATAGTAGAACGCACTACCGAACTTAGGGGTGTTACACAAGATACCAAAGATTTTAAAACATTCACCTATGATGAACTCATTGGTTCTCTCATTGCACATGAGATGGTATATAAGAAAGATGAAGTTGAAAATGAGCAAAAGAAGAAGAAAAGGATTGCTCTCAAGTCAAACATAGATGAAGATAAGAAGAAAGGAGTTGCATTCAAAGCTGATTCTAGTGGCAACTCAAGTGCTTCAAGTGAAGATGATGATGAAATGGCTATGCTTGCAAGAAAATTTAAAAGAGCTTTCAAGAAGGGAGGAAGCAAATACAAGAAATTCTTGAAAAAGTATACTCCCAAGGATAAACATTTTAGAGAATCAAAAGAAGAAATTATATGTTATGAGTGTCACAAACCTGGACATATCAAGCCCAAATGTCCATTACTCAAAAAGAAGAAAGGAAAAGAAGATAGGAGCAAGAAAGCTATGAAAGTAGTATGGAGCAACAGTGAAGAATCTTCAAATGATGAATCAAGTGACAAAGAGACTGCTCTTCTTTGTATGATGACACTTGAAGAGAAAATAGAGAGTTCACAAAAGGAAGAAGAAAGTGACAATGAGGTAAATTCTTATGAATCTCCTAATGTAGAAGAACTTAAACTTGCATTTGCTAGAGTATATGATGAGTATAGAAATTACAAGAGAAAATGCACTAAAATGAATTTAGAGATTGAATCATTGAGATCAAAAAATATTGCCATGTGCAATGTGTATAAAGAAAATGAATTTTACAAAGGACAAATTGCCTTGTTTAAAGAACTAGATTTAGAGTTGAAAATCTCAAAAGAAACATGTGAAATGCTCATTGAGAAAAATAACGTTCTTGAAGCTAAAGTAGAGTCTTTGAAAAATGATTTGGCAAAATTTACAAAAGGAAAAGAAACTCTAGATGTACTTCTTGGAAACCAAAGAATTTCAAATGAGAAATATGGAATTGGTTTTGATGGTTTCATGAACTATGACAAGTACAAGAATTATTTCATTAATGCATCTACATCCTCTCTGCCTAATGTTACATGTTATTATTGCAATAAAAGAGGTCATACGATTAGTTCTTGTGCACTTAGGAAAGGTCATCTTAAGGTAAAGAAGGTATGGGTACCAAAGGGAACCTTACCTAAGGTCACTAACCCCCAAGGACCCAAAGTTGCTTGGGTACCTAAAGTTCAGTGATTAAATTTTAGGTTTGTTTAAAAGGGATGAAGGAAAGTGATAAATGGTATATAGATAGTGGTTGTTCAAAGCACATGACTGGTGAAAATGACAAGTTTTCAGAAATTACAATGAAAGATGGAGGATATGTAAAATTTGGAGATAAAGGGAAAGGAAAAATAATTGGAAATGGCACAATTGGAACCAAACCTTGTATTGAAGATGCATCGCTTGTTGAAGGTTTGAAATACAACTTGCTAAGTGTAAGCCAACTGTGTGATAAAGGTTTTGAGGTAAAGTTCACTTCTTCTCTATGTACAATCAATGACTTAGATAATGACACATTGTTCATTGCAAATAGATCAAATAATGTTTACTTGCTTGACATGAATAATTTTGAAACTAATCATGATACATGTCTAGTATCTATTGATAACTCTAGTTATTTGTGGCATAGAAGACTGGGTCATGCAAGCATGCATACACTCTCAAAATTGTCTAAGAAAGAACTTATTAATGGTCTTCCTAAGATTAATTATGAAAATGAATTTCAACGTAGAGCATGTGCACTAGGAAAGCATACTAGAGCATCTTTTAAATCTAAAAATATTGTGTCAACCACTAGGCCATTAGAATTGCTTCATCTTGATTTATTTGGATCTGTAACTACTACTAGTCTTGGTGGAAAGTCATATGCTTTAGTTATTGCTGATGACTATTCAAGATATACATGGACATTTTTCCTTGCTCACAAAGATGAAACTTTTGAAAAATTCACCTCTTTTAGTAAAATGGTTCAAAATGAAAAAAGTTTTTGCATCTCATCTATAAGAAGTGACCATGGAACTGAATTTGAAAATCATTTATTTGAGAAATATTGTGATAAATATGGAATCAACCATAATTTTTCAGCTCCTAGAACACCACAACAAAATGGGGTAGTAGAGAGGAAAAATAGGACTTTGCAAGAAATGACTAGAACTATGTTGAGTGAAAATAATTTGCCAAAGTACTTTTGGGCTGAAGCTGTTAATACATCTTGCTATGTGTTGAATAGAGTTTTGATTAGACCAATTTTGAAAAAGACCCCCTATGAGTTATGGAAAAGAAGGAAACCAAATATCTCATATTTCAAAGCATTTGGTTGTAAGTGCTATATTTTAAATAACAAGAAGGATAACTTAAAGAAATTTGATGCTAAATCAGATGAAGGAATCTTTCTTGGGTATTCAACAAAGAGTAAAGCCTATAGAGTATTCAATAAAAGAACTTTGGTTATTGAGGAAACTATTCATGTTTTGTTTGATGAGACTAAACCTTCTATCAGAAGGAAAAATGTTTGTGATGATAATATTGAGCAGGTTTTTGGAAAAGAAAATATAATATCAAGTCAAGAAATGGAACAAATTGATGAAAAAGATGAAGAAACTCAAGAAGATTTACCTAAAGAATGGAACAATTTGGAAGAATTACAAGTAAATGAGCCTCAACATGAAGATTTACCTAAAGAATGGAGATTCCATAGAAATCATCCTCAAGAAGACATTATTGATGATCCATCTCAGAGGATGATGACTAGAGCTCAATTGAGAAGATATTTTGGTAATGTTGCTTTTGTTTCACAAATTGAACCTAAATGTTTTGAAGATGCTCAAAATGATGAAAGTTGGATTCTTGCCATGCAAGAAGAACTAAATCTATTTGAGAGAAATAAAGTTTGGAATTTAGTGCCTAAACCAAAAGATCATTCAATTATTGGTACTAAATGGGTTTTTAGAAACAAAATGGATGAAAAAGGCAATGTTGTTAGAAACAAAGCTAGACTAGTGGCTGCAATGTTGTTAGAAACAAAGCTAGACTAGTGGCTCAAGGCTACAACCAAGAGGAAGGGATTGATTTTGATGAAACCTTTGCTCCGGTTGCTAGAATTGAAGCTATTAGAATGTTGTGTGCCTTTGCATGTTACAAGGATTTTATGCTTTATCAAATGGATGTCAAGAGTGCATTTTTAAATAGTTATATTGATGAGGAAGTGTATGTTATACAACCTCCAGGCTTTGAAAATCATGAGCATCCAAATCATGTTTATAAACTTACTAAAGCTTTATATGGTTGAAAACAAGCTCCTAGAGCATGGTATGAAAGGCTTAGTAAATTCCTTTTACAAAATGATTTTCAAAGAGGCAAAGTGGATACAACACTTTTTGTTAAGAAGCATCATAATGATATGCTCATTGTGCAAATTTATGTTGATGATATAATTTTTGGTGCTACTAACGAATCTCTTTGTAAGAATTTTTCTAAGATTATGCAGAATGAATTTGAAATGAGCATGATGGGTGAGCTCACATTCTTCCTTGGACTTCAAATTAAGCAAATGAAAGATGGCATCTTCATAAATCAATCAAAGTACATCAAGGATATGCTAAAGAAATTTAAAATAGAAGATTTGAAGAGCATTGGCACTCCTATGAGTTCAACAATTAAAATTGACAATGATGAAAAAGGTAAAGAAGTTGATACAAAGCTTTATAGAGGTATGATTGGCTCTCTTTTATATCTTACTGCATCTAGACCAGACATACACTTTAGTGTTTGCTTGTGTGCAAGATTTCAATCATGTCCAAAAGAATCCCATCTAAGTGCAGTTAAAAGGATCTTTAGATATCTCATTGGCACATACTCAATTGGCTTATGGTATCCAAAATGTGAATCATATAATCTTGTTGGTTATAGTGATTCTGATTTTGCTGGAATTAGACTGGATAGAAAAAGTACTTCAGGTACGTGTCAATTTCTTGGTCTTGTACTAGTTTATTGGCACAGTAAGAAACAAACTTCAGTAGCTTTATCTACAGCTGAGACAGAATATATAGCTGCTGGTAGTTGTGTTGCTCAAATCTTATGGATGAAACAACAATTGGAAGATTTTGGTTTAAAATATAATCTTGTTCCAATTAGGTGTGACAACACAAGTGCCATAAACTTGATCAAAAATCCAGTCCAACATTCAAGAACTAAACATATTGAGATCAGACATCACTTTATTAGAGATCATGTTCAAAATGGAAATATCAAAATAGAGTTTGTTGCCTCTGAAAATCAACTTGCTGACATCTTTACAAAACCTCTTAACGAAGAAACCTTTTGTAGAATTAGAAGGGAAATTGGTATGTGTGAACCACTTACTTGAAATTCAAGTCATAATAATTTCATTTTATTCAATGTGTGAGTGATCTGCTGTGATATAAGTTTGCTGAGAAATCTCTAAAGAACATTAGCTAACTTTTTTGTGTACTCGGTAAATTAGTTTACTAAGTTGTATGCTAATGTTGTGTAACCAAAATTAGTTTGCTATATCGTGTACTGTTCAAATTTCAAACCAAAAGGTGATTGTGCTTGAAATTCTCTGCGTGTCCAGCAATGCATTTATCTTTTCACATTTGATATCACATCATCAGTGTTGTGTTAGACATGTAGAAATATTTATTTATGCATATAAAGATAGATATACTTGTTTGAAATAAAAAAAAAAAGGGAGAAAACAGGTTCAGAGAAAGTACACTGGAATAGAAAAGCGCGGGACTCAAAGAGGACTTAAATCCTCTGCCACACGAAATCGTCACCCTCTCTCCTCTGCATTGGTTCACGACACCATACCTCAAAACCAAACCCATTTTCTTTCCGGCAAAACTTACCCAAACCCGTCAAGACCTCTCGTCTATCCTTTCTTCTCCAACCCTTTACACACCGAAAAACCAGTGTTCAAATTCACCATTGTTTTTGTGTAAATGGCTCGTGCTAAACGGAAGTCTCCTGTTGCTGCGGCTGCTTCGTCTTCCTCGTCAGCCTTCGACGACATCCCTGTCGCCACATTACGAAATAAATTGAAAGGGAAGAAGAACTTACCTGAATCGAAATCAACCAATGCCTCTTCCGACCCATCTAAGGCTGTCGAACACACTGCATCAGCGCCAGAAAAGAAAAAGAAGCGACAAATGCGAGGGATTGGTACCCAATGCAAAAATGGGGCTGCCCAATCTTCGGGCTCAGTGGATAAAGCACTGTTAGATTGCAAATTTATCAAATGGGAGTACTTTAATCAGGTAAACTTTCAATTTAAAGAGCTTTTTGATTTTCAAGGATGGATGGATGTGTGTGAATGTACAAATGGGTATTACCCTAGGCTTGTTCAAGATTTCTATAGGACTTTAAGAATAGTTGATGATGAGGACAAATTTGAGGTGATTTTGAATGATAGTGTATATGGTGTCTCTGTTGAAATGATTGCTACGGCTTTAAACTTGCCAAATGATGGAAATAAAATTTCCACACATAAGGATGTTGCTAGAATAACAAGCTTCAATTTGGTTGAGTTTGAAAACGAAGTATTCCCTGCTAACACTGCTACAAAAGAAAAGTCTACTAGCACAAAAGCTTTTCAACATATCAAAATCATTCACAGTATGGTGAACTACATTTTCTATCCTAAATCTGGTAGCTATGGTTATTTGAGCCACCTGGACATGTGTATTATGTGGCACATTGTTAACAAAGTAAGGATGAATTTAGCTTATTTAATTTTCAAGAACATGTGCAAAGCTTATGGGATTGGAAAACTGCCTTATGCACATCTTTTGACTGCTGTGTTTAAAGAGCTAAATGTAAATGTCTCTAAGGAAAGCTCTAGAACTGATCTGATTGTGCTTAGAGAAATACACTCAGACACTGATGGAAGAAAGAAAAGGTTTGAAAAGGGTGGTTCCTCCTCTGCTAAGGTTGGTTCTGATTCTGCTAGTGAATTTTTGAGTGAGATTCAAGGGTTAAAAGCTGTTGTTAATGATCACTTTAGTTCGACCCATCAGTCCATTGACATTCTGAGAAAATATGTGGATGTGGTTGACTACAAAGTGAGTCATTTGCTTACTCAAAATGAGGAATTGAAGAGGCTAATTGTGGATCTTCAGCAGGCCAAGGAAACTGGTTTTCCAACTAAAGTTGAGGCTGCTACTCAAGTTTCTGCTCATAGTACTGGTAAGGGTGAAAGTAATAAGGTTGGTGAGTCTCCTGCTGCTATGGCACATGAAAGTGACCAAGTAGCTGAACCTGAGCTTGAACCTGCAGTAGAAGGCCCTGTTGAGCATACTAGTGACCAGGTCATTGAACCTGAAATTGATCCTGCAACTGGTGTACCTACTGAGCATGATGATGAAAAGGTTGTAGAACCTGAAGGTGAGCTACCTGTTGAACCTCCAAGTGCTCCACCTGTTGAAACTACTGCTGCCCCTACGCAGCAGAAGGAAGCATCTCTCAAGGATCACCAAGAGAGTGCTCCAACTCAGCTATCTGCAGTTACTGCCCCTGCAGCCAAGAAAGGGAGAAAAAGGACTAAATCAACTGTGTCAAATCCATACCAGTCCCTAGCTGCTGCTCTTCAACCACCATCCGATGAAGATGAGCCACCGAAGGATGATCAAGTGGCTGACCAAGGATCTCAGCCACCTGCTGCAAAACCCATTAGGAAGAAGTTGGTCCCTTCCAAATCCACTCGCAAGAGCAAAAGACTTAAATGATTCCCATCTAATCTGGATTTTTAGTTTCCTATCTGCATATTTAGTTTACTAGTCTGTTTGCTAATATTGGCTTTTAGTTTGCTACTGTTTACCTTATTACGCTTAAATTTGGGCTAACATGATTCTTTTTGGTTATTTTCTCCTGTTTCCTTTTTGATTGATGACAAAAAGGGGGAGAATAGGATGGATATGGATATGTGTTGATACTTGTGTTGATACTTGTGGAACTTCTTTTTGAGAAAATTGTGAATATGCTTTATAGGATGGATATGAATATGTTGATACTTGTGTTGATAGATATGAATGTGTTGATACTTGTATTGATGGATATGTGTTCATACTTGTGTTGATACTTGTGGAACTTTTTTTTGAGAAAATTGTGAATATGCTTTATAGCATAAACTCAGGGGGAACTTGTGTACAGAAAATAGATTTCTTGGAAATTATGTGCATATATTTAGGGGGAGCATTTTCGGTATACTATACTGCTTGGATTCACATACTCACATAAACTTTCACACACTTTTATTTTTTATTGTTGATTCAATTGAGTTTTGTCATCATCAAAAAGGGGGAGATTGTTGACCTCGTGTAGCTCAAAATGAGCATTGATTTTGATGATAGCAAAACTCAAAGGGAATCTATCTAACCCAACTTTAAAGTGATGTGTAGATTCTTTGTCTTATTCATAAAGAATTCTTGAAGTTGCATCTAAGGAGAAAGGATACTCAAAGACATTTCAAGACAAATCCAAAATGAGAAAAGAACAAGACTATGGAAGCCAAGACTCAAAGAAAAGGTATGAAAGGCATAGTATTAGAGATTGAGTCTTAGGTCTTTTGTGAAAAGAATAGATGAGTATTTAGTCAAAAGGAGCTCAAAAATGAAATTTTATTTTCTGATTACTTTTTCTCATCATGACCTTGGACACTACTATTGAAACATCTTTCTAAGGTCTAAATCATTTTACATTGCAAGTTGAGACATGTAGCTGTTGACTTAGTTTGCTAATTTGTTTGCTAAAATTTTTAGTTTGCTAATGTGTTTGCTAAAAACATTAGTTTACTAACCAGTTTACTGACTGCTACCAATATTTCATTAGTTTACTAATTGATCAGAGCTGCTCAACTTCTCACAAAAGGACAAAATAACGGCCATTTTGTCTTGGACAGTGTGTATAACGTTCCAAAAGGGTTTCAAATGGTCTAAAATGATTTGAAACTATAAATACACTTTCTTTACTTCATTTACACTTAATGAAAGCTTACATTTGAACTCCAACCTTGATTTTTCATTTATTGCTTTCATTCAAGAGTTTTAAAGATTTTGAGCTACCATTGGCAAATCAACTCATCTCTTCTTTATAGTTTGATTTGTATTGAGTAAGAGTGAGTGTTGAAACATTAAATTGCATTTAAGAGAGGTTATACAAGCACCTATTGAAGCTTAAGAGAGTAAGTGCTTGTAATAGCACTTGTGAAGGTTTCAAGCTACCATTGGTAAAAGCTTGGTGTTGAAAAGTTGTAAAGGACTTTTGGTCTCTTGCCTTTAAAAGAGCAAATAGTGGAGAGAAGATTCAAAGAGGGTTCTTTGAGAGAGTGGATGTAGGCTAATTAAACCGAACCACTATAAAAATCATTGTGTTTGATCTCTCTAACCTTGACCTCCTTACTCTTGTGCAATTTAAATTTTTCTTGTTATACATGATATTGAATGTTGGTTGAATAGATTAAATTGATAAATTTGTGGAGAGAGATAAACCTACACTCTGTGCCAAGGGAAACACCATCTAAAGCAGGGAAACACGATATGAGACAGGGAAACATCAAAGACTTCTAGAAATAAGGGAAAACTTATCTCTCTAAAATCTAGAGAGGTAAATAATTATGGGGACCTTCTTATTCGTTTCTAAATTTTTAAACTTTTAATTCCGCCTTTACAAATTAAAAATGGAGAAGACATGTAGTTAAATCTGTTTCTAGTTTTGAACTAATTTTATTTTATTTTTAAATTTTTAAGCTTTATTTTCAATATTTACAATTTAAAAACGAATTTCAATTCATTGTAAAATTTAGAAACCAGTTAAAAATAAGATTAAATCTATTTCATCTTTAATTTGTTATTAAATTTGAAGGCAAAATTTTTGGTGTTAAAATTAGAAATAAAAGTTTTTAATTTCTAAATATAATGTCAATTTTTAAATTTTATTTTTATTTCATTTCTAATTTATTGTGACATTTGATAAACAAATTTTATTTATATTTTGTTACAAGTTCATTACAAATTAAAAATAAATATAATCCGTTTCTAATTTCTATTACTGTTCGGCAATATCTTATAATGTGAGTTTTTAAATTGGCCTTCCTCTCATGCTGTTTTCCTTGGGAGGGTGAACAATTTGTAAAAACTAAGTTAAAATGTGAATCATTTGAACACGGGAAAAGATAAATACGTAATTAATTTTATTTTTTAAAAGGATAATTAATTATATAATATCCATTTATAGTCACATTTTCATTAATACCGATATTGAGATTTAAGAAACCAATTGTAGTATATGGATCACATGGGGTGTCAACTGTCAAGAAGCATATATGGTAGGCATTACCAAATCATATGGGGTGTCACGCACAATGCATCTTTTTATGGAAAAAGCAGCAATTAAGAGCCAAGAATGTATTGGCATTGCAATTGACGTAGTGGATTTACTAACTTGTTTTAATATATACACGCAATGCAATACGTAAGGACCACAATAATGTGTAAAATTATATATGATAATTATAAATAATAAATTATTTTTGTTACTTTATATTATATTATATATATTAAAAAATAGATGAAAAATGTTTAAGAAACATTCGGATTACTTTTCCCCGAGTATAATTTGCTCTATGTTTTAGAGGGGCACTAGTAATTGAAAAGGTCATCGAAGCAGGCATTAAAGAAAATAAGATATAAATAAAAAGTGAAGTTAGGTAATTATGAACCTACTAACCTAGAAATGAGGTGTGTTTTTGGAAATTAAGCAAGAAAGCTTCTCTCCTAGAAATGGGCAACGGCATCCACCAGAATTCGGTCCAAAACATAAAAAAGAAAGAAAAATGGGTATCTTAACGTGGTGCTACTTGTGCCTATCTCCCAAATGCCAATTAATGTTAGTGGAAAAGACCACCTTTAATAATACTATATAGTTTTTTCTGTTATATATATGAATTGTGATAATATGGGTTGGTTGGATGTGAATGTGATACAGCTAAGATACATAAAACGAAAGTTTAAGTCGCTAATTAAGATTAATAAATTAGTGGGAACCTCATCATAAATATGACATACAGGGACAAAAGTTACCAACAGTTAGTGCGGCTTAAGATCAGATCAAGGACAAGGAAGAAGTTCACTCTGTTGGGCTGGCCCATTGGAGGAGGCCCTCGGCTTGATATAAATTGGTGGTGGGATATTGCTTACCCAACCCAGTTCGCCCAGCCCGGAATGTTGGATTGGCATTTTGAAGTTTCCCTCGTGCGTGTATGTGTAATCATGGGAATCGCTGTTTGTCCGCATTGGATACTTAGATCCATGGTGAGGCGGTTATAAATATTATCGGGTATTTTAACCCGTTCGAATCCATTTTTGAATATTTAACCGAGATGAGCTCAAATAATATATAATTAAATTTAGTATGTCTTTACATTTAAAAAATAATATTTATATCAAATTTAGCTTAGATTTAAATTTCATGTATGAAATATTTATTTTTTAAAATCATTTATAAAATTAACTAATTAAATATAAAATATATATTTTTATAATAATATTCATAAATTTTATAAATATTTCATAAAACTATTAAACTTTAAAATATAAATTATTTAATAAAAATATATTTTATCTTAATTATTAATTAAAATATATAAATTTAAATAAATTTGATATTATTTAAGTAATAATAATTTGATTGCGATAAATTTTTATATTTTATAATAATTTTTAATTAAATTTAAGATGAATTTAAGTATTAAAAATACTAATAGATTTCAGGTAAGGTAATACCTATCTCTAAGAATATATTATGCATATAATTTATATATTAAAATTGCATATTTTTTAATATAAAGAAATATTTATATATTTTTTGAGAATTTAATTCAAAATCGTTTAGAATAAAAAAATAGAATCTATATAATCGACCCTAAATTTTTAAGATAAACGTTTAATTTAGTTGAGTTGAATACTTTGTAAATATTTATATCAATTTTTTATTAATAGTATATTTATAAACATAAATATTAATTTTATTTATATCATATAATTTTTTTAATTTATTATGAATACCAACCATGAATTTGACTCGCTTGTCAAGACCTGTTCAAGAGTTGGTATTGCCGAATTGCCCCTTGACAGGATTTGATATGCTTGAAAAGGACTGAAAATGAATTCTCTGTTGTTTCAGTCGTTGAGAAACATAAATGACGAGGCGGACACAAGAATTTGGAAGTTCCCTGCATTGGAAAGTGCGACTTATTTAAGATGACAAGTTACCTTTCTGATAGTTTCTTCACATTATTATTTGATTCGGGTCGCTGTTTTACAGTGCAGTGCAGGAGTAGCTATTTTGTCCTGCAATTTGGGCAAGCTGGTATTGCCGATATCAACATTTTGGTTATAATTTGGCCCCAGAAAACAAATTTTGCAGGATCCGGAAAAGGAAATTACATCTTATATTTAATGGAAAATCAACTCTAGAAATGCAAATTTCATTTTTTTCGTATAATATAAATCTAAATGCAATTTTCATTCCTTTCCTATAATATCATTCTATCCCACAATCAATTATCAATAAGAAGTAAAATTTCTGCTTGAAAAATCCTATAATTTCCCCCATCGAGTCAAACTGCAGAGAGTTGACGAATGTTCATTGGTGAAATGTCATTCAAGTCACCGTCCGTTAGGCGCCTCGCTATGATGACATTAGCAGCATCAGAAGGATGGTATGGATCCCAGAAAACATACTTGGATCTGTCTACACAAACTTTAGACGTTGGACCACATGGTAACAGACCACCGAATCTCCCAGCAGCGTAGCAGCATGATGTATTTGCATTCTCAAAACCTGCAAGACATGAAAATGCTTCTCGTGTCAGGATTCACCACAAATTGCAAACCGCTACTTAGCATTCAGATAATCAGAACTCAAAATTTATTTTGAACCGTCTCAGACCATATGACTTGTAATTTTGCAGGATGTCTTCTACAATGCGATAAACATCTGCATAGATGAAAATCGATCCCTCCAAGCTTGCACTAAGCTCTGAGATTAGGCTTTTCAACTGTGTGTTGTATAGCTGAACTAGCTGATTCTGAAAAACAACACAATTGTCTCCTGAAGAAGGATTTGTGTCTCTCTCATATGGTATGCACCCAATAGGACCCACGTTTGCCACAACAATTTTTCTAGCACCCAAATTGTATAATCTCTGCAAATAATACGGAAATTGGAAAGCCGCTTGTAGCGTTTCACTAGAGGAAATTTTGAAAAATAGAATTGCAAGCAAATTTTATACCGTTAGTTGTAGTCTGAATCTTGCTATCATGGTGCCCACAAACAACTGTCCAGGAATTAACTTTTGCTCGGGAACTGAGACCACAGGTGTGAAGTAGTTATTAATGAAATCGTTCGAGCCAATTGTAACGGAGAAGAGAGCCCTTCGAAAAAGATTTAGGGCTGCAGGCGCACCAATTCTTGAGATTATGTCTTGCCTGGTGTTTGCGAAATTATCAATCTGCGGGTCCAGGTTAATTCGACCACCCTATTGATAAAAGCCATCTATGGTCAATAGCTAAAGAGCGAAACACACAATTAATTAAAAGCCAGTTACCTTATGCACTTTCAAGGCAACCAATTACAGTGTTACGAAAGTTTGCAACTATAGCTTCTTCGCTGACTTGGGTCCTTGTGAACTAGCAATATAAGCATTTATTATAGCTTAAAAACGCTTTCAAACTTACAAAAAGTTCTCCAGTGTGATTAAGAATTCCACCTCCACCGGAAGCGTAATTGACACCCCTCAGAACCACAGATCCTACTGTTGTGGGAGCCAGATAAGGAGGAGTGAAATCTTCAAAACTGAATTCTTGACCTGTAAAACCAACAAAAATTCCAGCAAACAGGGCAAAATTTACTCAGCTTATTATATTACCATCAAGAAGAAGAAGAAGAAGAATAAAAAAAAAAAAGAAGTAACGTTGCCTATAATGTCAACAATGGTTCTGCCATTGGTGTATCGTCCCGTTGGCCTGCCGAAATCAATCCCATTAGGGACATAATTAGCCTTTGAGAGTGTTACAATATAGTTGTTGTTTCCAGCATCGACTAGGGAGTCACCAAAAACAAAATTAGCAGGAATATCGATTGCGATGCAGATCTCCGACAACACCAAGATGGTCAGTACTTGAGATGTGATCCCGATGACTCTTCTTCTGTTTGAAACGAAACTCATTTGCAAAGAAAGGGAAAAAAATTCAGAAGAAGGGCAATTTAAAAAATATTTCCGCCATCCAATCTCTGGGTTCCCTTCTTTAATAACCAAGAACACAACTAACAACAAAAAGGAGCTATAAGCTAGAAAACTAATCAACAACGTGCTAAATCTCATAGAGCATTAAATTTCTAGTCCAATTTTACTTGTAGATTCGCATATGTAGATCTCTTGAGTGTCAAAGTCAAATTGGAGCGACTAGTAGAACCACAAGTAAATTATGACTCAGAATTTCAATGAAATTTGAATAGATAAATATCTTTTACTTATTTAATGGTATAAATATTCTTAATAAGTGAAATATTATATTTATGTTGAACTTTTATTTTAATATTATTATTAAATTATATTATATTTATATAAAATTTTTATTTTAATGTTATTCTTAGATTAAGTGAGATTTTTAATTAAATTAGAATTGAGAAAATGATGAAAAGATTCATTGAGTAATTAATTAATATATTTAACATGAATAATTATTATGTGTGAGTTTTTTTAATATAATTGAGATAATTTCTTTATTGATAATAAAATATGATATATCTGTGGGTGTAGCTCCATGTGAAGATAATATATTGATAAAATTATGTTTTACATATATATATAAATTATCAATTATAATTAGCAGTGATAGCCAGTTATGCTTCTTAATAATAAGAGAGTACATAATTATTCTTAGTAACTTGGTCTAAAATAAATTGTTCCCCATCGGTAAGAATTGAAATTGAGCATATTTATTTGGCCCAAAAATATTAAATGTAAATACAAAGCTTTCAGCAAATGGATGAAACGTGAGGAGCAGAAGAGTAAGGGTGAAACAGTAAGCTATTGAAAATTTATAGATCAACTTGCAGGGCATTCGACCTCACCATTGGAGTCCCAAGGCAAAAAATATATCAGAAACCAAAGCACGAATGATTAGTGATCCCATGCTTTGCCTCACAAAGCACACATAAAGCAATAATTTTTTCCAACTGCTAAGCTGTTCAAAATTCAACATCACCATGTTTGCAATTTAATGCAATCACTGCTTTTTCTAATTTTTGTTTGGGAAATGGTTGGTAATTCAAGCATTAAATGTGGATTCATAGATATTATAAAATTATTTTATGTATAAAAATTAAGTTATTTTATTAAAATATTTTTTAAATTATTTTTATAAGAGGATATTTAGATTTAAAATTTATATTTTAAATTATATATATTATATTTATTACAGCTATAAATTTTAAAATAAATTAAAATTTTCATTTACTTTTTCACTCCTCTTTTCTTTAATCAATAATTTTTTTTTTAAATTAGGTTTACACATTTAAAAAAAAAATTATTTATGTAAATTAAAAATAAAAATAAAAAATATATTTTATTTATTTATTTTTATTTTAATGTGTAAATTAATATTAAAAAGTATAATATATATTACTTTATTATAATTAAACAAATGATCAATCTAAATTTAAATTGATGAAATTGATTCGATTAATGTATATATGATAATAAATAATTAATTAATATTATAATTTTAAATGAATTCAATTGACTTAATTAAAGAAAATATATTTCATATAAATAAAATTATATATATTTACTCAATTGAATCAATTAAATGATTAATTTACTAAAATATATGTTCAATATAATATGTCACATATTTAAATAATTCAATTGATTGAAATATATATTCCATTGAATCATTTAAATGATAATTGTTATAGTTAATCCAAATATATATGAATAATATGATATAATATGATATGTCGCATACTTAATTGATTCAATTAATTAAAATATATATTTAATTGAATCATTTAAATAATAATCGTTACAATTGACTCAAAATATATATGGTCAGTTGATTCAATTGACTCAAAATATATTGGTCAATTGACATAATATAACATGTTACATAATTAATTCATTCAATTTATTCAATTAAGGGCTCAATTGACAAAAATATATAATTAATGTAACATGTCACATACTCAATTGATTCAATTAACTAAAATATATGATCAATGTAATATATCACATATTTAATTGATTCAATTAACTAAAATATATATTTCATTGAATCATATAAATGATAATTGTCACAATTAACCTAAAATATATATGATTAATGTGACATTGTACATAATTAGTTGATTCAATTTACTCAATTAAATGTTCAATTAATTAAAGTATATGATTAATGTGATATGTCATATACTCAAAATGATTCAATTGATTTAAATATATATTCAATTGAATCAATTAAATGATAATTATTATAATTGGCTCAAATATATATGATCAATATGATATTATACATAATCAATTTATTCAATTAACTCAATTAAAAGCTCAATTAGCTAAAATAAATTATTGAAGTGACATGTTACATACTCAAATTGATTCAATTGATTTAAATATATATTCAATCGAATCAGTTAAATAGTATTTTTCATAATTGACTTAAATATATATAATCAATGTGACCTATTATATACTCAAATTGATTCAATTGACTCAAATATATATTTAATTAAATTATAATTTTTGCAATTGACTCAAAAGCATATAATTAGTGTGACATTACACGTAATCAATTTGATTCAATTGACTCAATTAAAAACTTAATTGACTAAAATATATAATTAATGTGACATGCAACATGCTAAAATTAATTAAGTTGACTCAAATATATACGTTCAATTGAATCAACGGAATTATAATTTCGCAATTGACTTAAATATATACAATTAATGTGACATTGTACATAATTAATTAATGTAATTGACCCAATTAAAAGCTTAATTGACTAAAATATATAATCAATATGATATGTCAAATACTCAAATTGATTCAGTTGACTCATATATATATATTAAATTAATTAAATTATAATTTTTACAATTGATATAATTAATGTGACATGTCACATGCTCAGTTTATTTAATTGATTAAAATATATATTGAATTGAATTCATATAGATTCATCCTATTTACTCAAATCAAACAAATATATTAATTTACTTGTTAATGTCTAATTCAATTTCGTATCGTATATCAAATTTAAATTAAATTTAAATTGAATAATAATTATTTAATTTGATTTAAATTAAAATATTTTTTTTAAAATCAAATAATTAAATTTAATTAAAGTAAGAAATTAAAATTAAAAGTGAGATGAATAATTTAATTTAATTAAAATTAATCCTAACATTAACCGGCCATTATTTTTTTTTTAACTAAACTAGTCAGATTAAATGGTAGAAAATATGGCATATTGTACTTTATACATTTTATATAATATATATAATTTTTATCAATTGGTACAGAGTTAAGAAAAAAAAGCCTCCAAACAATAAATATTAGCTAAAAGAAAATTATTTCATCATAAATATTGGCTAAAGGAAAATATACATGTGGATTATACTCTTTAAAGCTTTAATAAAGTAAAATTAAAATAAATTTTCAAAATTAAAATTTAATTATTAAATATATATTTAAAATTCTTGAAAAAGTATCGATGAAGGAAAAAGTAAATAATAAAGGAAAATTTTATTTAAAAAATATATAAAATAAATAAAATATTTTATATTATTAAAATTTTTTTAATTTATATTAATTGTGGGTATATTTGATCATTCGATCATGATCCTTTTTGTTTTTGTTTTTTGTTACTGCCGCCGAAATTTCCTTTCATTTGACAGTCACTGCAACCCAAGAAAATAGGTGTAGGAATAAGCCATTTATTACATCACAGTTTTGAGGGATGAAATGAGTACAGGATTGTGAACCAAGCAGCAGGCCAGAATTTATGAAAACCATTAAGAAAGAGGGAGAGTACAAAAAGAATCACCTAGAGTTTAGACCAAAAGTCCCTTAATTTCATATTGACTTCATTTAAACAATGAAAATAGGCCCAATTGAACTAATGGACTCACAAAAAGGAAGTGGCCCAATTAGCCCAATACGCATTTGTACAAAAACAAAAACGACTAAAAGAGGACATGAAGTCATGAGCCACACAAGTTTCCGTTAAAGCCTCCAAAAAAAGAGAGGCGATTCCTAACCAACTTTCCCGCTCTAATTCAGTGTCATCCAATTCTACGTCCCTTACAAAGCAAACCACAACCTCACAAAAACATCATAAGAATTCCCAATTTAAACATCAATTCTATTTTATTTTTTTATTTCTTCATGAGCATCAACGCAGAATTCACCAAAAGCTCTTAATGATGCCTGTGTCCTATGCGTCTCCTTTTATGTTCCTTCAGGCAATCAACGTTGGGTTGGCAACCGTTTTAGCCATAGCCATCTCCGTTTCAGGCAAACCCAATGGCTTGTTGGCGCAGAACGTAATAGATGCTCCTTTATTGACGCAAAAAATTGGCACAAATCACACCATCAAGGTCGATATTAATGGCCAGGGAGATTTCACCTCTATCCAAGAAGCCGTTAATGCGGTTCCTGACAACAATTCTAATTGGATTATCATCCATGTAAGGAAAGGAGTGTACAGGTAATTAATTAGCAATTACGTACGTTCTCTTTGTTAGATTGTGAGCAATGAGTTTCACAGGTGTGAAGTATAACTTTATTTTATTTTATTTTTCTGAATTTTGGGTGGCAGAGAAAAGGTGCGCATTCCAAAGGAGAAACCTTATATATTCATGAGAGGGAATGGAAAAGGAAGGACACACCTTCTCTGGTCCATGAGCTCTGTTGATAATTATGCGTCTGCCACATTTATCGTAGAATCCCCCCACTTCATTGCTTTTGGTATCAGTTTCAAGGTGCACATTTTTCTTATGCATTTGCATCGCTCAGAACATTATAATTATTATGGTTTGTTTCAATCTTTTTTGATGATTAACTAATTGCAGAACGAGGCTCCCACTGGGGAAGCTTTTACCTCGCAGAACCAGTCGGTGGCGGCATTTGTGGGTGCAGACAAGGTTGCATTCTACCACTGTGCATTCTACAGCACTCACAACACTTTATTTGATTATAAAGGCAGACACTACTATGACAGCTGCTACGTACAGGGTTCAATTGATTTCATCTTTGGACGTGCAAGGTCCATTTTCCATGTAAGTACTCGCTTAGCTCAACTAATGACTTCATCTTCAGATTCATGTTTACTCTAGCTGTGTTAAGAATGTGGTTATGTGTGCAGAGCTGCGAGCTCTTTGTGATTGCAGACATGAGGGTAAAAATTCTTGGGTCCATCACCGCCCATAACAGGGAATCAGACGATGATAGTGGATTTGTTTTTGTTAAAGGGAAGGTTTACGGTGTCGGTCATGTTTTTTTGGGAAGAGCTAAAGGTGCCTATTCTAGGACTGTTTTTGCAAATACCTACCTTTCAAATGCCATTGCACCACAAGGCTGGACCAATTGGAGCTACATTGGCAGCACAGAGTAAGAAAGCAAAACCCTGATTTAATATTATGTTTAGATATATAATCGAGTCATTGTTTATCATCCTTCTTTAGATCACCAAAAATGACGCTTTCGAATTGAACAGGAATATTTTCCAAGCAGAATACAAATGCCAGGGACCAGGAGCCTATCCAGCCAATCGTGCTAAGTGGGCGAAACAACTCACAGATGAAGAAGCCCAACAATTCTTGTCCATTGATTTCATAGATGGCCAGGAATGGCTGCCAGTTTGGCTGTGAAATTAGCAAATATTTTTGGATGCCATTTGTACCATGCACCATTTAATTGTTCTAAAATTAAGTTTTATTCAATTTTCTCAAAACATCTTCTGCAGAACTTAATCTGTTATTCCAATGTATACACTGCTATTTCTTCTTCTACTCAAAGAATGCTGATGAAAATTGGCATAATTCATTTTTGTTATATTTTCCCTTCGTTGTTTAATTACTTTTAACTACTGGAAGCACTAGCCTATCTATAAAACCTCTTACCTTCCCCTGTCAAGTAATTAAAAGCCAGCAGTAACTCTGATGAGGTATATACTTTAGTTCATCATAAAAAGTGCTGTTTAATTAGTTGTAGTTAATCAGACCAAATTAATTCACACAAAATATAAGTGGAAACCAGCTTCTAATGTGCAATAGTGGTGTGCTTTTGTTGCCATCAAAGTCTACTTGAGCCGATAAATTCTCACAAAAGAAGTTAAGAGCAAGGGAGGCAAATCGATCTGTAAGACATCAAATTGTTGATTTTGTTTCTGGGTAATATATAAATTAAATATAACTAATTAGGTTATAATCCTCAAACTTCAATTAATGATCCAAGTGCGTATTAAGCTGTTATGGTCCCCACTTGGAATTTTTATTCTTTGGGCTTTGGGGCATTTGTTAATGGCCTAGCTAGATCAAACTAGATTTCAGATTATCAGTACTTGATCTTTTGGGTCACAGCCCACGAAGTCCGGAAATGTCAATCGGGTTGAGTAAGAGCTTGTTTCGTTTGACTATTAAATACAGAATCGTTTAAAGTGAAAGAAAGCGAATTCATATAGTCGATCTCAAATTTTTGAGATAAAGGCTTAATTGAGTTGAGTTGAGTTGTATTTAATTATTACTGTTGATATGTGAAATGACAATAAGGGTATATATCATATAATTTATTTTATTATTAAAATAAATATAAAATTATAAATTTATTATATTATATTATTTATTTTATTATTAAATTAAATATATAATTATTAAATTAATATATAATATCATTTATTATATATATATATAATTAATAAAATTTTAACTATTTTATCTCTAGACATTTTCCTTAAAAAAATAATGTAATTTATTGGAGGATTAATGTCAATAAATTTTTAAACTTTCACATTACTATTAACATAAAAATACAAATTAACTTTAACTAATTTAAAATTTCTTTATTTTCTTAATTTTATAATATTTTATTTTATTTAAAATGTATTAATTTTCAATAACCGATTAACTTTAGTCACTTATTGTTATAATACCAAACTGTCATTATTACTTTTATCCACCTTATTATTCCCTCTTTCCACTTTTATATACTATAAATTATAAATATAAATAGATTCTTAATTTTGTATATAATATTTTATATTGAATATAAGTCTCATTGTATTTTTTTTTAATTATTATTTTTTAAAGTATATTTACATTACTTTCCAAGTTATAATAGAATTACTCTATAAAGAAAACTTCTATATTTTATTTTCCTTTTATTACAAAGATTGTAATATTTTCTATAATTTAAATATATTGTATGCTATTAAACGCATAGTATTATATATAAATAATTTTTTTAAAAATATAATATTTTATTTTTATTTTCTTTTTTTTATAAAAGAATTATTTTTTCCTTAACATCCCTAATTTTAAAATTTATTATTTTATGGGTAAATATCAATATTTTATTTTATTTAAATTTTAGAAAATTATTTAAAATTTTTCAGATTTTAGAAATGGAGTTTGATTTTTAGAAAATATAAAACTTTGATGATTTTTAAAAATTAATTTAAAGACCACGTGGCAAAACTAAAAATATATTTGAACTCTACAAATTTTTCTGAGTTTTCTAGAATTTTTTTAGAAATTTTTGGGCCTCGTTTTCAGGCCCAAGGAGAGTAAAAATTTAAAATTTTATATCCTGAATCGGACCGGCCAAATCGAACCGGACTGGATCGGACCGGCCATTTCTTTTTCTTCTTCCTCCTCGCGCGCGCCCAACACTCCCTTTTTCTCTCCCGTTTTCTCTCTCCTCCCTCCTCCTCTTGCCGCGCCGCCGCCACCACCCCAGCCTTCCTAGCTCGCCGGCGCGTCACCCTAACCCCTCCCCGTCGTCGGCCGATGCTCCAGGCAGCCGAAAAAGTCGCGTGAAACCTCCCCTTTGTGCAACGCGCCATTTTGCCTTCCCGGCCAAAGTTTGGCCTATTCGGCCACCAATCGAACCGGATCTTGTGTCAAACCTCATCTACACCTCGAGAGCTTTCCATAGACACCCAGAACACCAAAATCCATCGAGCGGTTTGCTTAATTTTTGTCCAGAAAGTTTTAGCCATTTCAATTTTTGGGCTAAATTTCTCACAAACCGTGAACCCCACGAGAAAACCGAGATTACCGGAGTGCTCCACTCGTCGAGAGCTTCAGGAAAATACCAATTTCAAAATTTTTCGATACCATTTTTCGGTGGGTCCTGCGAAACTTCGTAATGTTTTTTCGAGCATTAAATGAGCTTAGAAAATTCTGTAAAATTTATATACTAACCCCCGTGATGTGGGCTTCGTGTTGGTACCTTCAATTCGCGAAAATTCAGTGGTTGCCCAAGTTTCTAAATTTTAGGCCAGGCAGACAGGTTATCGAAAAAGTCTTAGAATTGGGTCGAGATTTTAGCTATCCTACCATTGTCAAATGTCCCGAGCACGTTCCTGAGGTCGGAATCGGCATAGGTAAACCCGAACCTTATTTTTTCTTAATTATCTAGTGCTTTAATTGGATTAAAAATCCATAAAATATTCATGGTAGCTTAGAATATTATAATTCCTTTTGCATTAGATTAGTAATAATGCTAAGGACCGCGGGGCAAAGTTTTAGAATTTTTAAAACTCATGTAGGTAGTTTTTGCAAAAGGGTTAATTATAAGGACTAAACTATAATTTTTCATATTATGATCGTTGACTGTTTGGATGGGCCCACGAGGGGCTATATGATATGATTGAGTTGTGGGTGTGCGGTTTATGGATATAGAAGTGCGTTTTAAGCCCTTTTGTAGGTTTGGTAGGTCCTAGGTATAGGGGAGACTCTGCCGGATTTTCTGCACGACTTAGGACATCTTTGATATTTTCTTAGTTTGTATTGAGTCAAATGTATTAAATAATTGTAATAAAATTATTAGGTGAGTCGGGACAGCCTTCTTCCTTCGCCCAGCCGCCATATTGACTTCGGTTAAGTCTGTGAGTAAAATATTAATTTTAATTGTAATTTCGATATTACTATATGTTCAAGCATGCCCATGCATCACTGACAAATATGTATCTATGTAGTTAAACACTAGGCACGTTTTATATTGCATTCATAATTGTTTAAGTGTCATGGATGTTATTTGTGGTAATTTAGAGCAGTGTGTGCGCGTGGCGTGCGTCTGGTATGGTATTGGATATGGACAGAACGGGTAGGCACGGCTTGAGAGACACTCGCTGGGACCCGATCTTTCAGGGTAGACACGGCTTGAGAGACACTAACTGGGACCCCGCATTTGGTTTATTAAGCGAAAGTCTGGCTTGAAAGACACTCGCTGGCAGAGGTTGGATTAAGAGGGCTGTATAGGGGATCAGCTCCCATATATGTATTGTTTGATAGTGTTGGGTGTGTGAGTGCTCCAAATTGCCTTTTTACTGTTATGATATGAAAATTATGATGATGTTGCATTTCACTCCACAGGGTGCATTAGCTTTAGATAGTTATAGAGATTATGGTTAAAATTGATATTTTACTCTCTGAGTCAAACGCTCACTCCTGTTCATCTATTTTTTCAGGCTACAGGAGGGTTATTGTTGTGGCTAACCTGCTCTTCTTCTCCGTAGGTCCATTGATAGTATTTAATGTAATTTGTACAATTGAGTTAAATTTTAGAATCCACATGTGTTAGAAGCACTTATTTTATTTGGGCCTGTATTATAAAAGTTATGTTGGACTTGTAAAATTATTAACTATATACACGATGGGATTGGATAAGGAAGCTGAGCTTCCATTTGAGTTATGACCTTTTTATTATGTGGAGGGTGAGTTGAGCTCCCCAATTTGTTATATATTGTATTTACAGGTCGTGAGAGTTGAAAACTCTCTGTTAAATGGTCCATTTTATGGCCCGACTCTATTCGGTTGAATTCTTGAAATTGGGCCCAAATGGGCTTCAGAGTTGGGTTTAGGAATAGTTAGGCTTACTACGGGCCTCAGGGGCTTTAGGCTGGCTCAGGTCCTAGTGTCGGTCCGGCCCATAGATTGGGTCGTGAGAAATGTGGTATTAGAGCTTAGGCTCAAGATTCATAGGGAATATTTATCTAAAGTGTTGGGAAGAGTCTAATAGGAGTCACATGCAGAGAATAGGGTCCACATTCGTCTTGCATTGTCATCTTTGCTTCTAGTTTCTGCTTTATATAATTGTGTATAAATATAAGTCTATATAGCTGTGTAATATGCCGTTTTGAAATTTTGTGGGCTAATGCTACTGAATTTTAGAAAAACGTGTAGAAGCAGAAGAGCTACCACTGCATCAGAACCGAATGTGCTTGACGAGGTATCGGCACAGGATGAGGCGCCTGCTCCGAGGAGGCGGGGTAGGAGGCCTAGAGCTGCTCAAGTAGAAGAGCAGCTGCCACCAGTTCAGGATTAGTCTTTTATGGCTCAGGGTCCCGTAGACCCAATGGCAGCTACCTTAGCCGAATTGCAGAGAACCATCGATATGATGGCACAGTATATGGTCCACCCTTCCCAACAGCAGCAGCCTACCGCACCAAGAGAGGAACCTTACAAACAAATAATTAATTTCAAGAAGTTGGTGCCTGGTACTTATGATGTGTCAGACGATGCTTATCGGTTTTTGAATTCCTGAAAATAGGCAGGGATGGAGTTATAGTTGATTGATAGGAGGCTTATAGAATGTGTGCAACATGTATTGGGGCCAGTGCCAAGACAGTGGATGACAGACTACGTACTACCTCGTATTGAGAGATTATCTTGGACCCAGTTTGCGGAACTGTTTATCAACATATTTATGCTAGCAAGTTTTAGAGATCAAAAGCAGTGGGCTTTTGAGGCCTTAAGGCAGAATGATAGATCTGTAGATGAATATGTTACAGAATTTCTAGAACTGAGCAAGTATGCCCCTATAACTATGGCTATAGAAAGCATGAAGGTAAAAAGGTTCCTAAAGGGGCTGGACAAGAGGCATGCAAACTTGGCCATGATGTATGATCAGTCTTTTGATATGGTAGTTGATTGAGCCCGACAGATTGAGATTAGCTATACAGGAGATGACAGTGAAAGAGCAAAGAAGAATAGAGCAGAAGGTTCTTCAGGTGTTCCCTACACAGGTACCACGGATAGTGGCAGCCAAAGTCACTACAGAGGAAGAGGTAGAAGCAACAAGAAGGGTGGTTTTAAACACAAATCTCAAGGATTCAAACCAGGATACGGATCCAGCAGTGGTCACAGTTTGGGTTATAGCAGTTCTAGGTCTGGTTCAGGATCCTCCTTTGCACCTTGCACACAGTGTGGAAGAGGATATTCAAGACCTTGTATGATGGGTTCAGGAGTATGTTTCTGATGTGGCCAGCAGGGTCACTTTGCTAGAGAATGTCTAGTATTCAGCGAGGCACAGATGGGGTCATAGGGTTCTATTGCAAATGTTCCTCGTCAGTTGTATCTTGGTGCTTCCAGCATGGTAGGCAGTCAGTTCAGTGGCCAATAGGGCCGAAGACAAGGAAGACGTGGATTTGGAGGCAGGTCAGGAGGTAGAAGTCAATATCAGGGTTTTACAACGCAGGGTAGGGGTCAAGCTCGGGTTTTCACCTTGACGCACCAGGATGCTCAGGCTTCCAATGCAGTTGTGGTAGGTATTCTTCTAGTCTGTTCCCATGAGGCTCGTGTTTTGATAGATCTGGTTGCTACGCACTCATTTGTCTTCCTAGTTTTTGCCATGAGATTGGGTAGGAACCCTACAACTTTAGAATGCCCTTTGTCTATAGCTACCTTGCTTAGTGACAACATAGATGTGGATATGGTTTTTCCGGGTAGCCTAGTAGTAGTGGATGGAAGAATCCTCCCAGCAGACTTGGTTCCTTTACCAGTAATGGATTTCGATGTAATTTTGGGAATGGATTGGTTGGTAACTCATTATGCTACTTTAGACTGCAAGAATAAAAAGGTGTATTTCCACATACCTGGTGTGGAAGAGTTTAGCTTTGATGGTGACAAGAGCGTGGATCCATATAATTTGGTGTCAGCAATTAGTGCTAGAAAAATGTTGAGGAGTGGATGTTAAGGGTATTTGGCATTGGTGAGAGATACATCTGTAGAAGGTGTCAACATGAAAAATGTTCCTGTTGTCAAAGAATTCATGGATGTCTTCCCTGAGGAGCTTCCAGGGTTGCCACTAGGAAGGGAAATAGAGTTCTGCATTGATGTTGTATCGTGTACAAACCCCATATCAATGCCTCCTTGTAGGATGACACCAGCAGAATTAAAAGAGTTAAAGGAGTAACTACATGAGTTTTTGGACAATGGTTTCATACGTTTGAGCACTTCACCCTAGGGCACTTCTGTTCTATTTATGAGAAAGAAAGATGGGTCGTTGAGGTTGTGTATTGACTATAGACAGCTGAACAAGGTGACTATGAAGAACAAGTATCCACTTCCTCGAATTGATGATCTATTTGATCAGCTCCAAGGGGCTAGATTCTTTTCTAAGATAGACCTATAATCAGGCTACCATCAGTTGAGAATCAGGAATGAGGATGTGTCCAAGACAACATTCAGGACAAGATATGGTCATTATGAGTTCTTGGTGATGTCTTTTGGACTCACTAATGCACCAGCGGCCTTCATGGACTTGATGAACAGGGTGTTCAGGCCATTCTTGGACCATTTTGTCATTGTATTCATAAATGAAATTTTGGTATACTCTCAGACCGAGGAAGAACATGTGTGGCATTTGAGGATGGTGTTGCAGACTTTGAGGGAGCACCAGCTATATGCCAAATTTTCAAAATGTGAATTTTGGCTAGAAAGCATCTCATTCTTGGGACACGTGGTTTCTATTGAAGGCATTCAAGTGAATCCCAAGAAAATTGAGGCTGTAACTGATTGGCTTAGGCCTACAACAGTTACTGAGGTGCAAAGTTTTCTGGGCCTAGCTGGCTACCATAGGCGTTTTGTGCAAGATTTTTCCAAGATAGTAGCTCCCCTAACTAAGTTAACTCGGAAAAATATTCCATTCATTTGGACAGATGATTGTGAGGAGAGTTTCCAAAAGCTTAAGGAGTGTCTAATCACTACCCCTGTGTTGACATTACCGATGAGTGGTGAAGGATATACCGTGTACTGTGATGCCTCCAGAGTTGGCTTAGGGTGTGTTTTGATGCAGAATGGAAAAGTAGTGGCTTATGCTTCAAGGTAGCTAAAGAGGCATGAGCAAAACTACCCCACCCATGATTTGGAAATGGCGATTGTAGTATTTGCATTAAAGATCTGGAGACACTACCTGTATGGTAAAGTGTGCGAGATATATACTGACCACAAGAGTTTGAAGTACATCTTGCAACAGAGAGATTTAAATTTGAAACAGAGGAGATGGATGGAGCTTCTGAAGGACTATGATTGTACCATCTAGTACCACCCTGGGAAGGCCAATGTAGTAGCAGATGCTTTGAGTAGAAAATCTTCTGGCAGCTTGGCGCACATATCAATAGAGAAGAGACCATTGATTCAGAAAGTACATGAGTTGATGGATCAAGGTCTGATTTTAGATTTTTCTGATTTGGGGGTATTATTGGCCCATTTTTCAGTGAGACCAAACCTGCGAAATAGAGTCAGAGTTTTCCAGCACAGAGACCAACAATTGATGAAGATTATAGAAAGAGTACAGCAGGGTGAAGGTGGTGAGTTTGGATTTGCCAATGATGGCGCCCTTATGCAAGGTTCCAAGATATGTGTGCCCGACGTGGACAATCTTAGAAATGAAATCATGCGAGAGGCACACTATATACTGTACAACGTCCACCCAGGCTCCACTAAAATGTACCATGATGTGAAAGATAGTTATTGGTAGAATGGCATGAAGAGAAACATAGCAGACTTTGTGTCCAAGTGCTTGACTTGTCAGAAGGTGAAGTTTGAACACTAGAGGCCATTAGGGAAGCTGCAAGAGCTTCCTATCCCAGAATGAAAGTGGGAAATGATTACTATGGATTTTGTGACTGGGTTGCCTTATACCACGCAAGGATATGATTCGATATGAGTAATTGTAGACCGTCTGACTAAATCAGCTCTTTCTTGCCTGTGAAGACCACATATTCTGTTGCATAGTATGCCCGGCTCTATATTCGAGAAATAGTCAGATTGCATGGAGTTTCTGCTTCCATAATATCTGACAGAGGGCCCCAGTTCACTTCTCAATTTTGGAGGAAGTTGCAGGAGGCACTTGGCACACAGTTGAACTTTAGTACCGCTTTCCACCCTCAAACGGATGGGCAGTCCGAAAGGACAATCCAAGCACTAGAAGACATGCTTCGCATGTGTGTTTTAGATTTTGGAGGTTAATGGGATGATCAGCTATCCTTGGTGGAGTTTGCCTATAAAAACAATATCATTCCAGCATAGGGATGACACCCTATGAGGCACTATATGGCAAAAAGTGTAGGTCTCCTCTGTGTTGGACGGAAACGGGAGAAGCGAAGGTGCATGATATAGACCTAGTGCAGTATACTTCAGAGATAGTTCCTTTAATTAGGGAACGATTGAAAATAGCTTTCAGTAGGAAGAATAGTTATGCAGATCCCAGACAGAGGGATGTGGAGTTTGCAGTAGGCGATTACATATTCCTGAAGGTTTCTCTGATGAAGGGAGTCATGAGATTTGGAAAGAGGGGCAAGTTGGCACCTCGATATATTGGGCCTTTTGAGGTTACTGATAGAGTTGGAGCAGTTGCCTATCGGTTGGAGTTACCACCCAACCTTTCTCATGTTTACCCTATATTTCACATCTCCATGCTTAGGAAATACATTCTTGATACTTCTCATGTGCTACAGCCGGATATAGTAGAGCTGAAGGAAAACTTGACGCTTGAGGAGCAACATGTAGCCACAGTGGAATACCAAGTGAGGTAACTAAGATCAAAACAGATCTCTATGGTTAAGGTTTTGTGGAGGAGCCAGTCAGTGGAAGAGTGCACCTGGGAGTCAGAGTGGGACATGCGTAACAAGTAACCTTATATATTCAATATATAATTCTGTACTTTATTCTGCCTTGTGTAAAAATTTGAAAACGAATTTTCTGTAAGGGGGGAAGAATATAACACACCTAATTTTTAAATTTATTATTTTGTAGGTAAATATTAATATTTTATTTTATTTGAATTTTAGGAAATTATTTGAAATTTTTCGGATTTTAAAAATCGAGTTCGCTTTTCTAAAAATATAAAACTTTGATGATTTTTAAAAATTAATTTAAAGACCGTGTAACAAAACTAAAAATATATTTAGACTTTATGAATTTTTCTGAGTTTTCTAGAATTTTTTTCAAAATTTTTGAGCCTCGTTTTCGGTTCCAAGGCAGAATAAAAATTTAAAATTTTGTATCTTGAATCGGACTGACCGAATCGAACCGAACTGGATCGGATTGGTCGAATCGGACTGGCCATTTCTTTTTCTTTTTCCTCCGCGCGCGCTCGACACTCCCTCTTTCTCTCCCATTTTCTCTCTCCTCCCTCCTCCTCTTGCCGCGCTGCCGCCACCCTAGCCTTTCCAGCTCGTCGGCGCGCCACCCCAGCCCCTTCTCGCCGCCGGCAGATGCTCCAGGCTACCGCAAAAGTCACGCGAAACCTCCCCTTCGCTTAGCGTGCTATTTCGCCTTCCCGATCGAAATCCGGCTGATCCGGCCACCAATCGGACTGGGCCTTGTGTCAAACCTCATCTATACCTCGAGAGCTTTCCATAGACACTAAGAACACCAAAATCTATCTAGCGGTTTGCCCAATTTTTGTCCGAAAAGTTTTAGCCCATTTCGATTTTTGGGCTAAATTTCTTGCAAACTGTGAACCTCACAAGAAAACCGAGAGTACCAGAGTGCTCCACTCGTCGAGAGCTTTGCGACAATACCAATTTCAAAATCTTCTGACACCATTTTTCGGTGGGTCTTGTTAAACTTCATAGTATTTTTCCGAGCACTAAATGAGCTTAGAAAATTCCGTCAAAATTATATACTAACCCCCGTACTGTGGGCTTCGTGTAGGTATCTTCAATTCCCAGAAATTCAGTGGTTGCCCGAGTCTGTAAATTTCGGGCTAGGCAGACAGGCTACCGAAAAAGTCTTAGAATTGGGTCGAGATTTTGGCTACCCCACCATTGTCAGACGTCCCGAGTACGTTCCTTTAGGTCGGAATCAGCATAGGTAAACCCGAACCTTACTTTTTTTTAATTATCTAGTGCTTTAATTAGATTAAAAATCCATAAAATATTCGTAGTAGCTTAGAAAATTATAATTCCTTTTGCATTAGATTAGTAATAATGCTAAGGACCGCGGGGCAAAGTTTTAGAATTTTTAGAGCTCATTTGGGTAGTTTTTACAAAAAGGTTAATTATAAAGACTAAACTGTAATTTTTTATATTATGATCCTTGACTGTTTGGATGGGCCTAGGAAGGGCTATATGATATGATTGAGTTGTGGGTATGCGGTTTGTAGATATAGAAGTGCGTTTTAAATCCTTTTGCAGGTTGGGTAGGTCCTAGGTATAGGGGAGACTCTGCCCGATTTTTGACATGACTTAGGACATCTTTAGTCTTTTCTTAGTTTGTATTGAGTCAAATGTATTAAATAATTGTAATAAAATTGTCAGGTGAGCTAGAACAACCTTCCTCCTCCGCCCAGCCGCCATAGTGACTTCTATTAAGTCTGTGAATAAAATATTAATTTTAATTATAATTTCGATATTATTATATGTTCAAGCATACCCATATATCACTTATAAATATGTATCTATGTAGTTAAATACTAAGCACATTTTATATTGCATTCATAATTGTTGAAGTGCTATGGATGTTGTTTGTGGTAATTTGGAGCAGTGTGTGTGCGTGGCGTGCGTGTGGTATGGTATTAGATATGGTCAGGACAGGTAGACACGGCTTGAGAGACACTCACTGGGACCCGGTCCTTCGGGGTAGACGCAGCTTAAGAGACACTCGCTGGGACCCCGTATTTGGTTTATTAAGCGAAAGTTCGGCTTGAGAGACACTCGCTGGCAGAGGTTGGATTAAGAGGGCTGTATAGGGGATCAGTTCCCATATATGTATTGTTTGACAGTGTTGGGTGTGTGAGTGCTCCAAATTACTTTTTAGCTGTTATGATATGAAAATTATGACGATGTTGCATTTCACTCCACATGATGCATTAGCTTTAGATAGCTATAAAGATCATGGTTAAAATTGATATTTTGCTCTCTGAGTCGAACGCTCACTCATGTTCATCTATTTATTTAGGCTACAAGAGGATTATTGTTGTGGCTAACCTGCTTTTCTTTTTCGCAGGTCCATTAATAGTATTTAATGTAATTTGTACAATTGAGTTAAATTTTAGACTCCACATGTGTTAGAAGCACTTTTTTTTTATTTGGGCCTGTATTATAAAAGTTATGTTGGACCTGTAAGATTATTAACTGTATGCATGATGGGATTGGATGAGGGAGCTAAGCTCCCATTTGAGTTATTACCTTTTTATTATGTGGAGGGTGAGCTGAGCTCCCCAATTTATTATATATTGTATTTACAGGTCGGACGAGTAAAAAACTCCCCGTTAAATGATCTATTTTATGGCCAGACTTTGTTCGGTTGAATTCTTGAAATTGGGCCCAAATGGACCTTAGAGTTGGGTTGATGAATAATTAGGCTTACTATGGGCCTCGAGGGCTTTAGGCTGGCCAAGGTTCTAGTGCCAATCCGGTCTATAGGTTGGGTCATGACAGTTTTAACATAAAGCTATGTTTTTTTTTTAAATTATAATTATTAGTTTAATTGTACTTAAATTAAGATTTATTAGTATGTTTTTATTGTATATTTTCTATTTTGATTAGTTTAATTCACTTAAAATATATTAATTTATTTATCAAATTAAAACTCTTATAATTAATAGAGTTATAATTAAAAATAATTAGAAGAATAATATTATAAAAAGAATAAAAATTATGCAGTAAGCATTAAGATTTAATAATAGTATGATTTTGCTTAAAAAAAAAATAATAGTAGGACTTTAAGTTATGAAAGTTTTTAATAAATTAATAAAATTATGAATTAATAAATAGGAGTACTCTTATATAATATCTAAAGGGTTGATCTTTGTTGTACTTTCAAGAGTTCAAGTTGTGCTTTACTTACATTTCATTTTAAAGTAAATTGACATTCTTAATAAAAAAAAATTAATTAATTAATTTTAATGACCAATTAAAAATTTTCCTTTATTTCATAATATTAAATTATTATGGATATTTTTAGTAATTCCAAGGTTTTCCCTTATTTCTATATTTATATAATTAAAATAAAATTTATTTATTTTTTATTATAAATTTGTAAATATTTAAAATAATAAATTAGTGGAAGTGAGATTCATTGTTTAAAGTATTTATATTTTTATTTTATTATATTAAATTAAATAATTTTTAATGTTTTAATACTCATAGGTTTGAGATGATAGAATTATTATATTAGAAATTATAATATTACTTTTGGTTATAATATGATTTTTTATTAAAATAATATTAAAAATAATGCATTAGCGACAAATGTATTTCACCAAAGTTATTAGTGACACCATAATGTGAATGGCATCAGTTATTTGACGCTAATATATATTATTAGCGACAAATTCCTATACTTGTTTTTAAAGTTTTTATTAGTTAAATTTACATTTTAATTAATTAATATCATTTGTAAAATTTTTCATTATTTATATATAAAAATAATTATTAAATAGAATTCAACTTAATTAAAAATTTATATTCAATTAATTAATTAATATCATTTATAAATTTTTTCAATATATAAAAGTTAGTTGTTAAATAGAATTCAACGTAATTAAGGATTTATATTATAATTAAGTTATGGTAATATGTTTTTTTCTGTTGTTTTAAGTTATATTTTTTTTAATTATTAATTTAATTGTATTTAGATAAAATTTATTGATTAAGAATTTGTAACACCCCAAGATTTTAAATTTTATTATTTATGAGTAATTTTGATATTTTAATTTTATTTAAATTTTAGGAATTTTTTTGAGATTTTTCGGATTTTAAAAATCGGGTTCGATTTTCCGAAAATATAAACTTTGATGATTTTTAAAAATTAATTTAAAGACCACGTGGCAAAACTAAAAATATATTTGGAGTCTACGTATTTTTCTGAGTTTTATGGAATTTTTTCGGAATTTTTGGACCTCGTTTTCGGTCCCGAGGCAGAGTAAAAATTTAAAATTTTGTATTATGAATCGAACCGGCCGAATCGAACCGGACCGGCCTTTTTCCTTCTTCCCTTTTTCTTCCCCGCGCGCGTCGTCCCTCTCCCTTTTCTCTCTCGTTTCTCTCTCCTCCCCACCACGGCCAACCACCACCAGCCCCAGAGGCCACGCCACCGCCCGGCCAATGGCCGCCTAAACAATGGAAAACGCGCGAATGCCCTCTGCGGCCGCTTCGACTTCCCTGGCCAAATCCGGCCGATCCGGCCACCAATTGGACCGAGTCTTGTGTCCAAAATCATCTACTCGGCGAGAGCTTTCCATAGACACTAAGAACGCCGAAATCCATCGAGCGGATTGTCCGATTTTTGCTCGGGAAGATTTTAGCCCATTTCGACTTTTGGGCTAGATTTCTCGAAAACCGTGAATCCCACGAGAAAACCGAGGCCACCAGCACGCTCCATTCGTCGAGAGCTTCGCAACGACATAAATTTCGAATTTTTCCGACACCGTTTTTCGGTGGGTCCCACGGAACTTCGCAGTGTATTTTCGAGCATTAAATGAGCTTAGAAAATTCTGAAAAATTTATGTACTAACCCCCGTGTTATGGGCTTCGTGTAGGTATCCTCGATTCGCGGAAATTCGACAGTTGATCGGGTCTGCGAAATTCCGGCTAGACAGACCCGTTACCGGAAAAGTCTCCGAATTGGACCGAGGTTTTGGCTAGCCCCCCATTGTCAGACGTCCCAAGCGCGTTCCCGAAGTCGGAATCGGCAAAGGTAAACCCGAACCTTGCTTTTTCGTAATTTTCTAGTGCTTAAATAGGATTAAAAATCCATAAAATATTCGTGGTAGCTTAGAAAATTACGATTCTTTTTGCAATAGCTTAGTAATATTGCTAAGGACCGCGGGCCAAAGTTTTATAATTTTTAGAGCTTGTTTGGGCAGTTTTTGCAAAAATGATCAATTATAAGGACTAAAATGAAATTTTACATATTGTGATGGATGATTGATTTGATGGGCCCAGGAGGGGCTGTGTGATATGATTGAGTTGTGGATATATGGATTGTGAGTGTAGAAGTGTGTTTTGAACCCTTTTGCAGGTTGGGTAGGTCCTAGGTATAGGGGAGACTCTGCCGGATTTTCGGCACGACTTAGGACGTATTGGTCTTTTTCTTTATTTGTATTGAGTCAGATTTATTAAATGATTGTAATAAAAATTGTCAGTGAGCGATGACCTTCTTCCTCCGCCCACCGCCTCGGTGACCATCGTCCAAGTCCGTGAGTAGAATATTAATTTAAATTGTAATTTCTATATTATTATATGTTCATCATGCACATGCATCACTTATATGAATATATTTATGTAGTTAAAATCTAGGCACGATTTATGTTACATTTATAACTGTTGATGAGCCATCGTTGTTGTTGTGGTAATTTGGAGCGGTGCGTGCGTTGGCGTGCGTGTGATGTGGTGTGGACTATGGATAGGGCGGGCGATCCACGCTTGAGTAATTGGCCGGGACCCGATCCTTCGAGGGGTAGTCACGGCTTGAGTAATTCCTGGGACCCTCGATTTGGTTATTAAGTGGAAGTCCGAGCTTGAGTAATTGGCCGCACCAGTTGGATTTAAGAGAGCTGTATAGGGGATCAGCTCCCATATGTTATGATTGATACTACAGGGTGTGTGAGTGCTCCAAATTACCTTTTTGATGTTATGATGTGAAAATGTTGTTGATGTTGCATTTCACTCTACAGGGTGCATTAGTTCTAGATAGTTATAGAGATTATGGTTAAAATTGATATTTTACTCTCTGAGTCGAACGCTCACTCCTGTTCAATATTTTTTCAGGCTACAGGAGGATTTTATTTTGGTTAACCTGCTTTTCTCCCTCGCAGGTCAATTATTACTGTTTGTATAAACTTGTTAAATCTTAGAATTTCCGCATGTGTTAGAAATGTTTATTTGATTTGGGTCTGTAAACTAAATTATTATTTTGGGACCTGTAAACTTAATATGCTATGCATGTTTGATGGATTGGATGAGGGAGCTGAGCTCCCATTTATTATTATGTTGATGAGTATGTGGAGGGTGAGCTGAGCTCCCCAATTGACTATATATTGTGTTTACAGGTCGGGTGAGTCGAAAACTCCCCGTTGGTAAGTCCATTTTATGGCCGGACTCTGTCCGTTTGTTTTCTTGAAATTGGGCCCAAATGGGTCTTAGAGTTGGGTTAATGAATAGTTAGGCTTACTACGGGCCTCGGGGGCTTTAGGCTAGCCCAGGTCCTAGTGCCGGTCCGGCCCATAGGTTGGGTCGTGACAGAGGTGGTATCAGAGCTTAGGCTCCAGATTCTTAGGGAATGTTTGTCTAAAGTGTTGGGAAGAGTCTACTAGGAGTCACATGCGAAAAAATAGGGTCCATATTCGTCTTGCATTGTCGTCTTTGCTTCTAGTTTCTGCTTCATATATTGTGTGTAAATATGAGTCTATAGAGCTGTACAATGAGCAGTTTTGAATTTTTGTGGGCTAATGCTGCTGAATTTCAGGAAAATGCGTAGAAGCAGGAGAGCTGCCATCGCACGTAACGAGATGTGCCCGACGAGGTGTCCAGACAGATGAGGCGCCTTTGCCAGGAGGCGGGGTAGGAGGCCTAGAGCTGCTCAAGTAGAGGAGCAGCCACCCCCAGTATAGGATCAGTCCTTTATGGCACAGGGTCCCATGGACCCCATGGCAGCTACTCTAGCTGGTCTGCAGAGAACCATCGACATGATGGCGCAGTATATGGTCCACCCTCCACAGTGGCAGATCCACCGCACCAAGAGAGGAATCTTACAAGCAGATCATAAATTTTAAAAAGTTGGTGCACGGTACTTATGATGTGTCGACGATGCATATCGGTTTACGGATTCTCGCAGACGGCGAGAGCAGTCTGATTGGTAGCGGAGGCGATAGAGTGTATGCACGATGTCATGGGGCCTATGCCTAGACAATGGATGAATGACTACGTGTTACCGGATGGAGGGTTTGACATGGGCTCGGTTGTGGAACTTTTATCAATCGGTTTGTGCGTAAAGCTTGAGAGATCAAAAGCAGTGGGCCTTTGAGGCCCTAAGGCGAGAATGGCAGTGCAGAGATGAATATGCTCTGAGAATTTACGGAATTGAGCAGATATGCCCCTACAGCAGCTACATAAACTATGAAGGTGAAGAGGTTCCTAAAGGGGCTTGACAGAGGTATGCGAACTGGCCATGATGTCGGATCGATCTTTTGATGTGGTGGTTGATCGAGCAGACAGTTGAGATTAGCTATCTTTGTGGATGACAAATGAAGAGCAAAGAAAAACAGAGCGAGGGTTCCTCGGTGTCCCTTCCATGGGTACTCCTGACGGTGGTGGCGTGGTAATTACAGAGGAAAGGGTAGGAGCAAGAGAAGTGGTTTTAGACACGGACCACGAGGATTGCACCAGTGCGGATCCAGCGGTGGTCACGATTCGAAAGCAGCCTGGTTAGTTCAGATCCTCCTTGGCACCTTGTGCACAGTGTGGAAGAGGACATTCAGACCTTGTTTGATGGGATCAGAGTATGCTTGTGTGTGGCCAATCGTGTCACTTTGCTGGGAATGCCCCATGTTCATGAGCCACGAGATGGGGTCACAGGGTTACATTGCGAATGTTCCTCGACAATTGTATTCGGTGCTTCCAACATGGCGGCGATCGATTCGATAACAGGCCGAGGACAAGGGGCGTGGATTTGGAGGCGGTCGGGAGGTAGAAGTCGATGTCGAGTTACGCCACTCGGGGTAGGGTCAAGCTCGAGTTTTCACCCCGACCCACCGGGATGCTCAAGCTTCAAATACGATTGTGGCGGTATTCTTACGTGCATTCTTATGAGGCTCGTGTTTTGATAGATCCGGCTGCTACGCACTCATATGTCTCCCCGGTGTTTTCCCTGAGGTTGGGTAGAAACCCTACAACCTTAGAATGCCCTTTGTCGGTAGCTACCCCACTTAGTGACAACATAGATGTAGATATGGTTTTTCCGGGTAGCCCAGTAGTAGTGGATGGAAAGATCCTCCCAGCAGACTTGGTTCCTCTACCAGTAATGGATTTCGATGTAATCTTGGGGATGGATTGGTTGGCAACTCACTATGCCACTTTAGACTGCAGGAACAAAAAGGTGTATTTCCACATACCTGGTGTGGAAGAGTTTAGCTTTGATGGTGACAGGAGCGTGGCTCCATATAATTTGGTGTCAGCAATTAGTGCTAGAAAAATGTTGAGGCGTGGATGCCAAGGGTATTTGGCATTGGTGAGAGATACATCTGTAGAAGGTGTCAGCATGGAAAATGTTCCTGTTGTCAGAGAATTTATGGATGTCTTCCTGCAGGAGCTTCGGGGTTGCCACCGGGAAGGAAATAGAGTTTTGTATTGATGTTGTCTGGGTACAAACCCCATATCCATGCCACCTTACAGGATGGCACCAGCAGAATTGAAAGAGCTGAAGGAGCAACTACAGGAGCTTTTGGACAAGGGTTTCATACGTCCGAGCACTTCACCCTGGGGTGCTCCTGTTTTATTTGTGAGAAAGAAGGATGGGTCATTGAGGTTGTGTATCGACTACAGACAGCTGAACAAGGTCACTGTGAAGAACAAGTATCCACTTCCTCGGATCGATGATTTGTTTGATCAGCTCCAAGGAGCTAGATTCTTTTCCAAGATAGACCTGCGATCAGGCTACCATCAGTTGAGAATCAGGAATGAGGACGTGTCCAAAATGGCTTTCAGGACAAGATATGGTCATTATGAGTTCTTGGTGATGTCTTTTGGACTCACTAATGCACCAGCAGCCTTCATGGACTTGATGAACAGGGTGTTCAAGCCATTTTTGGACCGTTTTGTCATCGTATTCATAGATGACATTTTGGTGTACTCTCGGACCGAGGAAGAACACGTGTGGCACTTGAGGATGGTGTTGCAAACGTTGAGGGAGCACCAGCTATATGCCAAATTTTCAAAATGTGAATTTTGGCTAGAAAGCATCTCATTCTTGGGACACGTGGTTTCTAGTGACGGCATTCAAGTGGATCCCAAGAAAATTGAAGCTGTAACTGATTGGCTTAGGCCTACAACGATCCGAGGTGCGAAGTTTTAGGTTTAGTTTGGTTACTATAGGCGTTTTGTACAAGATTTCTCCAGGATAGCGGCTCCCTAACTAAGTTGACCAGGAAGAATGTTCCATTCATTTGGACGGATATTTGTGAGGTGAGTTTCGAAGCTTAAGGAGTGTCTAACCACGCCTCGTGTTGACACTACGTGAGTGGTGAAGGATACACCGTGTATTGTAGCGCCTCGAGTTGGCCTAGGGTGTGTCTTGATGCGAGAATGGAAAGGTAGTGGCTTATGCTTCAAGGCACCAAGAGGCATGAGCAGAACTACCCCACCCATGATTTGGAAATGGCGGCTGTAGTCTTTGCACTAAAAATCTGGAGACACTACCTGTATGGTGAAGTGTGCGAGATATACACCGACCATAAGAGTTTGAAGTACATCTTCCAACAGAGGGACTTGAACTTGAGACAGAGGAGATGGATGGAGCTTCTGAAAGACTATGATTGCACCATCGGTACCACCACAGGAAGGCCAATGTTGTAGCAGATGCCTTGAGCAGAAAATCTTCTGGCAGTTTGGCGCACATTTCAGTAGAGAAGAGACCATTGATTCAGGAGGTACATGAGTTGATGGATCAAGGTTTAATCCTAGATCTTTCAGATGAGGGGGTATTGTTGGCTCACTTTTCAGTGAGGCCAGACTTGAGGGACAGAGTTAGAGTTTCCCAGCACAGAGACCAACAATTGATGAAGATCATAGAAAGAGTACAGCAAGGTGAAGGTGGTGAGTTTGGATTTGCCAATGATGGCGCCCTAGTACAAGGTTATAGGATATGTGTGCCCGATGTGGACAACCTCAGGAATGAAATCATGTGAGAGGCACACTACACACTGTACAGTATCCACCCAGGTTCCACCAAGATGTACCATGATGTGAAAGATAGCTATTGGTGGAATGGCATGAAGAGAGACATAGCGGACTTTGTGTCCAAGTGCTTGACTTGTCAGAAGGTGAAGTTTGAACACCAGAGACCGTCAGGGAAGCTGCAAGAGCTCCCTATCCCAGAATGGAAGTGAGAAATGATCACTATGGATTTTGTGACTGGGTTGCCTCGTACCACGCAAGGATATGATTCCATATGGGTAATTGTAGACCGCTTGACCAAATCAGCTCATTTCTTGCCTGTAAAGACTACATACTCTGTGGCACAGTATGCCCGGCTCTACATTCGAGAAATAGTCAGATTGAATGGAGTTCCAGCTTCCATAATATCTGACAGAGGGCCCCAGTTCACTTCTCGGTTTTGGAGAAAGTTGCAGGAGGCACTTGGCACACAATTGAACTCAAGATCTGACTTTCCACCCTCAGACAGACGGACAGTCCGAAAGGACAATCCAAACACTGGAAGACATGCTTCGCATGAGTGTCTTGGATTTTGGAGGTCAATGGGATGAGCAGCTAGCTTTGGTGGAGTTTGCCTACAACAACAGTTATCACTCCAGCATAGGGATGGCACCCTATGAGGCATTATATGGAAGAAAATGTAGGTCTCCTCTGTGTTGGACAGAAATGGGGGAAGCGAAGGTGCATGATGTAGACCTGGTGCAGTACACTTCAGAGATGGTTCCCTTAATCAGCTTTCAGTAGGCAGAAGAGTTATGCAGACCCCAGACGGAGGGATGTGGAGTTTGCAGTGGGCGACTATGTATTTCTGAAGGTTTCTCCAATGAAGGGAGTCATGAGATTTGGAAAGAAGGGCAAGTTGGCACCTCGGTATATTGGACCTTTTGAGGTTACGGATAGAGTAGGAGCAGTTGCCTACCGGTTGGAGCTACCACCCAACCTCTCTCACGTTCATCCCGTGTTTCACATCTCCATGCTCAGGAAATACATTCCCGATCCTTCTCATGTACTGCAGCCGGATGTGATAGAGCTAAAAGAGAACTTGACATTTGAGGAGCAGCCTGTAGCCATAGTGGACTACCAAGTGAGACAGCTGAGATCAAAACAGATCCCTATGGTTAAGGTTTTGTGGAGGAGTCAGTCAGTGGAAGAGTGCACCTGGGAGTCAGAACGGGACATGCGCAGCAAGTACCCTTATCTGTTCAATGTATAATCATGTGCTTTATTCTGCCTTGTGTAAAAATTCGAGGACGAATTTTCTATAAGGGGGGAAGAATGTAACACCCCAAGATTTTAAATTTTATTATTTATGAGTATTTTTGGTATTTTAATTTTATTTAAATTTTAGAAATTTTTTTAAGATTTTTCGGATTTTAAAAATCGGGTTCGATTTTCCGAAAATATAAACTTTGATGATTTTTAAAAATTAATTTAAAGACCACGTGGCAAAACTAAAAATATATTTGGAGTCTACGTATTTTTCTGAGTTTTATGGAATTTTTTCAGAATTTTTGGACCTCGTTTTCTGTCCCGAGGCAGAGTAAAAATTCAAAATTTTGTATTCTGAATCGAACCGGCCGAATCGAACCGGACCGGATCAGACCAGTCGAATCGGACCGGCCTTTTTCCTTCTTCCCTTTTTCTTCCCCGCACGCGTCGTCCCTCTCCCTTTTCTCTCTTGTTTCTCTCTCCTCCCCAACCCCAATGGCCAACCACCACCAGTGACGCCACACCACGGCCGTGGCCACGCGCGAACGCCGCGGCCCGGTAGGCGTAGCTTCTTGTACAGCCCAAATCCGATCCGCCACCAATTGGACCGGGTCTTGTGTCCAAAATCATCTACTCGTGAGCTTTCCATAGACACCAAGAACGCCGAAATCCATTGAGCGGATTGTCCGATTTTTGCTCGGGAAGATTTTAGCCCATTTCGACTTTTGGGCTAGATTTCTCGAAAACCGTGAATCCCACGAGAAAACCGAGGCCACCAGCACGCTCCATTCGTCGAGAGCTTCGCAAAGACATAAATTTTGAATTTTTCCGATACCGTTTTTCGGTGGGTCCCACGGAACTTCGCAGTGTATTTTCTAGCATTAAATGAGCTTAGAAAATTCTGAAAAATTTATGTACTAACCCCCGTGTTATGGGCTTCGTGTAGGTATCCTCGATTCGCGGAAATTCAACAGTTGATCGGGTCTGTGAAATTCCAGC
Source organism: Hevea brasiliensis (assembly GCF_030052815.1). Classification (NCBI taxonomy): domain Eukaryota; kingdom Viridiplantae; phylum Streptophyta; class Magnoliopsida; order Malpighiales; family Euphorbiaceae; genus Hevea; species Hevea brasiliensis. The sequence goes on along the minus strand of NC_079507.1, from coordinate 76,171,316 downwards.
CAGACAGACCCGTTACCGGAAAAGTCTCCGAATTGGACCGAGGTTTTGGCTAGCCCCCCATTGTCAGACGTCCCGAGCGCGTTCCCGAAGTCGGAATCGGCAAAGGTAAACCCGAACCTTACTTTTTCGTAATTTTCTAGTGCTTAAATAGGATTAAAAATCCATAAAATATTCGTGGTAGCTTAGAAAATTACGATTCTTTTTGTAATAGCTTAGTAATATTGCTAAGGACCGCGGGCCAAAGTTTTATAATTTTTAGAGCTTGTTTGGGCAATTTTTGCAAAAATGATCAATTATAAGGACTAAAATGAAATTTTACATATTGTGATGGATGATTGATTTGATGGGCCCAGGAGGGGCTGTGTGATATGATTGAGTTGTGGATATATGTATTGTGAGTGTAGAAGTGTGTTTTGAACCCTTTTGCAGGTTGGGTAGGTCCTAGGTATAGGGGAGACTCTGCCGGATTTTCGGCAAGACTTAGGACGTATTGGTCTTTTTCTTTATTTGTATTGAGTCAGATTTATTAAATGATTGTAATAAAAATTGTCAGGTGAGCCGGGACAGCCTTCTTCCTCCGCCCAGCCGCCTCAGTGACCATCGTCAAGTCTGTGAGTAGAATATTAATTTTAATTGTAATTTCGATATTATTATATGTTCAGCATGCCCATGCATCACTTATATGCATATATTTATGTAGTTAAACTCTAGGCACGATTTATGTTACATTCATAACTGTTGATGTGCCATGGTTGTTGTTGTGGTAATTTGGAGCAGTGTGCGTGCGTTGGCGTGCGTGTGATGTGGTGTGGACTATGGATAGGACAGGGCAGTCACGGCTTGAGTAATTCGCTGGGACCCGATCCTTCGAGGGGTAGTCACGGCTTGAGTAATTCGCTGGGACCCTCGATTTGGTTATTAAGTGGAAGTCCGAGCTTGAGTAATTCGCTGGCACCAGGTTGGATTTAAGAGAGTTGTATAGGGGATCAGCTCCCATATGTTATGATTGATACTACAGGGTGTGTGAGTGCTCCAAATTACCTTTTTGATGTTATGATGTGAAAATATTGTTGATGTTGCATTTCACTCTATAGGGTGCATTAGTTCTAGATAGTTATAGAGATTATGGTTAAAATTGATATTTTACTCTCTGAGTCTAACGCTCACTCCTGTTCAATATTTTTTTCAGGCTACAGGAGGATTTTATTTTGGTTAACCTGCTTTTCTCCCTCGCAGGTCAATTATTACTGTTTGTATAAACTTGTTAAATCTTAGAATTTCCGCATGTGTTAGAAATGTTTATTTGATTTGGGTCTGTAAACTAAATTATTATTTTGGGACCTGTAAACTTAATATGCTATGCATGTTTGATGGATTGGATGAGGGAGCTGAGCTCCCATTTATTATTATGTTGATGAGTATGTGAAGGGTGAGCTGAGCTCCCCAATTGACTATATATTGTGTTTACAGGTCGGGTGAGTCGAAAACTCCCCGTTGGTAAGTCCATTTTATGGCCGGACTCTGTCCGTTTGTTTTCTTGAAATTGGGCCCAAATGGGCTTTAGAGTTGGGTTAATGAATAGTTAGGCTTACTACGGGCCTCGGGGGCTTTAGATTGGCCTGGGTCCTAGTGCTGGTCCGGCCCATAGGTTGGGTCGTGACAGAATTTTAAATTTATACAAACTTTAAATTATTTTAAATAATAAATTAGTTTATATAGATGCAGATCTAAAGATATTATTATAAATTGATTATAAATTAATTATATTTTTTATTTTTACTTATTAATTTTTTATTTAATTATTTCTTATAAATTTTTTATATTTAATTGAAATTATAATATAACTAAAAATTTTAAATTTATATAAATTCTAAAATTAAGAATTTTAAACTTACTCAAACATTAAAATCAATTTAAATATTAAAAATATAATCATAATTAATTTGAAGGAGAGTCACATTTACATATAATATAGATTAGTTAGAAAATTTTAAAAAATAATTTAATTTTAAATTTAATAATTTTAATTTTATAAATATTAAAATAATAAAATAACTTCTTTTAGTTGTTTCTCAATGATATTTAAAATAATTAAAAAATAATAATTTTAGTCTCAAATTTAATATTAAATAATCACTTAAAAAAGTTAAACTTACTTATAAATATAAATATAAAGTCATAAGTCAATTAATATTTAGTTTGGTTTATAACTTAAAAAATTTACTTAAAATTAATCAAAAGGTTATAAGTAAAAATACTTTATTTATAATTTTTATATTTATTTTAAAATTATTTTTTAATTAATTAAAAGATAATATTATTCTCATAAATTTTAAAAATATCAATATTATTCTAATTTCAACAACTATAATATTTAATTATATATCATTTTAGATAATTTTAATTAATTGAATTACTTTTAAATATTTAAATATTTAAAAATTATTTTAAAATAAATTTATTAAATAATTAATTAATTATTTTTAATTTATAAATTAAAAAGCATATTTTAGATTAAAAATTAAAAAGAAATAGTCAAATCAAACTCCTCACCACCACCGGTTTGGGATTCGGGTACAGAAGGAAGGTGGCTAAGTAAGTATTTATTTGACATTAAATTTAAAGAATTTAAATTATTTTTTTAAATAAAAATATAATTTTAAATATTATTAAAAAAATAATTTAATAAAAATTTTAATATATTATTATTTTAATAATATTATTATTATTTTAATACTTTTATAATTAAATTTTATTAAATTTAATTTTAAATTATTTTTTAAAACCCTCAAATTAATATATTAAAAAAAGTAATTTTCATGACGGTCCAAAAATAGCCGCTTATCTACTGTTGAAGTAAAGAAGGTGCAGCGACCAGCGAGGAAATATAAGTTAGGGTTTTGGGTTTAGAAGCAAAGCATAATTCAAGCGAGAAAATGGAGGGTGCAGATGAAGGAGGGATAGAAAGAGTTGTTGACTCTAAGGACTTACAGCAACAAAGCAAAGCCCTTGATAAGCTCACTGATCGTGTCGAAGATCGCCAGCTCGATTCCACTCGGGTTCAAGAGGTTTCTCTTTTATTTTCTCCTTTTTCTCATTCTCATTTGCTAAGTTTTAGATTTCTAAGGTATAATAGGCAATGTATGTTGGGAAACAAAGGAATTTGGATTAACATTTTTCATGCCAATAATAATTCATTTGGAATTATATATTTTTAGTTATATAGAATTGCTACAGAAATTTTAGAATTTGCAAATGAATTTTAAACCAACAATCCAACAAATTTAAATAAATTTTATGTTTAATAAAGAAAGATGCGAAACATGAATGGATTTTCCTAATGAAATTGAAATTCCATATTCATTTGATCGAAACACAGTTCATTTTATGAGAATTAGGATTTTTTTTTGTAGCCTTTTGCTTGATTTGAATAGGCTATGGCATCGATTGCTGCATCTGCAGAAGCCGATTGGAATGCTATGAGAATGAGGTACTAATTGCCTCTTTTTTTCCCCTTTATATAATTGTGGTGAGAAAATCGATTTTTAATTGGTGCATCTGTTTTGGACTTGTTCTATATAATTATCATCAGATATGAAGGTGTCCTAGTTTCTGCCTAAAGAATTTTGGGTCCTTGGTTATTCCTCAAACATCACAGATTTGTTAAATTACTCATTCTCTAAGGCTTGCATAATTCAATATGTTTTAACTAGGTAACATGGCCTGATTTATTAAATGCCTAATGAATACTAACATAGAATTTTATTTGGGTCAGGGCATTCTTGTTCTTTGCAGTTGGCATATTCTGTTGAATTTGATAATAATTCATGTTTCAAAGAACAGTTTTAAATGAAACAGAAGAGATGGATCAAAACTTATAATTCTGGCAATTTTCAATAGATAGTGACATATAGGTCGTTGAAGTGGGTGAACGCAACTGGCCTTTTGATAAGCTTGTTATAAGTCATAACTTGACAATGCCAGATAAAATCCAGAAACATATTTTATGTTTAATGTTCAACTCTGCTTTGCAACACTTTTTTGATATAGCCTGTGAATAAATACTCTTTTATTTTGTACATTTTTCTAGAAATAGACTTCCATTGCTTTTGTTCACTCTTTGCTTTGTCATTGAAGATCTCTTTAAGTAGCACAGAATTTTCTGGCATTGATGTGAATTTCAATGATGTGTATATATATATATATAACTTTGTCAAGTTTAATTATGGTGAGTTTAATTATGGGACTATATGTCAGAGAGGGACTGCAGCTTGAACATTTTCGCTGAAATCCATTCCCATAGTTTGGTTTATCTCATTATTTTTTGATAGTTACCTATGTGTATACATATTTTTCATGCAAATGCTGTTCTTCACAGGGAGAAAGAATTGGCTGCTGTTAAAATCAATGCTGCTGATGTTGACATAATTGCCAATGAACTAGAGGTTACTTTTCTATAACTTTTCAATGCTTAGGAGCTTGTGTCAGTTTGCATCCTGTGGCTGCTAACAGTTTTCTTTCTTTGAGGTGCAAAATAGTTGGACAAGAAGGTAGCAGAGAGAACCCTAAGGGAGCATAAAGGTGATGCCGTTGCTGCTATTCAACATCTTCTTCGCTAGAAAACCATGGTGATGAATCAAAACATTGTGTTTCAAATTTTGTTGAGAATGATCAGGACACTTTTGGAATGTGAACAAGAAAGTTAGATTATTTTCCTGAGAAAACTATTGGAATCTACCCAACTAAACTTTATATATATATATATATATTTCTCATAATTTTGAAATTAATATGAATAGATTTTTTCTGTTAAAGTTGGGCTTGCTATTTTTTAAAAATTAAGTCGACATAATTAATACTTCATCTAAACTATATCATATAAATTTAGCAATCTTCGTATTACTAAATATATCAAATTAGACATAAAATGCTTGTTAACAAGGGTACCTGGGGCACTTAATAACATCAATATGTTTATGTTGCATGGTTGCGGACTTGCAATCTAAGCCTTAGGTCCCCCAATTGAATGGCCAGTGGTTTGTGCCTCTGCAAGGGTGATATCCAGATCTATTTATGTACCGACAGCCTCATGATCATACTCCTTGTAAAGTTTTAATGAATTTTATTGTAGCTATTGAAATTATGATCGAATAGGCCAAACATTTTAAGTTTCTGTAACGGGTTTTAAACTATTGATAATCAATCACCTTCCTCTCATGGTCAATGGCCAAATAGTCAACTTATTATTTCCCATGTTTTTTAATCAGATTATGACAGGCATGATAAGTAAACATGCATACCCAACGAGTACGACAATGGAACATATCAATAAATCAAGATATTTATCCCACTCTATTTTATCAAATTGAAAATTGTGTTTTCTGAACAACTTCTCCAAGTGGTCCTAAGCATCTCTCGCAAAATTACCAATGGTTACATGAAGCCAACCAGCATAACTCCAATGACACTGCACTGCTGCACTGATAATGGATTTTGAAGATTTTAATGATGTCAGCAAATAAACAAACATCAAAATCATCCAGTCACCATTAAAATTTGACAGCTCACATGTATGCCAACTACTACCTCATTTTCTTTCTTCCTTTCCTTTTCTGCCCGCTTATGGGCCAATACCACGAACCTTGAGAGGCAATCTGTGGGCAATTGTTGTAACCAGGGATTGATAGCCGTAAAAGAAAATGCTGCTGCTTTCTGTGGCCATGTCAATGAAACTAAATCTGAAGGAAAAGAATTTTGGTCTATAATTCCTTTTGTGTGTTATCTCCAGCTGCAGAACGGGCTGCCTGGATTTGAATGTTGCATTGTCTTTGCATATCTTTAAGCTTTTCCAGTAGTTCCTGGAATGTTGGACGGCACTGAGGATCACTGGTTTCAAAAAATATACAGATTCACTGTTAGAACTATAAAAGAAATAGACAGATAAAACAACTAATTTCACCTTTGAATATAATTATGTCTCAATCAATACCTACACTGACCTAACCTATGCATTACCAATAAAATAAATTTCACAAATCAACCTCAGACACCACTCAATATAAAGAAATTATCTCCATGGCCAAAGTCAACTTGTGCAATTGGTCTACATCTTCAAATTTATAATGTTATGCAAGCCATAAACAAAATTTACAACTCAACCCATCCAATTGAGCTACTTAGTATGGGTTAGATGAATCTTCCATTTTAAGGCTTAGAGCCACTACTCACATTTAGGCTTACCCATTTATGGTGATTTAGAAAAATCTTCAAATACCAATGTCAGGAAGGAATAAAACTAAAAGGAACAGAGAGAGAGAGAGAGAGAGAAGGAATTAGAACTATCAAACAATATAAAAACAACACCCCTATAGCCCAGAAAATGTTGTGCATATGTACCTTGAGTAATTTAATGTAATGGATGCCTAATAAGCAACCTGACCAACCATTAAGCACTATTTTTTTTTTTTTTATAATAACTAGGTGTCATCAATACTTTAAGTCAGTCTGTTACTATAGAAAATGCCAAAAAAAAAAAAAAAAGCAACCATTGTGAGGAGAGTAAGCACCTGTGCCAGCAACTCTCAATTATAGAAGCCCATTGTGGATCCACATCTTTGGGGATCTCTAACCTTTGGTTCATGAACCCTACAGCTCCAATCACCTGTAAGTATTAAACAAACTATTGTTCATAAGTGTAGTGCGGTGTGTGACAAGCGATATCACCTATTGTTTAAAGGAATTGGCAAACAGGAAATGCATTTGTAGTATCCACTCCAGTTTTTGCCACAAAACCAAAATACTCTCAAAATATTGAAAGATTATGTCTGATCACAACAGTTTGGTTTTTTTACTTTCCTAAACAAATATCATCCTAAACTGTTCAAATGAAAAGTATACCTGCATTGAGTTGAGATTATCCCAAGGGATCTTCTCAGTTGCAATTTCCCACAGTATCACTCCAAAGCTGTATACATCGGACCTAAATCAACCAGACAGCAGGAAAGGCGCATTACGTTTTAAATTGGGGGCCTAGAAAGACGCTTTTGTTAGGGAATTCCTAAATTTTAACATTTTTATAGTCCAAAGAGTACAAACTTTTCATCTGAGGGTTCATTACGTAGAACTTCTGGTGCCATCCATTGAGGCTGCAAGACAAGAATTTGGTTGGCCAAAGATTTGACATTAAATTTTTATACAGGAACAACAGAAATTATTTAGACCAACAAGATTGATAGAACTGAAAAAGAAGGTATCATTGCTAGTTAAAATACCGTTCCCTTCCCAGTCTTAGTTGTCAGGTAAGTTTCATGCTTTAGACGTGATAGACCAAAATCACCAACCTGTGAAACAATATTTGGACAATTATAATTATTTTATCTCAACGGAAATTTCCAAAGCAAAGAAGTTAAAATCGAAGAAAAAAAAAAGAGGAAAAACTTTACTCATAATTAATGACAGACCTTTACACTCCAGTTCTTATCAACCAGAAGGTTTGAAGACTTCAAATCACGATGAATGATAGGTGGATTGCAATGATGAAGATAATTCATACCCCGTGTCTGTAGCAGGTTAAATAATAAAATAATGTGTGGGTTACAATACATTAGCCAGAGCACCTCAAGAAGAAATTACAGAAAGTGGAAGCAGTGAGGCAATAATTATGCAAACCTACATAAGGTGCAACGACACCAAACCCACAATAATCCTCTTAAATAAAATAAATAATTTCTCCAATAAAGTTAGTTAACACTCACTATATCCAATGCCATATGGACACGCCGCCTCCAATCCAGTTTGGTTGTGTTCCTCTGGAGTAAGCGAAACAAACTTCCACTGCATTACAATCAACCACACTAATTCAGTGATATAATGGCCGATAATCATATTTTTTTATAGGTGAGAAAAAGAAAAGATAAAAAAAGATTGCTGGCTATTGCAATATTTGAAAATACAGTTTGGAATACCGTGGAAGGAACTCTGTAACAATGCAGAGACGTTGAGATGAAGTGACAGCTCCCATGAAAAGCAATACATTTGGATGTCGAAGTCTTTTCATAAGAGACACCTTCAGAAATAAAACAGTAATGTCAGGTAATTGCTAACTAGTAGAAGAGAAGAAATAGCGCTTCTTTTTTTTTTTTTTTCAAATCTAAATATAAACAATTACTAGTTTCATCATCCAATAAAAATGAAATAGTTGTATTTAAGATTTTACAGCATCAATTACTATATTTGTGTTTTTGCGTACCCAAGTATTAGATTTGATTGGATAAGCAGGGAAATTAGCTAAGATATAGTGCGCATCAAAGATACTTGAATGATGCTAGACACTATCCAAATAAAGTGTACCCAAACAGCAAGAAACTTAAGGACACTAAGTTAACAATGATATGCACCTCTTGTCTAAAAGATAGAACAAAATCTTCTGAATATTCTTGCTTGGAGAATACCTTGACAGCAACATCCTGAAAATAAAATGGATATCACTCAACCAATGCAACTGATTATCATCATCACAATATTTTTGTGATTCTTTCCCTTACCATCTAATACAAAAGACAATTACAGGCTGATTACAATCCAAGCCAGTAATGCTATATCATATTTAAAAAAAAAAAATAATAAAACAGAGTCCACATGTACCATTCACATGCAAAAGCAGTCTAGATGTTGTGAGCATGCCAGGAAAGTTGATTTGGCAACTTAGTATTAGAACATAAGCAGGGTGCAATTCAATTTTCATTCAGTTCATAATATCCATAATCTACAGATGAAAAACCATTTGATCTCAAACTACTTAATCTGGTCTCACATACACAATGTCTAAGCATTCTCTTAGGAATAAAGTTGTTAAAAGGAAGAGCACACATACTGATCCATACCACAGGGCATGATATACAGTCCCACAAGAACCTGCATAAATAGAGGGTATAAACAGCAAAAGAAAATCAGAATGGTGAACGACCAAGCAAAATACCACAACCTGAATTCAGAAATGAGGAACCTTGATGACAAAAAATTGAAATCACCATTAGATGTTCACTTGTAATTCTTAAAAGTCCATTAAGATTGAAATTTTCAGGGCAGGTGAAAAACTTAAAGTTCAGGAAAGATCAAATGCAGGTAAATAGCTTCAATTAAGGGCACCTTTAAGTTAATAACTTGAAAAAAAGTAAAGTTTATGCTCCAAAAGCACAATTTTTAACCAAATATTATTACCTTGCCCAATTTGTTCTCCAATTTTCAAGTCTTCCCACAAAATTTCATAATCCAAGCAGTCAGAGTCAATGTCTATCTTATTAATAGCACTACTGCTGGTACTTCCACAGCTGCTTGCACTGCTTGTGCTGTTAACATTAACTGAGGACCAGGACCCAGAGGCCTCATTATTGGTAGGCCGATTACTTTCATTTGCCTGGCTTTCAGGTTTTGCACCTGAAGCAGGGCTCCTCAGATGAACTGTTTCACTCTCTTGATCATTTTGCAACCAGGGCCACATAACGCGGGTGCTCCTTGTATCTGAGCCTTCGCTTTCATTTCCTCTCCAGGGCCATGACAATCCTTTCTTGCCTATCCAAGCCTCAGCTTTTGAGGATATAATCTTGTGAACTGCAGATTTTCCTTCGCTATCATCACCAGAATCTCTAGAGAGTTTTGTTGGGGACCTGTCCTCAACATGAGAAAATGTACCAAAATGAGACAGATGCAGATCTCCTCTGGGTGTGCTAGCTCCACTTGAGTTAGCATCCTCCCTAAGGTCAGAGAAAGCTGCATCTGAGAAGCCACGGTCAGATTGATGACTATCGCCACTCTCACCTTCACGATCCAGGCTATTATCTCCCGTCCGCATTTTCGACTTCACCTTGTTGCTCACCTTGGATGCCTATTTCAGTGATTCCAAAAATCAAGACATGCCGCACTACTTGATTAAGTTCACTTTAACATAAGAACCAAACAGACTAACCAAATTTGATATCTTAGATGCAATTGCTGCTTGAAGAGGCTGTTGAGAATCAAGACCAAGTTTTGTTGTGACCATACTTCTAGGCCGACTAAAGCTTGAATCTGCTTCTGAATTCTTTGAATCTGCCATTGCAACCCTCATTTCTTGAAACGGCCTTGAATCATTTGACACACAGATAATCCCGACCACAGTACCATCATCATCAAAGAATGGAGTATTGGTGGCAACAGCTGCAAATCTCTCTCCCATCTTGTTCTTGACTGGAAACTGCCCTGTCCACCTCTCCCCCATGGTGACACGATGCACTATATTATTTGCCACCGGAAATTCCTGAGGATCTACAAGTAGCTCAATGGCATCCTGTCCAAGAGCCTCTGCCGCAGAATAGCCATAAAGGATTTCAGCCGTTCGGTTCCTGCAGTATCAGATAACAACTAATACACCAAATTCGACACATCAATGATATTGAAACCAACCTCTACACATAATTAAAGCCAAAAACCATTCAGTCAACACTAAATTGACAATAAAACTCCAAGTCAAAGCTTTTGTCTTTCTCATTTATACCAAGAAAATTTATAATCCCAGTACCCTAGCAGTCAACCACCAGCAATCTACAGTTTCATCCAACATTAATAACAAATACCCATCCAAACATTCCATAATAACATCTCCCTTTCCCAACCAATCAAACAAAAATTGAAAAATGATTAATACCAACAAAACCTGCAAAACAAGAAAAAAAAATCATATAAATCAGAAACTCACCAATAAATGATACGACCACTAAGATCAAAAATATGAATAGACTGCCCCATAGACTGCAACATATTCAAATATTGCTTATCAGTAAACTTGACAGCCGATGGCCCGCAGTTTGCTCCTTTAGCGGCATTAGTACTATCAGTACTACTCGTACTCCGGCTTTCTCTCCGCAACGGCGACGAATGCCTAAAAGACGTCGAACCCTTCTTCCAAGATGCAACCGTCTCGAAACCCGACCCCGCCCCGACGCCGCACCTTCTCCTAGGTCCCGTCCTCTGCGGCGATATGGAATGGGAGCGCTGGTGCGACTGCTGCTGCCGGTGCGGCAAGTACTGCTCCGATTTTGAATCGCTAGTGAGCTTAAGCTTAGACATCTCCTGCTTTAGGCGTGCTTGCTCTGCTTCCAGCTTCTGGATCTTCCTCAGCAGCTCCTCCGCTGGCGGAGTCTCCATTTCCAGAATCCAAAATCAAACACAAACCCACTACCTCTCTCTATATAGCTGATATGATAATGGTTTTTGAAGTTGAAATGGATAAGGATATAGAGATTCAGTCTAGTCTTATTAATGTCAAGCAAAGAAAAAGAAAGAGCTAAATATGGATTTGAAATTGATATCACAATTCACACACACCAGAAGTACTCTCTTCTCTTCTTTCTCTGACTTGATCTTTCTTCTCTTTCATCATTTCTTTTGAAGAATTATACAGAGATGGAAACTTTTTGTTCTCTAAAATTTATTCTATCATCATCAGCTTCTTTTCTCTTCTCTTTTAATTAGGCTGCTATTATAAAATTATAAAAAAAAGAGAAAACAACCTTTGATTTTCTCTCTCTTTCGTTCTCACTCTCTCTAAAAACTCTTTTGTCTTAGGCGGTTGCCTGCTAGTTTATGGTGGTTTTCGCTTTCCATCGCATCATTATCATCTGAATCCAACCATTTAGACCAGACATTATTCATACAAAAAGAAAAGCGGTTTTATTTTTTTTTTCAGGCGCTATGTGAGTCCGTGGATTGTTCTGGTCTAATTTTTAACATACCTATCCAATTTTGAACGCACGTTTTGTACACGCAGAGTGACAATGGTTTCTTTTGAGTTCTCTCTGTTCCTTTTCCGCTAAAAGGACCCAATAGATCGGGAGTTCACTTCCACTCCACTTTCTCATCCTTCCACTCCATATCCTCTAAAGTTCCTTCCATGTCCAAAATTGGTGGCTAGAAAAACAAAGCCCCTTCTTGCCTCTGGCCTTGAAACTCATTTAAAATTTAACAGAGTTAAGTTTAACTTGAGGATTTGTATTACTTCATTTGCAAATGTCAGCTTTTCATTGGACAAACTTAGGGAATGGTTTATCATTATTTCCTTATTCTCTTTACTTATCGTCGCCTGCTTGATGTTTAAGCATTGATCAATCTAAAAGAGTATTTTTTAAATATATATAAATATATATTATTTTAAATATCAAAAAAATAATTTTAAACAAATTATTTGAAATTTTTATTATTAAAACATATTAAATTAAATTTTCAATATTTTATATCTTAATAAAAAATAAACAATTTTTTAAAAAAATCCACAATATAATTTTGAGAGTACAAAAATTGGCATTGCTCTATTTGTGAAAGTTTGTTGAGGAGTGAAAAAAACAAAAACCCAATAGAAATTAGATTTGATAAAATGCAAACTTCTTGTCAAAAGTAAGCCTGTCTGGATCATCAAGCTTTTAGGGATTGACCTGCCAGAATCTGTACAAAGATTATAAAATGTTTATTGCAAATCATTCATTATAGCTTTATTTCCGGTCTGAACGGGGTGTTTAGTTTGATCTTCATGGATGGATTAATGCATGAGGAAGCAAATGGCTGTAGCTCTATTTTTAAGTCTTGGGGTTGTTTCTCTCTTTTGAGGCATATGCCAATGATGCACATGCATTTCTATGCGTATTTTGCTATGTTCTTATTATTAATTTTTCTTGGAGGGTAGTTCCAGTTTTGGAAGTTAGAGGCAAGTTGGTCTCTCTCTTGATAGAGCCTTGTTTTTCACCCCAACAACTTTTGTTTGAGTGCACAGCATGATTAAAAGCGTGCACGCACACAGTGGACGAGTGATAGAGACAAGAGGCAACATCCAAATCTTCTTCTTCTCTTCCTAACTGAGGGATAATAAAGCACTTCAATTAAAAAAAAAAAAAAAGATAATAATAATAAGGGAAGCAAGTGATAGTTCAAATTGATTAATTGCAGCAAATAAAAATTACCATAAAATAGAAAAGTTGCAAAAGCTTGAAGATGGGTCGCTCCTTATACCCAACCACGTCCATGTGCTTGCGACCATTTTTAAAATGTTGACCTTGAAGCCTCTCTCACTAGAGCTGTTATGTGGATTAAGCATTTACATATTAAATTTCCAAAATCTTGTAGCTTTATCATTTAACGTATGCACACATATAAATGAATAAATTAAATAAAGAAATTAATCAAATATTAACCATAAATCCAATATAACCTGCCAGCTAAAATACACCAGCAACATAAAAATTACATTACCGATGACGGGGAAAAGCACATACACAAAATGTAGTCAGAATTCTTATTTAAAATACCAGAGCTGCAGATTTCACTTTATTAATTACACAGAAGAAAATGAAAAATATTAGAACACTAAACCTGGAGGAAGAGTAGAGGTAGCCTGACTATTTGTTTTTTTAACCTTGGGAACTTGAGAAAATATAATATAAATATTTACTTAGCAGCAGGAGAGAGCAGCAAATTAGTCCATGTGCTTGACTCTTTATCATGCAAGCCTCCACAAAAATCGTACTGAGGTCCATGCATTATTTCCTAATTACATGACAGACCACTACCCCATTTAGACATTGGATAACCATATCAATGAGATCATTGCACTCCAAGGCAACATTTATCAGCTACCCAGCACAGGCTAGTGTCAATGAACAAAGTATCAAGCATGCTTGAAAGAGATGGAATGAAACAGTTGTATTACCTAAAGATTAGCCAAAATAGGCGCCATGGTACAAACTTAAACCTCGTAACTAGGATTTGAAAATGGTCCTCATGACTTGCATCACCAATATCAGAGTCAAAATTGTGAAAGCTCTTCAGCAAACCTTCAGGGCTACACATGCTAGTGAACACTTTTCGCACCTCTCCGAGGCAAGGGAAGATCAAGGATAACTAAGAAATAGCATCTTTCTGACTCCCTGATGTATTGGACTTCACCTTGCACAAGCTTCAAAATCATCCTGCACATGCTGAGCCCTAGGCCTTCTTCAGTTGTCCAGTGACTGTTGTGGAACATGTCTTGAACTAATTCTGGAGCAAGACCTTCACCAGCGCAAACCATCCTTTATAAAAACATCCCAATAGTCAATTTAATACCAAAGACTAACAACACAAAGAAAACAAGTACATGCTATATTGCTGTTTGCAAGTGATCAAATATTTTTTTGTGTTGGTGTACGGTGTAGAAAAAGCTTGAAGCATCCAACTGAAAGTACATATAAGTAAAACACAAATTTTCAAGAAGACAGCAAATGGTAAGTATAGATAACTCAGCTACAGCATCGTTGAGCACCCATATAAGTTAATGAAAAAGCCCAAGTACACAATTGACACTACAGATCTTCACCAAATGATTTCCATAGTTTCTCTTATGACCGTATCTTAGGCTTGAAACTCAGACAGGTCTGGTCAAATCCAAATTCGGTCCACTCTTTGGTCCTATCACACACTTTGATCCACTCCTTTCTAGAATTCGGCACATCAGTACTTTATTGACTAAAAATAAACTGTAAAAGAGTATAATGTGAACCGAAGCGTGTATTGTGTCAAAACCTAGGGAGGATTTTTTTTTTTTTTGGTAATGGACTCTAGTTTTATTTCCATTGATTAACCCAAACCTACTTTAGTGTCAAAGTTCACAACTTGGAGATCGATTAGACTCCATTACTAATCATTAGGAGTGGTCAAGAATAAAAGGTTTTATAAAAGAGTGGCCAGTTTAAGAAAGTTTATGGCAAGTCACCACAGTTTCACAACATAAATTAATTGAATAAAGCTTGGACTTGTAATAAATGTATTTCAAGTAAAACTTACTTGGACTATGACAATAATGTGGAAAGGGATTTAAAATGAAAACAGAGAAAGGGAGAGGTAGAGAGAATAGCCATCCATCAAATTTTTTGGGCTCTATTACTTATCAATATAAAATATCATTAAAATAATATGCTAAAAGGATGACATACCTGAATTCTGTATGCACAACAGTAAGTCCGTTAGAGATTTGCTTCAGTGTTGGATAAACATGAATCTCTACCCAGCCTTCTGAAGATGGTGCACAAAGTACCATATTCAACAAGAAATCAGCCACCACCTGTTGAATTCTTACCTGATCGCCATATACAGCCAGAGATTTTATTTCCTCTGGAATATCACGAATCAATTGTAGATTTCTTTCCCTCAGCAATAACAATACTTGGCTAACTACAGCATCTTTGACACTCCCAAGTAAGAATTCAGCCTTCTCAAGCTCCAGTGAACTAGTTCAAAAGCAAATGGAAAATTTCCTCTGATTAGTAATATCTACACTGGAGGCTCAGACGCAAAAATAAATAAAAGGAATGCACTGAACCCGAAGTTCAGAGAACTTGCATCTATTCTCAAAACCAAATATGCCTGATGAATTAAACAGCATAGTATTACTACAGCTTTTGAGTACTATAGTCAGACATCAATCCAAGGGTTGTATTCATCTATAAAACATATATTTTTTTTTCACCTTATTTCGATTTGAGCTGCTATATTAATATTTTGCTTCCTGACTCACAATAGTTGAGAGCCAGATTTCAAGACTATAGAATTTATCATCAGGAAACACTTTAAAAGAAACCTAAGAGGTGCAAACACTATCACATTGACATTTGCTCAGTGCCAAAATGAGTATGTACATAATTCTAATGTAAAATTTTTCTTGATGAATATATATTTCTAGAACTGAAGTGGCAGCTGGACAGAAATATTGCTTGCATCATATTTCTTTTGGCAATCCACAAATTGCAATAACTTGTTGAGGGAAAAACTTACCCATCTTCAATACTTTCCAGATCAACATCTCGAATGATCTTCATCATCTGCTTCTCACAAGCAGCATTTGTTTCAAGAAACTGCTTTTGATCTTCGGTCAAGTCTGTAGCCTCCAACAGCAAGTTTGTAAACCGTATACCACTAAGAGGATTCTTTATTTCCTGGTAAATGTAAGCCAGCTCTTTCATCCTTGCAAAGCATTTCTTTTCCTGTTGCCTCTGGAAATTTAAAGCTTGCTGCAACTCAGGACTCACAATCTGCAAGAAGCAGAAGTCTCCAATAATCTGGCCACCCATATTTATCCTTTTGTTTGCTGTCAAAAGAGCTTGCACAAATTTTCCATTCCGGTCAAAGAAGGAAAATGGAAACTTGTCTGTGTACTGTCCTCCAATTGCATTGTGCAGGACAATCATGAATTTTGTCAATGCATCTGGACCCTCGAGCTGACAGCAACTGTCAAAAACCTCCCCAACCAACATCTTCTCAATAACTTCCCCTCGGTTCCACCCTGTGAGCTTTTCCATTGCAGTGTTCCACTCCAAGCAGCATGCGTTTTCATCTGAAGCAAATA
Organism: Hevea brasiliensis; assembly: GCF_030052815.1. Lineage (NCBI taxonomy): Eukaryota > Viridiplantae > Streptophyta > Magnoliopsida > Malpighiales > Euphorbiaceae > Hevea > Hevea brasiliensis. Next base: position 76,154,914 of record NC_079507.1, on the reverse strand, counting down.
TTGGAGGGATCAAAGGATTTGGACTATGAACAATAGCCCTATAATCACTTTGGATATGGATGAATTTGTCCATTACCACTTTTTGACCAGTAATATCCTGACCGACAAAGCACACTCCAACTATATTGTTCATGTAATCTTTGCTAGAACAAGCATTCACCACCAGAAAAACAGCCTTCTTTTGATGTTCAGTGCCAAATGTCCTCATTTTTATCTCTACATTCTTATCTTCTTCACCTGCATTTTTTAAATTTCAGTGATAAAATAAGCTATCAAAGATCAATAAGCCATCAATTTCAAACTTTTTTTTTTTTTTTTGCTGTCTTATATCAAAGCTCATCCCACCAATGTTGTTAGATTGGTGGTACACAATTAGTGACAATGTTCATATTGGCACCATAGATAATGAATCCATCAAATTTCTTTTAGCAACTATAGCATGAGCCTTTCAATTTTTCAAGTTACATTACTTACAACAAATACAAGAATTACATGTTATATGAAGAACATGTGAACAGTGAATACATTTATATGGAGAACATCAGTGTGATTGATATAGAACTAAATGAACCTCAATGAATTAAGGAAAAGTAAAATAATTAGGACAAAGTTTAGTCGTACTAGAAGAAAAAAAAAAAGAAAAAGAAAGGTCAAAGCAAATGGTAGCTATTCTTTTGTTAGATACAAGGACTTAATATGCAGTTTTGAAGCTCTCTAGAAAATATAACAGCTTTGCCAGCTGCAGCTTTAGGTCCCAAGAGGTTACTGGAAATGGGAAACCAGAAATGAGAATCAAGCCTTTACTCCCATCCACGAGTGTTAGGTTATGGCCATGAGAAAATAAGAACGAAAAGGCCTCTATTATCTGGTTTCATTCCCATGGTGGCCAGGGATTAAAAACAGTTGAGGCCATGTCAGGTATTAAATTTTAGAAATGAGAATGACTTTCCATTCTCATTCCCACACCTTTATTCATATAACTTTGTAGGGCCTGAGAATAGTGGACACTCCGTCCTAAGAATACTTCAAAATTAAGAAACCAAAGTTTTACTTGTAAGCTAGATGTCTAGAGAGTATAGTAGCTTAGTGAGTTATTAGCCTTTAAGAGTACGGGAGACTCAGAGACTTCTACCTCAAGGAACTTAGGTGTTTGCTTGTACAAATTGATAATGTATAGCTGCTTAATCAGCAGCATCAAAGCACCAGAGACCCAATCCTCAAGTATTTGTTGTAAACTCTTCACAGCACATTAATATCATCTCCTTGGATAGCCTACATTAATGGGACTAATGGTTCACTTCAAAAGGAAGCGTGAGGAAGAGTACTTCAGAATTTCGTGGTCTTGTTTTTGGAAATGTCGGGAATTCTTTAATTTTCTTTCTCAGGTTTGATGCCTAAGATCCTGGAGAGTTATGCTTAGTCCAATTAGATTATCTCTTTTCACATTTTAATTTTTCTTCCAAATTGGCTGTATACCAATTCCCAATTACCATTTGACCAAAAACTCTGTGCTGTTAGTTACTTAGAAGTTGTCATAATCTGTTTCTCAAATCCGGACAAAATCCTTGATTCCCTTATTTATTGCAGCTGATTATGAAGAAATTGTCCTTATCACAACTTTTGGGGTTTTTTACTAAAGGGGTGAAATAAAAAAAAAAAAAAATAAATAAAAGGGGTGAATTTAAATTTAATTACTCAAAGGGAATAAATTATGTTCAAGTGAAAAAATATGAAGACAGAACGCTAAGGGTTCGAACCCTATTATAAATAGGATTTAAATTTTAAAAATTAAAAGGAAAGCTGGACGCTTATAATACAGTTCAGCTTTCATTTTAATTTTTAATTATTTTATTTTTATATTTTAAATAAAATATAAATATTATTTTAATAAATAATAAATAATATTATAATAAACAATATTATACATTATAATATTTTTATTATAAAATATTTTTAATTATTTTATTTTATATTTTAAATAAAATATAAATATTATTTTAATAAATAATATTATAATAATTAATATTATATATTATAATATTTTTATTATAAGAAATTATTTTTTAATTTAAAATTAAATAAAAAATTAAAATATAAAATGTTATAACATTTTATAACTTTCATTTTATATTTTAATTTTTTCATTCAATTAAAATTTAATTTAATTTTAAATTAAAAAATAATTTTTATAATAAAAATATTATAATATACTATAGTAATTATTATAATATTTTTATTAAAATAATATTTATATTTTATTTAAAATATAAAATAAAATAATTAAAAAATTAAAACTAAGCTGGACGCTACTCAGCTTTCATTTTATATTTTAATCCGTAATTGTTATATAAGATTAAATGTGAGTAGCAATTATGTTTTATTGATTATGATTCAAATTTTCGATAATAACCTAAGGAAATAATATGGTGAATTAAATGATTTATGCTTTATAAATCGTTGTTCAGCTTAACTACTTCTTGTTCTTAAAGCAGTTATTAATTTAATGAGGATTGTTTAATACCAATTCAGTTAATAATTAGAGTCAACAAGAGTGTTGGGCTCGAATTGTTGAGTATAGGGAAGTTAAGGGTTTTACCTCGCTATTTGATAAATCTATGTTAAATATTCAATAAGAGATAATTGTATTTCTTTTGTTTATGATCAAGTCATGTATTGGAATGTGAATTACCTTGGACTGAAATTTGTTTATATTGAGAGTTTTATATTTAAATTTAGTTCTTTAATTTCTGAACGTGATTTCTTTCTTCTGATTTAGTGTTACAACCCCCCCCCCCCCCACCTTTTCTTTTCCTCTTACACAAGTGTACAAAATTTAGTAACACAGTATCTAGGGTTCGACCTGGATTACCACTTACTGTAAAAAATATTTTATTACTGGTAATTTCAGTTAATTTAATTTTTGATGGATTCGACAACCATCAAGAAATTTTGGTGCCGTTGCTGGGGACTGAAGTTTATTGGATTTCGTATTTTTAGTGTTAGGACATTCTGTTATTAACTCTGTTTGTGAAGTGTTGTTGTTTTCAAGTTTTCGGCAAAAATTACGGTTACTATTCATCAATAGATTTTTGGTTGAATTAAAAGGGCGCTCCATACTTTTTTTGAAGGAAATGATGTTCTGATCAAGATTCATTAGCCCCACCCTCTTGAGGCCAAATTCCATCGTTTGCTAGGGTTTTGAGGCATTTTTCTATTTTTACTTTGATTTCTTTTTGTTTATGACAAGAACTTTTCAATCTGGTGAGTTGATCTTTGATCCAAAAGTAGAAAAAATAGCTAAACAGTTGAGAAAATTGGCTAAGTAAGCTAGGCAGATTCCGAGTACATATGAAGGAGTCCAATCTCCAAGGGAATTAAATTCAGATTCGCATTCAGATTCTGAAAATGAAACCATGGCTACTAGAACTTTGAAAGAGTTGGCCGCTCCTGATCTAAACCAACAACCTTTGTGTATTCAATACCCCGCTTTAAATGTTGCTTTTGAGTTAAAATCTGGACTAATCCATTTGTTGCCTAAGTTTCATGGTCTTGCAGGCGAGGATCCACATAAGCATTTAAAGGAATTTCATATTGTGTGTTCCAGCATGAAACCTCAAGGAGTTTCAGAGAGCCAGATCAAGCTTCGGGCTTTTCCTTTCTCACTGGAAGGCACAGCTAAGGATTGGTTGTATTACCTTCCTTCTGGATCTATCAACTCATGGAATGAGATGAAACGGATATTTTTGGAGAAGTATTTTCTTGCTTCCCGTGCTGCTAACATAAGAAAGAAATTTGTGGCATCCGGCAGTACAATGGAGAGAGTTTGTATGAGTATTGGGAGCGATTTAAGAAGCTGTGTGCAAGATATCCCCATCATCAAATAAGTGAGCAGCTTCTGATTTAGTATTTCTATGAGGAACTTCTACCAATGGACCGCAGTATGATAGATGCTACTAGTGGAGGAGCTTTGGTTGACAAGACACCAGAAGAGGCAAGGAGGCTGATTGCTAACATGGCAGCAAACTCTCAGCTATTTTGAATGAGAATGGATCACACACCTATGAAGGTTAATGAGGTAAGTACATCTAACCTTGAGAAACAGATTTCTGATTTAACTTCTTTGGTAAGGCAATTGGCTGTAGGGAATATGCAAACTGTTAAGGTATGTGAAATTTGTTCGAGTTTGGGTCATGCTACTAACATGTGTCTTGTATTACAAGAGGATGAATCAATGCAACATGTTAATGCAGTAGGAAATTATGGACAGCCACAACGCATATATGATCCCTTTTCTAATACTTATAATCCAAGATAGCGAGATCATCCCAATCTGAGTTATGGGAATCAACCGATGCAAAACTGATACCAGCAGCAGAGACCACAAGTGAATCAACCACCCCCACTTCCCTCAAATCAAGGTATGTCACTTGATGAAATTGTTAAGGCTTTGGCTAATAATACACAACAGTTTCAACAGGAGACCAGAAATAGCATTCAAAACACAGAGAGGCAAATTGGTCAATTGGCTTCATCTGTGAGTAAGTGCGTGTGCTATAGTGTTGCGGAGTGGGAAAGAAGTTGATAACTAGACTCCACATGAGTCAATGAAAAAGAAGAAGCAAGGAGCAAAAGAGTCTGAAGTTCCTGAAGTTGAGGTAAATACTGAACCTAAACTGAATAAGGTCAATAATTCTGCTCTTGCTCCATTCCCCTGCAGGTTGGCTAAGATTAAGAAAGAAGAACAAGACAAAGAAATTTTGGAGACTTTCAGGAAGGTAGAGGTTAATATACCTTTACTTGATGCAATCAAACAAGTTCCTAGGTATGCTAAATTCTTTAAGGAATTATACATTACAAGGCGCAAGTTGAGGAACAATGAGAAGATCAGTGTAGGGGAAAATGTGTCGGCATTAATTCAGCAAAAATTACCCCCTAAGTGTAAGGATCCAGGTTTGTTTTCTATTCTTTGCAAAATAGGTGATTCTAAATTTGAACGTGCAATGGAAGATTTAGAAGCATCTATTAATGTTATGTCAAATTTAGTTTTCCAAACTTTGAATTTGGTTCCTTTGAAAGTAACCAGTGTCATTATTCAGTTAGCTAATCATTCTAATGCTTACTCATTGGAAGTAGTTGAGGATGTGTTGGTGCAGGTTAGAGAATTAATTTTTCTTGCAGATTTTTACATTCTGGATATGGAGGATAATGCTCCCACATTAAAGTCAGCTTTGATTTTGTTTGGAAGACCTTTCCTAAAAACTGTCAAGACAAAAATTGATGTAAATGAAGGTACCTTAACTATGAAGTTTGATGGAGAGACTGTCAAATTTAATATCTTTGATGCCATGAAGTATCCTGTTGATGACCATTCTATTTTTTCTATTGATGTTGTTGATACATTTATGCAGGATGCTTTTGAATTAAGTATGGAGGATGAGTTAGAAGTGGTGATTAGTCAAGGAATTCAAGAAGTCAATACCAATCAGCCATTAAGTGTACAGGTTCAAGATGCAGTAATGGCATTGCAGTCATTACCTCTTGTTCCAAAAAGGTATGGAGTATCAAAGATTGACTTACTTATATCTCACACAAAATTATTACCTTCTGTGGTGCAGGCACCAGTTCTTGAACTCAAGCCTTTACCTGAGCATTTGAAGTATGTTTATTTAGGAGACAATGAGACACTTCTAGTTATCATCTCAAGCAATTTGACAAATATTCAAAAAGAAAGATTGACTAGGGTTCTGAGGGTACACAAGGAAGCAATTGGATGGACAATAGTTGACATCAAAGGTGTTACACCTTACCCCTCTGTAAGGTATAACATGATCCCGTAGAATACCTAATGAACTACCGAACTTCACCTACCGATAACTCATTAAGTACCCTACAAGGGATTTTAAAACAATTTTCTTATTTTTTATAAGTGGTGAGTATTTTCCAATAGGTATTTAAAACATATGATTAAAAGTAAATCTAGTTAATATTTTTGGTCCATTTTGTTTTTACGCAAATTTTATAAAAATTTTGACAGAGTTCCCTCTGTATTTTGAGAAACCAGTTCTTCAAATACCTGAAATAAAAGCACTTCCAATAATTTTCTAACCACTGCTTCAAATTCATACTCAATCTCAACCAATTTCTCAAATTCACAAGTTCAATAATTCTCAAAATACTGTCAATCAATATCATTCATATTTCCTTAGAAACAAAACAATTTAGATACATCATTACAAGAAATTTACATTAAGAAAATCCAAACTAAAATTTATTATAACTTTATACAAGCTGCTCAAGACCGATTTTATATGTCCATACAATTACGTGCAATACATACATCAAAATGAATATTTACAGTCAGGGTATAAAATTATACCCAATAACTTCTAGCAGGTAGCTTCCTTGTCCTCAATGACTCAATCACGCTCCTCTAGTCTCTATATCTCATGACATAAAGATAACAAGCTATCGCTGAGTAGTGAACTCAGTGGTACACAAACTAACAATTTAAAACTTAATACAATTTATGCTTGACAATTCATAACAAATAGAATTTTAAAATTTCTAAATTCTTCAAAATCCATGACCTTCAGAAATCAACATTTTCATTCATGCAAATTATTCATTCGAATAACATTTTGATCAAATAGTAACTATTTATTTACATTTCTTTTAAATTTCGAGACAATGCAAAAATTTTTGAATCATTGACATATTATTTATTTCAATCACAATTTATCAAATCATGCATAATTTAAAGGGCGTTGCCAACAATACACACAGTCGAACCCATGACCCAAAATTCGAATAGATGCCGTGTTGTACACCACGACATTTCACATACTCCCAATAACCGAGGCTAAAAGGGAGAAACAAAGACTAGCAAGTATATATGAGTACTCATTCACATCATTCCCCTACTGGTAAGCCAGAGAGGAAGAAACTCGCCCCATCAAGTGGAGGAGTTATCTCACTAGACAAGCTAATGAGAATTCACAACATATTTTGTCATGTCAACTGTGGTTTCAAATCATATTCAAAACAATTTTTATTTACAAAGTGTTTACAAATCATCAGCATATTTAATCATCATAAATTCATGTTCAAGGTTGGCAACACATCAAACTTAATATTTACAATCATCAAAGCAATGCAATAAATCCTTAAATGCATAAGAAAATTTATATTCAAATTATACAATTTCATTCAATAAGTTAAAATTCTCAACACAACAAAAATCATGAATCATATAATAATTTATTTCAAATCAATTTGGAATTGAAAAACAACAAAAGAGTTAGTTGTGCACAAACCTCAAACGAGTCGTCCCTTAGCCTCGACTCGGTTCCTCGGGTTCCTTCCCGATATTCTTTTTAACTGAAACACACAATTTTACAATGTTTCAGTACTAGAACTTAACATAAATCCAAAATAAATTTAGCTTCACAATTACCTAGCTCTAACGTGCTAAATTCGACGTTCTTTAAATTTTGTGTTTCGGGTTACTATTCACTGTACTATTTAAGTCAAATTGTTGACTTTCTAAGGCTTAATAGGTATGGGAACTCCAACTTCACCCACATACCACATTTTGGTCACCAAACTTGTTGGTTTTGGTCATTTTCCCAAAGCTTAGGTCATTTAGGCAAAATTGCCAATTTTCAATTTTGGTGCTCCGAAGTTGCACTATTCCATTGGTCAATCTACTGTTAGAATTTGGCAAAACTTCCTTCATAGGAAATGTTCCTTATTGTCTTAAGAGTATTCTCATTTTTTGATCACCCCAATCGGAGTTTTGTAACTCAAGTTATAGCCAAAATACATTTACTGTTCACGTGCACTGTTCATACTGGTATTTTGATTCTGGCAGATTTTTGGTCCAAGTTTGTTCAGTAATTTGATCAAGTTAAGTTCATAATTTGGTCTAACTTTCTCCATATGAAATGTTCTACTATGTCTTAGGTTTCCATCGGTTTAAGAATCACCTAAATCCGAGTTTCCTAGAGAGAGTTATAGCCCTTCAAACATTACTGCTCAATGGCAATTCTGCAGAATCACAGGTACAGTAACTCAACTTTGTTCAATGATTTGAATGGATTAATGTCATAATTTGGGTTGGTGTTCTTCACGAAAGTTTTAGATCTATATCATATCTAATTGCTGGTAAAATTTCAGGTCATTTTGACCTTCCTAACTCGAGTTATGACCAAATGAACAGTTACTATTCATGTGGTCAGTTTGGTGCAGTCGCAGCCTGCTCTCATTTCACTTTGGTCAATTGGTTCACCCAGTTTTGGTCAGTTTTTGGGCATGATTCCTTAATGAAAATTGTTCCCTTTTATGTCTATTTCATCCCCAATTGGTGGCATATCAATTGGGCTTGTAAAATTCCCGTTTTGGTCCTTCAAAATAGGTTTGGTCATCTCACAAAGAAGATGACCATTTGACCTACGAATTTGGTTTTCATTCCAACAATTCCCACACATCTCTTTTGGTCATTATTGACCATTTTTCATCTCATAATAGACCAAAGTCATCATTTAAGCATTTCTCCAAAATTTGATTCACAAACCCTAGCCTCCTAACCCTAATCTCACTTAATTGTTTCATTTAACCAATTCAATGCCTATATACATGCTTCTTTAACTCTATCAAGCTCATATACACCTTAAAGTCCATCAAATTCATGCACACACATCAAACCCTAGCTAGCCTAAATTCAGCTTTGATCCCTCACAATTATTTTTGTTTCATTTTAAGTTACTTTCTAAGTTAATTAAACTAAGAACATAGAAATTTAGTAAAAGAATTCAAATTTATATACTAACCTTTGTTTGATTTTTCAATCACTAATTTTCTTCTCTTTTTTCTTCTTTTTTGCTTCTTCAATCTCCTTTTCTAGTAGCCTAACCAAAGCTTAATCATAATTTAGTAGAATTTTTGGGGAATTTATGGGGTTGATTCAAGCTTTGAAAGCTTGAATTTCATGGTTATGGAGAAAACTAAGGAGAAAAGAGAGAGAGAGGAGAGATACACGTTTTTGAAGAAGAAGAATGATTTTTTTTTCTTTTCTTTTATGTTTTTATCCCTTTTTGAAGACCAAAATTCCCAAATTAATAAAATAATTTAATTAATCTTTTATGACATCATTCATGATGTCATCACCTTTGACTTTTCTAACTTCTTTCTTTTCTTTTTTTTTCTATTTATTTTTTTCTATTAGTTCTTTAATTTAATTCTCGATTCCGAAATTTTTTTTTCTCTGATTTTATTTGACAGTTAGGTCAGGAGTCAGCTCTCAGGGTCAATTGACCAAATTGCCCTTCGCCGGTTTAACCCGGTTTGCAAATAATCCAATATTTCTTTCGGCTCCCTGACCTAATTATTTGACTGGCTTAATAGTTCTTTTTCGTGATTTTCTCTTTTTCACTGTGTTTATAAGGGTCCTAAGGACCGCAACGTCACTTTTTACGGTTCGAAATTTGAGTTTAAAACGACTTCGCAGTCGTTCCCGAGGAGGTCACTCATCGCTGTGACTCTCGGCTCGTTTAACTTCTTATGTTCTGTTTTTCTTTTTTATAGTTAACTAATTAAACATTACTAATTATTTGTGTTTATGGCTTCTCAAGTTGTCTTAAGTATGGTTCTAATCCCCTTAATTGTCCGGACCGACACCGGTCACCGGAACAATGAAATATACCAGGCTATACCAATAGGGGTGTTACAAAAGGTATATGTCCATCAGTGTGCATGCATAGGATTTTACTGGAAGATAATGCTAAACCAAGTAGAGAAGCTCAAAGGAGGTTGAACCCACAAATGATGGAGGTTGTTAAGAAGGAGATTTTAAAGCTACTGGATGCAGGAGTTATTTACCCAATTTCAGACAGTAAATGGATAAGTCCAGTCCAAGTAATGCCAAAAAGATCAGGAGTCACTGTGGTAGCAAATCAAGATAATGAGCTTGTTCCAACAAGGATTCAGAGTGGATGGCGAATGTGCATAGACTACCACAAGCTGAATTCAACAATAAGAAAGGACCACTTCCCACTACCATTCATTGATCAGATGGTTGAACGGTTAGCAGGTAAGTCTTATTTCTGCTTTCTTGATGGCTTTTCTAGATATAATCAAATTGTAATTGCACCAGAGGATCAAGAGAAGACTACCTTCACTTGCCCTTTTGGAACTTTTGGTTTTAGAAGGATACCCTTCGAGCTTTGTAATGCACCTGCCACGTCTCAGAGATGCATGATGAGCATATTTTCAGATTATATTAATAATTGCATTGAGGTGTTCATGGATGATTTTACTGTGTATGTTGATTCATTTGATGCATGTTTACATCATTTGACTTCTGTTCTTGAGAGATGCATTGAGAAAAATCTCATTTTGAATTATGAGAAGTGTCATTTTATGGTTTTGGGTCATGTTGTCTTTAATAGGGGTATTGAGGTGGAAAAGTCTAAAATTGATTTAATTGTGAATTTACCCTACCCCACAACTATGAGGGAAGTACGCTCTTTTCTTGGTCATGCAGGTTTCTATCGTAGGTTCATTAAGGACTTTTCTAAGATAGCATTGCCTTTGTCTAGACTCTTGCAAAAAGATGTTTATTTTGAGTTTAGTGAAGAGTGCAAGGAGGCTTTTGATAAGTTGAAGTCTGCATTGATATCACCCCCTATTATCCAGGCTCCTAATTGGACTATACAATTTGAAATTATGTGTGATGCGAGTAATTATGCATTGGGAGTAGTTTTAGGGCAGTGTGTTGGGAGGCTCTTTCATGTGATTTATTATGCATCCAGAACACTCAATTCAGCTCAGTGCAATTATTCTACGACCAAAAAAGAGTTTTTAGCTATAGTTTTTGATTTAGATAAATTTCGGTCATATTTGCTTGGTTCTAAAATAATTGTCTTTTCCGATCATGCAGCATTGAAGTATCTCTTGGCAAAGAAGAAAGCAAAACCAAGGTTGATTAGATAGATCCTTCTGCTGCAAGAATTTGATCTTCAAATCAAAGATAAGAAAGGAGCTGAGAACTTGGTAGCAGATCATTTGAGCAGGTTAGTGACACAAGAAGAGCCAGTTCCTTTGCATGAGCTTTTTCCTGATGAGCAGTTATTTAAATTGCAAGGTATGATCTTTTGGTATGCTGATTTGGTGAATTATTTGGTTACTAAGATTGTGCCTTTTGATTTGAGTAGAGCTAAGAAAGAGAAATTGAAAAGTGAGGCTAAGTACTATGTGTGAGATGACCCGTATTTGTGGAAATTTTGTTCAGATTAAATTATTAGGAGATGTGTTCCTGATAATGAGATTCAATCTGTTCTTGCTTTTTGTCATGCCTATGCATGTGGAGGTCATTTTGAACCCAAGAGAATAGGTAGAAAAATATTAGACTGTAGTTTTTACTGGCCCACTATATTTTGTGATTCATATTTGATTTGCAAAAATTGTGAACAATGTCAAAGAACATGAAGTTTAACCTGTAGGAATGAGATGATTCAGAATCCAATACTTGTTTGTCAGATTTTTTATGTGTGGGGTATTGATTTTTTTGGTCCATTTCCTTCTCCTTTTGGCTTTGTTTATATATTACTTGTATTGATTATGTTTCGAAATGGGTGGAAGCCAAAGCCACCAGGACTAATGATTCTAAAGCTGTTGTAGGTTTTATCAAGTCAAACATTTTTAGCAGGTTTGGAGTTCTTAGAGCTTTGATTAGTGACCGGGGCATGCATTTTTGTAATAGAACTGTTGACGCATTGTTGAGGAGATGTGGTGTTTTCCATAGAGTATCTATAGCTTATCATCCTCAAACAAGTGGGTAAACAGAGGTGTCTAACCAAGAGATCAAGTCTATTTTGGAAAAACTAGTGAAGCCAAATAGAAAAGATTGGAGCCTTAGACTTGATGATACTTTGTGGGCTTACAGGACTGCTTATAAGACACCCATATGTATGTTCTCCTACAGATTGGTATTTGGTAAGTTGTGTCACCTTCCTGTTGAGTTAGAACATAAGGCTTATTGGGTTGTTAGACATTGTAATTTGGATTTGGATACTGCTGGTGTGGAAAGAAAATTACAATTGTAGGAATTAGAGGAAATTCGACTTGACACTTATGAGAATTCTAAGATCTATAAAGAAAAGACCAAGGCATTCCATGACAAACTAATTCTAAGGAAGCAGTTTGTGGTTCGGCAAAAAGTTTTATTGTATAATTCCATATTGAAGTTGATGCCTGGTAAGTTGCGTTCTCGTTGGATTGGACCCTTTGTTGTTACTAATGTGTTTCCTTATGGTGCAGTTGAAATTCAAAGTTTAGGAACTAACAAAGTGTTCAAGGTCATCGGTCATAGACTCAAGCTATTTTATGAGGGGTTTCAGGAGCATTTAGTGGAGGAGCTCAAATTGAGTAACCCAATTTATGTGGATTAAAGAGCGTTACCATGTCGAGCTAACGACGATAAACAAAAGCGCTTCTTGGGAGACAACCCATGGGTGGCTTGTTAGCCACAATCAGATTTGTTTTCTTTCACTTATCTTATTTTATTTTATTTTCTAGCATTTTTTCTTTTCTTTTCTTTTGCATTTGTGCTTTACATTGGGGACAATGTAAGTTTTAAGTGTGGAGGACGAGAAATTTATTCCTGTAATTTTTTTTAATAAAAAAAAATATTCTCATAAGCTTGATTCATGATTCTATATTAACTCTCGGAGAGAAGTGCTTTGTCCTTGAAATGACTTTTCTATTTTAGGTTGAATTTTTGAGATTTTAGGCAAAGTAATAGTAACTTTAATGATGGATTTTTCCTCTTTTCCATACCATAGAGCAATTTTTTTTCCTACATAAATTATTTAGGCTTGATTTAATGGTAAAATGATTAGTTATGTATGCTTTAAACTAGTGTCATACATATTTCAGAACTTTGTTTAATCTATCAGGGCACTTTATAATATGTAGATGCATAAATTTAGGGAAATAAAAGGTTGAACTTGAAAATTGCTCTGCTATTTTAGTTAAGCAAAATAACCAGGGGTCTTCATGAACCCCATGTCGATTCTTAGGCCAAAAGCTAGTTAGGATATGAGTAAGGTACTTTTCTGAATGTGACGGTTAAAATAAAAAAAAAAAGTAACTGTGACGAGAGAGAAGTACCAATTTCAAATAAAAAAAAGGTTATTTCTATCTCCCCTAAGATTTACAAAGAGCTATAATTATTGTGCCTTGAAAAATTAGCCTTGTGTTTTGGTTTGTATTGATTTAAAATTTTATGAAACTTTAATTTTGTGAGCTTAATTGATTTCAAGCCTTTTGTTTTATGTTGGAGAATTATATATATATTGGTATGGTGTTGATAGAATTTATTGTGATGTTTATTACCTTACTTGCCTCTTCTTTCAAACTTTCAATCTTTTGTTAGAGAATATTGTGATAGGGTAAAGCTAAGTGAACTTCTAAGTGGAGTTGATTGAGAGTTTAAGTCATGCTTAAGAACAAGCATGGAATAAGTGTGGGGGAATTTGATAAGTGCATAATTTATTAATTTTACTCTCATCACATTTAGTGCTTCTAGTGTATTTTTATGCCTAATTCAGATAATTAAAGTATAATTATCAATTAGGCATATTTTTAGATAGTTGTTGGAATAATTGTGTTAAATGAAGAAATTTTCAGCATTTGCATTAATTTGACCTTTTTTGTGTTTTTCATGCTTACGTGTAATATTTTTCCGATCTCTTATACTCTGATTAATAATCACTTTCAAGTTTAATGTTCAAATAAGTTCAATCAATTAAGTACTCAGACAATTTGGATGCTTTCCGATCTCATCAAGGAATTGAACAAAAAAAGGATTTCTATTCATTTCAAAATAAAAAATATATACAAGTCATTCAGTAGGTGGATCTCCCCCAGCCTGCTCCCCAGGTACATTATCAACTCTATGTGTAACACCCCTGATTTTTTTATATATTATTATTGGGTTTCATGTAGGTATCCTCTATTCGCGGAAATTCGACAGTTGTCCGGATCTGTGAATTTCCGGCCAGACAGACCAGCTACCGGAAAAGTCTCCGAATTGGATCGAGGTTTTGGCTACCCTACCATTGTCATGCATCCCGAGCGCGTTCCCGAAGTCGGAATCGGCAAAGGTAAACCCGAACCTTGCTTTTTCGTAATTTTCTAGTGCTTAAATCCATAAAATATTCGTGGTAGCTTAGAAAATTACGATTCTTTTTGCAATAGCTTAGTAATATTTCTAAGGACCGCGGGGCAGAGTTTTATAATTTTTAGAGCTTATTTGAGTAGTTTTTGCAAAAATGATCAATTATAAGGACTAAATTGAAATTTTACATATTGTGATGGATGATTGATTTGATGGGCCCAGGAGGGGCTGTGTGATGTGATTGAGTTGTGGACATGTGGATTGTGAATATAGAAGTGTGTTTTGAGCCCTTTTGCAGGTTGGGTAGGTCCTAGGTATAGGGGAGACTCTGCCGGATTTTCGGCACGACTTAGGACGTATTGGTCTTTTTTCTTTGTTTGTATTGAGTTAAATTTATTAAATGATTGTAATAAAATTGTCAGGTGAGCCGGGACAGCCTTCTTCCTCCGCCCAGCCACCACAGTGATTGTCGTCAAGTCTGTGAGTAAAATATTAATTTTAATTATAATTTCACTATTATTATATGTTTAAGCATGCCCATGCATCACTTATATGCATATATTTATGTAGTTAAACCTTAGGCACGATTTATGTTGCATTCATAACTGTGAAAGTGCCATGTATGTTGTTGTGGTAATTTGGAGCAGTGTACGTGCGTTGGCGTGCGTGTGATGTGGTGTGGACTATGGATAGGACGGGTAGACACGGCTTGAGTTCTTCGCTGGGACCCGGTCCTTCGGGGTAGACACGGCTTGAGTTCTTCGCTGGGACCCCGATTTGGTATTTAAGTGGAAGTCCGAGCTGAGTTCTTCGCTGGCACCAGGTTGGATTTAAGAGAGCTGTATAGGGGATCAGCTCCCATATGTTATGATTGATACTACAGGGTGTGTGAGTGCTCCAAATTACCTTTTTGATGCTACGATGTGAATTTATTGCTGATGTTGCATTTCATTCCACAGGTTGCATTAGTTTTAGATAGTTATAGAGATTATGGTTAAAATTGATATTTTACTCTCTGAGTCGAACGCTCACTCCTGTTCAAAAATTTTTACAGGCCACAGGAGGATATTTTATTCTGGGTTAACCTGCTTTTCTACTTCGCAGCTTGTTTATCAATATTTGTGTAATTTTATTTACTCCTAGAATTTCCGCATGTGTTAGCAGTAATTATTTGAATTTGGTCTGTAATATTATTATCATGTTGGACCTGTAAACTTAATATTCTATGTCTGTTTGATGGATTGGATGAGGGAGCTGAGCTCCCATTTCTTTTATGATGCTATGAGTATGTGGAGGGTGAGCTGAGCTCCCCAATTGAGTATTATTATGTTTACAGGTCGGGTGAGTCGAAAACTCCCCGTTGGGAAGTCCATTTTATGGCCGGACTCTGTCCGTTTGTTTTCTTGAATTTGGACCCAAATGGGCCTTAGAGTTGGGTTAATGAACAGTTAGGCTTACTACGGGCCTCGGGGGCTTTAGGCTGGCCCAGGTCCTAGTGCCGGTCCGGCCCATAGGTTGGGTCGTGACAAAGTTGGTATCAGAGCATAGGCTCTAGATTCATGGGAAAGAATGTACTTGGGAGTGTAAAAAGAGTCTTGTTAGGATGTTACATGCGGAGCATAGGATTCTGTTTTGTCTTTTCTGTAATTCTTTGTTTCTAGATTCTGCGTTATACCTCGGGAAATATAAAAGTACCTCAGTTAGTGTCTTGATTTTCGTGGAGTACATAGAAATGTGAAATAGAGTTAGCAGACATGTTGAGGTCTATCATGAGGATACGTACTCCAAGAAATGCTATGTTTCTGTCTGTATGGGTTTAAATGGTGTGCCCATTTCGTGCAAGGCACGAGTACATAAAGGTGAGTCTTGAAAGTACAGTTGCCCTAGATAAAGATGAGGATACCACTGCTGGCAGTCATCAGTGGGTGACCCAGTCAGAATAAGTTTATGATAATAGAAGATTCAAGAGAGATAAGAAATTAGGAGACCTAGTTGGTCAGGACGTATCGTAGTAACTATACAATGTTCTCGATGTCTGCTCTGTAAGCTGCAGACTGATGCAGACATGAGATTATTGTGTAGAGCTGCGACTTCCTCAGAGTGCTTATGATGAGGATGTTGCAGGCAGTCTCTGTTTTGGTACAGTAATACCATAACAGAGTTCTATATCTGCAGAGGAGTTGGGAACTCCTAGTTAGGGGTCTAGAGTTAGAATATTGAGAGGTCACAGTGGGGTGATAACTAGAGTCAGTGACCCAGTTACCCTAGCATGAGCTAGAGTTACAGTAAGAGTTGTAAAGTAAAGGTGACACCTATAGAGTGAGATTATCTAGTATTCAGTATGGAATTTTGGATGGTTTTTGCAGTATGACAAACATTTGGTTAGAACTTAGTGAGAATAGTATACCTTGTGTGTATCAATATGAAATAAAGTACAACTCAACTACCTAGGGAAAGTCGGAACTATGAATTGATGATTCACAGAGCTATAATATGATAGGAGAGTCATTAATTTGACATGGTTTTGGGCAAGGTGGTAAATGTAGTATCTTTGTTGCAGCAAGTTAGGGTATATTCCTATCTTTTCAGAAGGGATCGAAAGTTATTACTAATAATGGTGACCAACTAAAATAGTGCCCCAGATGGGACTGTAGAGTGTGGTAGAGAGAAGTTGGCTCAGGTATCCTACGGAGGATGCAAGTTCTATTATAGGAATCATATATAATCAGATCACGATGGATGTAAATCCTTTGAATTGGATGACGGGTTTGGGTGCCCGGAACCTTAAGTTTTGGCTAATTGAGTAAACATGGATAATAATAATAATAATAACAAATAAATAAAATTACTACAGAATCAGTTCTCGAGGTGGTAAGGGTATTATGTAAGCTAAAGGATAAGAATAGAAATCATACGATAAAGGTATGACTGCAATTTCCTGAGTTCCTTTCTGACTTCATATTGTTCAAACAGTAATATAATCTAATTATAATAGTGTTAAGAGTAATAAATTAGCGAAGATAAATCACAGAAGGCCAGTAGATAGAGAAAGTGTAGAATGAAAATTGGGATAATTGATTACAGATGCAATATAATCTAAGTGCCAGTGGGAGTACTAGCTAGAGTGGTCAAAGGACCAAATCTGAGTAGCACAGACATATGATAACGCGATAGAGACTCTGAAAGATATAGTTAGCAAGTACAGCTGTTATGTTAGGAAGAAGAATGGAACCAGGGATAGAATAGTCAAGTTCTATTTTGGGTAAGACAAAGGAAATAAATGAAAGGACAACCTAAAGAGCGCATAATAAAAGGAACAAAGTTAAGATATAGGATAGGCTAAGTGTTATTCTTGGCAAGGAGAATGACAAGGATGGAAAACCCAAAATGGGACCACATTAGTGAGAAAAGTGATGGAGGTATGGAATACAATAATAATGAGTAAATGTTAGAAGGTGTGCGATGGTATTGCGGACTACCTAAATAGGTAGAGAAAGAGAAGTTAGTAAGCAGTAAGTTGAATAAAAGTCAGTCTAAGGGATCAAATAGGTTTGATGAGAGGAAAAGAATGATAGATAATGACACATAGGTTTTAGGTTAGACTTTTGAGATAGTGAGAAGGTAGTTAGAGGTTCGTTATGAATGTCAGGCAAACATTTTTAGTGTGATCAACATAATCACTTTGCAGTGACGCAATAACGATAGAGCAACAGTAGGGGTAGAATAAAAAGTGACAAGTATGGATGGTAATAAATCACTAGAAAGTTTAAGGATCAAATTAATGACCATAGATAAGGGTGGAATTAGTGTTTGAAGAATCTATTAGCGAGAGAAATCTTTCAGGATTCAACAAGGGTTAAGGGCACAATATAAACGATGATAGATATGAATCATAGGTCGAGTATAAGTAAAGTTAATAAATTATAAAATATTATGTCAGGAAGGACGATGGTATAGTAAAGGGTTCATGCAGATGATACCTTATAGGTAGAGCACAATTGTGCTAGGAGATGATGAAATTTGAAGAGAAAAACTAAGAAACATAGGTTAAACATTATTATATGGACAATCGGGCGTAGTTGAATATAGAGGATATTTTTCTTTCTTTTCAAGTTTAGCTCGTGTTTTTTATTCCAGAGCGTTATATAAGGAGCAGAGACTGAGGCAAGGAGACCTAGTTATTTGAGATTTTGATAGGCACCAATTCATATACAATTTCCTGATATGAGAATGACAGTAAGTGCATACCTAGTGTTAAGTATGAAAGGACGATCAGAGTAATGACAGGAGTTAAATTGAGTTAGCTACTAAGGCTTGCTACTGTTTTAAACTATGAGCTAGATGAAGTACTATTTATGGATGAGTTTCAATAGATGAAATTGTTGCTGATGGGTAATTTGAGGTTGAAGTTTAGAAAGCTATGGGCAGTATATATGATTATATTAAGGAGAATGAACACGTGAAGTATCTTGTTTGGAATTAAGGCATGACACATATTTCCTACAGCCGTGTTAGTTCAGATGAAACTTATAATTTATGGGGCTCATATTCATCCAGGATAAGCAATTTCCTACTAAGGCTGGTAGGGAATGATAATGTTCTAATAGTTAAGTTGGAAAAAAGGGGGTACAAAAAAAAATTCTCTATGGGTAATTATAAGTGTTACATAAGGTGAAGAATGTGCTGGTAGGAGTAAATCATAGGGTTAGAATTCTCGAAGTAATGAAACTAGTAATCAAGATAAGACTAAGAAATAAAAAGAAAGTTAAAGTTGATGATGGGATAGACATCTTTGAA
Organism: Hevea brasiliensis; assembly: GCF_030052815.1. Lineage (NCBI taxonomy): Eukaryota > Viridiplantae > Streptophyta > Magnoliopsida > Malpighiales > Euphorbiaceae > Hevea > Hevea brasiliensis. The sequence continues at coordinate 76,135,941 of NC_079507.1, read as the reverse complement.
GGAAAAGGTGTAAGGATGAGATAGGACTAAAATTAAGGAATAAGAACAGCAGGTTGAAAAGATACCAACAATACCAAAAATAGGAAAAGGGAAGTGGATAAGATCCAAAGGACAGGAAGAGAGCTCGATAGAGTCAGTTATAATGATGAGGATAAGGAGTGTCTAACCCCTGTGTTAACACTACCTATGAGCGGTGAAGGATACACCGTGTCTTGTGGACGCCTTGAGTTGGCCTAGGGTGTGTTTTGATGCGGAATGGAAAAGTAGTGGCTTATGCTTCAAGGCAATCAAGAGGCATGAGCGTAACTATCCCACCCATGATTTAGAAATGGCGGCTGTAGTCTTTGCACTAAAAAAGCTGGAGACACTACCTGTATGGTGAAGTGTGCGAGATATACACCGACTATAAGAGTTTGAAGTACATCTTCCAACAGAGGGATTTAAACTTGAGACAGAGGAGATGGATGGAGCTTCTGGAAGACTATGATTGCACCATTCAGTACCACCCTGGGAAGGCCAATGTAGTAGCAGATGCTTTAAGCAGAAAATCTTACGCGATTTGGCGCACATTTCAGCAGAAAAGAGACCGTTGATTCAGAAAGTACATGAGTTGATGGATCAAGGTTTAATCCTAGATCTTTCAGATGAGGGGGTCTTGTTGGCTCATTTTTCAGTGAGGCCAGACTTGCGAGATAGAGTTAGAGTTTCCCAACACAGAGACCAACAATTAATGAAGATCATAGAAAGAGTACAGCAGGGTGAAGGTGGTGAGTTTGGATTTGCCAATGATGGCGCCCTAGTGCAAGGTTCTAGGATATGTGTGTCCAATGTGGACAACCTCAGGAATGAAATCATATGAGAGGCACACTATACACTGTACAGTGTCCACCCAGGTTCCACCAAGATGTACCATGATGTGAGAGATAGCTATTGGTGGAATGGCATGAAGAGAGGCATAGCAGACTTTGTGTCCAAGTGCTTGACTTGTCAGAAGGTGAAGTTTGAACACCAGAGACCGTCAGGGAAGTTGCAAGAGCTCCCTATCCCAGAATGGAAGTGGAAAATGATTTCTATGGATTTTGTGACTGGGTTGCCTCGTACCACGCGAGGATATGATTCGATATGGGTAATTGTGGACCGCCTAACCAATTCAGCTCACTTCTTGCCTGTGAAGACTACATATTCTATGGCACAGTAGGCTCGGCTCTACATTCGAGAAATAGTCAGATTGCATGGAGTTCCGGCTTCCATAATATCTGACAGAGGGCCCCAATTCACTTCTCGGTTTTGGAGAAAGTTGCAGGAGGCACTTGGCACACAGTTGAACTTCAGTACGGCTTTCCACCCTCGCATGACGGACAAATGAAAGGACAATCCAAACACTGGAAGACATGCTTCGCATGAGTGTTTTGGATTTTGGAGGTCAATAGGATGAGCAGCTAGCTTTGGTGGAGTTTGCCTACAACAACAGTTATCACTCCAGCATAGGGATGCCACCCTATGAGGCACTATATGGAAGAAAGTATAGGTCTCCTCTGTGTTGGACGGAAATGGGGGAAGCGAATGTGCATGATGTAGACCTAGTGCAGTACACTTCAGAGATAGTTCCTTTAATCAGGGAACGATCAAAACTTTTCGATGGCGTAAGAGTTATGCACGCACTGACGGAGGGATGTGGAGTTTGCAGTGGGCGACTATGTATTCCTGAAGATTTCTCCAATGAAGGGAGTCATGAGATTTGGAAAGAAGGGCAAGTTGGCACCTCGGTATATTGGACCTTTTGAGGTTACTGATAGAGTTGGAGCAGTTGCCTACCGGTTGGAGCTACCACCCAACCTTTCTCACGTTCATCCCGTGTTTCACATCTCTATGCTCAGGAAATACATTCCCGATCCTTCTCATGTACTACAGTCGGATGTAATAGAACTAAAGGAGAACTTGACATTTGAGGAGCAACCTGTAGCCATAGTGGACTACCAAGTGAGACAGCTAAGATCAAAACAGATCCCTGTTGTTAAGGTTTTGTGGAGGAGCCAGTCAGTAAAAGAGTGCACCTGGGAGTCAGAACGGGACATGCGTAGCAAGTACCCTTATCTGTTCAATGTGTAATAATGTACTTTATTCTGCCTTGTGTAAAATTCGAGGACGAATTTTCTGTAAGGGGGGAAGAATGTAACACCCCTGATTTTTTTATATATTATTATTGGGCTTCGTGTAGGTATCCTCAATTCGCGGAAATTCGACAGTTGTCCGGATCTGTGAATTTCCGGTCATACAGACCAGCTACCGGAAAAGTCTCCGAATTGGATCGAGGTTTTGGCTACCCTACCATTGTCATGCATCCCGAGCGCGTTCCCGAAGTCGAAATCGGCAAAGGTAAACCCGAACCTTGCTTTTTCGTAATTTTCTAGTGCTTAAATCCATAAAATATTCGTGGTAGCTTAGAAAATTACGATTCTTTTTGCAATAGCTTAGTAATATTTCTAAGGACCGCGGGGCAGAGTTTTATAATTTTTAGAGCTTATTTGAGCAGTTTTTGCAAAAATGATCAATTATAAGGACTAAATTGAAATTTTACATATTGTGATGGATGATTGATTTGATGGGCCCAGGAGGGGCTGTGTGATGTGATTGAGTTGTGGACATGTGGATTGTGAATATAGAAGTGTGTTTTGAGCCCTTTTGCAGGTTGGGTAGGTCCTAGGTATAGGGGAGACTCTGCCGGATTTTCGGCACGACTTAGGACGTATTGGTCTTTTTCTTTGTTTGTATTGAGTTAAATTTATTAAATGATTGTAATAAAATTGTCAGGTGAGCCGGGACAGCCTTCTTCCTCCGCCCAGCCACCACAGTGATTGTCGTCAAGTCTGTGAGTAAAATATTAATTTTAATTATAATTTCACTATTATTATATGTTTAAGCATGCCCATGCATCACTTATATGCATATATTTATGTAGTTAAACCTTAGGCACGATTTATGTTGCATTCATAACTGTGAAAGTGCCATGTATGTTGTTGTGGTAATTTGGAGCAGTGTGCGTGCGTTGGCGTGCGTGTGATGTGGTGTGGACTATGGATAGGACGGGTAGACACGGCTTGAGTTCTTCGCTGGGACCCGGTCCTTCGGGGTAGACACGGCTTGAGTTCTTCGCTGGGACCCGATTTGGTATTTAAGTGGAAGTCCGAAATGAGTTCTTCTTGGCACGAGTTGGATTTAAGAGAGTCGTATAGGATCAGCTCCCATATGTTATGATTGATACTACAGGGTGTGTGAGTGCTCCAAATTACCTTTTTGATGCTACGATGTGAATTTATTGCTGATGTTGCATTTCATTCCACAGGTTGCATTAGTTTTAGATAGTTATAGAGATTATGGTTAAAATTGATATTTTACTCTCTGAGTCGAACGCTCACTCCTGTTCAAAAATTTTTACAGCCACAGGAGGATATTTTATTCAGGTTAACTCGCTTTTCTACTTATGACTTGTTTATCAATATTTGTGTAATTTTATTTACTCCTAGAATTTCCGCATGTGTTAGCAGTAATTATTTGAATTTGGTCTGTAATATTATTATCATGTTGGACCTGTAAACTTAATATTCTATGTCTGTTTGATGGATTGGATGAGGGAGCTGAGCTCCCATTTCTTTTATGATGCTATGAGTATGTGGAGGGTGAGCTGAGCTCCCCAATTGAGTATTATTATGTTTACAGGTCGGGTGAGTCGAAAACTCCCCGTTGGGAAGTCCATTTTATGGCCGGACTCTGTCCGTTTGTTTTCTTGAATTTGGACCCAAATGGGCCTTAGAGTTGGGTTAATGAACAGTTAGGCTTACTACGGGCCTCGGGGGCTTTAGGCTGGCCCAGGTCCTAGTGCCGGTCTGGCTCATAGGTTGGGTCGTGACACTATGATCCCCTCCCCTCTCTCTTGGGTTCCTCGTTACTCTCTTCTTTGGCCTCTGGAATGAGCTGATTCATCCAGGAGAAGTCCTCCTCAGGATAACGCTTCCTCAGCTCAGCCAGGAGATCATTATGGGCATTCACGTATGCCCCAGCCTCTTTCGTTGTGCTTTCCTCTTCTTTGGCCTAGAGCTCCTCATCCTTGGCTCGGAGCTCCTCATCCTTAGCTCGGAGCTCATCCTCCTTCGCCCGAAGTTCCTCAGTGAAACGAGCGAGATCTGCAGATCCACCAACTCGGGTGACTTCAAGTTCCCGCTCCACCTCGGCTATTTTCTCTTCATAATGCTTCATCCGATCTTCCAGTCTGGCGATATAGTCATTGGCAGAGGAGAGTTGAGCCTGTGCAGCTAAGGCATCCTGGATCGCTTTAAGAATCTCCCTCCTTAAGGCGTGGGCTTTCTCTCTGATTACATGCTGATTTGCAATGGCCTCCAAGCCCAAGCTCATTGTCTGAGTTAAGATATCATCGATGCTCTCCTCTACCAACGTGTTCCGATCTTCTTGGAAGCAGATGGAGGCACCCATGACTTTAGCTAGGCCAGGATTCCCTCAAGTGGAGCAATTCCTTTCTAGCGATTGGATCAGGAGTTGAGCGCCCCGGGAAAGCATCCTAACTGTAGGACCAGAAGACTCCCCTTTCACATTGGAAGATATCGGAGGAGGCGGGGGAGGTAGAAGTTCAATCTGCTGAGGAGGAGGAGGAGCGACAACCTCTACTTCTGGGATCGGCTGCTCCTGAGGTCGAGGAGGGGAGCTCGGTACTTCTACCAATTCTCGCCGAGGAGTCTAAGCAGCGGTAACAGTGGCCTCCTTCATTGCGACTCTCCTTCCGGGAGACCTCCCTCTTTCGCTTGCGGCTCTCCTTAGAAGTGTCGCCACCCGCCATACCTGCACAGAAAAGAAGTTAGTGAGTTCGCTAAGATTCAGAGGCTAGAGATATGGATTATACCAGGACCGAGGTCAGAGAGCTGAAGCTCGTAGTCTTCATCGGTGATCAGCTGCATCATCTAATACTTCAGTTTGGCCATAACCGCGTTTAAGCACGAGAATTTTTGGGTGGACGCCTGAAACTTTAACTCTTTCACCATGGCGTCTTCATTTTTATTTAAGGTGATCTTCTTCGAAATCAAAGCGACCAGGTGTTGCCAACTCTGTGGGATACCCTTAAAGCCGTTCGGAATCTTGCTCCTCAATTTAAAAAACTGGTTCTTCTAGTTTTTCAGCGAAGAGGGGAGATCGGTGAAGAGCCCACAGTTCGGCTTTTCCTGAAAGAACCAAAATTCGTCATCCTTCCTTCGGGCAAGCCTATGCAGCTTGGCAAAGACTTTAGCCGTGGGCTCCAGTCTCTTAGCTAGGCAAAGGCCCCGAAAGGCTACTAAAGTCCGCCAAGAGTTCTGATGCACTTGAGCTACCGAGACATGGTGGAACTTTAGAACGGCCTTGTAAAATTCGTCCAAAGGAAAACGAAGCCCGGCCTTCAGCTGCTCTTCATATACCATGATGAGATCGCCTTCATCAAAGAAGTGATCAGCCCGATGGTCGCCGTGGCATTTGATCAGTTCAAAGGAGTCGATCCGCAGATTGTACTCTTGACTTATGGATTGTAGATTGGTTTCTCTCAGGACAGACAGTAACTCATCAATTAGTAGGTTTTCCCTTCTCGAAGAGGTCCCTCGCTTCGGTCTCGCAGCCGGACCAGTAATCGGAATAATGGCCATGCTCGGGCGTCCGCTTGCCCCAGTCGCATCGCCTTCTTCCGAGGTCCATGAAATATGGACGGAAGGTGGGCTCGCAGCTCTCTGACTCTCGGCACCACTCATTTTTGAAAAAACAAAAAGAAATTAACTAAGAAAGGAAATCAAAACCCTTACCGAAGTATGATCAATGCCTGAAAACTTGAGAAAATGAGAGAAAATGCTGAGATTGCTAGGGAAGTTCTGAAAATGACATAAGGAAACAACTGACTCACATCTCCCCTATTTATACCCGTTTGAGCATTAAATGCTCGCAAAGTTCTAAGAGACACATCGATTAGCGGAACCGCCCGCTTCCTTGACACATAGCAAAAAGGTTCCAGAAACATAATAAAAAATCGAATAAATGAGATCGATTAGCCGAGGTCTTCGGATTAAACAAACTTCCAAAACCACAGATCGACTAATGGTGATTCGCTTAGGGATCAGATCGGATACACATATAAGAGATTAGAAAATAACTAATACAATAATAAAACAAAAACATTTAAATAAAAATTTCATTTCATTTTCAAAAGATCGGATTACATCATTTGGGTGATCTCAAAAGATCGGATTACATCATTAGGGCAATCTTTAAAGATCAGATTACATCATTTGGGCGATCTCTGAAGATCAGCACTACATTCTACCTAGCTTAAAGCTACTCCAAATGCTGGCCTATGTCAAAGCCTAGTCTTGTGGCTGAATCAAAAGATGTGTTTGATCAGAAAGCTAGCCACAAGTATTGGATAGATGTGCAGCTCAGATGGGGTGACTATGACTCTCATGATATTGAGCGGAGTCATCGCCGACATCATCAACCAGAACCGAGCTACAATCGGGACGCCTGATGTGGTCGGAAGCCAAATGAACTTCAAGAGGCGGTCACCGACATTAAGATTGAAATTAGCAGTCCTCTTGCCCGAGATAGGTCTACTGATTATACCGGTAGACCGATTCGAGATCGGCACGATCGTCACTTTCGATCTTGATCGGTAAATTAGTCCGGTTCCCTCACTGTCATTAGATGATGTCCCATAGTTCTCTCATCACCAGGGTCATAAATTTTCAGGTGAAGGGCGAAGAAAACAGATGGAAAAAGATAAAAAATGGCCACCATAATCAGAATTATCACCGGAGAAGCTAAAATTGGAGAAATGGAGCATTGAAAACAAACTGAAAGAGGAAAAGTGAAGTGTGAAGGGGATTTCTCGTTGGTGCATATATATAGGGCCTGGGCATTTATTGCATACAGAAACCAAAGCGGATGCATCGGTAACTGAAGAATTAATTACTTTGATCGAGGCAAGTCAGATAAAGAGGAAAGATCTAGAATGAGAGAGATCGGGAAATGAGAGGGGACCCGATACAAGAGAGAGATTAGAAAAGGAGAGGGTCATAATAGGAAGATCAAAAGAAAATAGAGATTGGAAAGCATAGAAAGATTAAATAACTTTCAATCAACTCTCTTCATCATCAGAGTCGAGTTAGTTAAAGCGTTGCAGGCGTGATCAGATCCTCACCACACGCCTCAACTGCAGAAAACACCCACCTAGCTAACAGACGCCAAAACAATTATGGAAGTCCTGTACATCTTGATCTCCACCATTGATCATAATCGTAAGGATGGATCCAGAGCCCTTGGATCAAAAAGCAGACGACAGGTTTGGCACTTTTTATTCTCAGCCCTCGGATCCATCTTGTAAGGCAGGACCCTGAGCCGTTGGATTAAAAGAATAAAGAACGGATATTATGAACGGGATCCCAGCCCTCCATCTTGATTCTCTTTAATTCCCAGACATCAGATTATGTCCTTTTGAATATGAACCCTCCGTCTCCCCTGGCGAGATCCTGACCCTTCATTATAGGCACCCGTTCCCTATAAATACCTGCTTGCAATACTGTAGAGGGACGGACAAAAAAAAAAAAAAAAAAAAAAAAGAGAAGGTAGTGATTATAGTGGAAAGACTCTGAAATTTGATTCAGTCTTGCTACTTACCATTTTGAGCTTTCATAGTGTTGAAAAACTTTAGAAACCAGTTTTCTTAAGTATTTTCACAAAAAGGAGCTTTGAACCCTGAGATTTTCATTTTCAGTGCTTGTTCATTACTCTGTGAAGACATTTTCGTTCAGTTTCATTTTCACCGCTCTATTATCAGCACATTACTCTCTAAGCTCAACTTGGTTCCGATCTATTCCCATTACATCAAGCAAGTTCGAGTCCTTCTGCCATCAACTTTCACCTCTGCATGACTTGTGGACACCAAAGTTAACTCATTTATCTCCTCAACTTCCTACAGGTAAGCATCTAAACCGTTATTTTGTCGAATATCTTCGTTTTGTTTTTTTCAATTTCCCTTTAAAATTTCTTTGATATTCAGTCGCACTACATCTCAAAATAGATTACTTAGGTCAATAGTTATTCCCAGTATCTTCTTTTATTTCATTCATTCCATTTATCGCCATTTAATTTTCAATCCCTTCAAGAGAAGATGTTCGAGTCCTCAACGGCTCATAAATACTCTAAAGAGTATAGGTAAGAGTATCTTAACAAGAGTTTTTGGGACTGAATAAGAAGGGGTATAGCAAAAAGGTTGAATAGGATGGGGAATAGGATTATGTTGAATAAATAAATCATGAGGTCGGGCCACGGAACGAGCCCAGGGGATGAGGAAATAGATCGGAATCAAAATAAGCTTGGATCCCGAGCGAGCAACTAAAAGAGATCGGACAAAAGAGTTCAGATAAAGCGATCACGCAGAAGATCGGAAAGGAGTTCGGTCTTTCGTCCTCCTCTTAGTTATAAGGTCCTGTAGGCTAGGAAAAGCTTTGCACGGGTTTCCTTCATATTCAATACTCCAAAAGGAGACCTTTTATCTGAATCCTTAATTACAAAGCTCCTACGAATACCATTCTAATAAACACATTAAGAGTTTGGGGGGAGAGTTCTTACCCGGACTCAAACTAATTTTTAACGCAACACATAAAGAGACTGGGGGAGCGTCTTTACCCGAGTTCTGAATTAAAATTTTCAACACTAAGAGATCGGGGGGATAGTTCTTACCCGAGCTCAGCTTGATTCTTAAACGCAACATATCAAAGAGATCGGAGGAGAGTTCTTATCTGTATTCTCGGCCAAAACCTTAATAAAATATGTGGAGATTGGAAGAGAGTTCTTATCCGAGATCCTTCACTTAAATTTTTAACAGAATACTTTAAGAGATCGGGGGAGAGTTCTTACCCAATTCTCAGCCAAAATTTAAAATATGTGGAGATCGGAGGAGAGTTCTTATCCGAGATCCTTCACTTAAATTTTTAACATAATACTTTAAGAGATCGGAGGAGACTTCTTACCCGATTCTCAGCCAAAATTTAAAAATATGTGGAAATCGGAGGAGAGTTTTTATCCGAAATCCTTCACTTAAATTTTTAACAGAATATTTTAAGAGATCGGGAGAGAGTTCTTATCCGATTCTCAGTCAAAATTTAAAAATACGTGGAGATCAGAGGAGACTTCTTATCCGAGATCCTTCACTTAAACTTTAAACAGAATACTTTAAGAGATCGGGGGAGAGTTCTTACTCGATTCTCAGCCAAAATCTTAATAAAATATGTGGAGATCGGAGGAGAGTTCTTATCCGAAATCTCCCAGTTAAAAGTCTTAAGAAAAATACATCAAGAGATCGGGAGAGAGTTCTATTAGTAGTATGCCCTAGAGCATATCATTTAGTATGTATCTTGTACATATTTTTATTAATAAAAGGCATTTTCACTTTTCCGTTTACATAATATATTTATATATAATAGAAAAGGTCCATTGATATTTTGTTAGAAATATTATTCTTAAGTTGTTAAGAATATGAGTGACAATATTTCTAGCACGAAGTATCATAAATAGGTTCACAATCGAGGATACTTCATAATAAGGACATGACTTATCCAGAAAGATTGTATTCATGTTTGTTCCCAAGTTATTTATATGAGATATAAATAAGATGGAATGGTGAGTCTCATGCCATATAACAAACATGATAGGCACTTATAAATGATAAGTAGGCGAACAGGTGACACTTATGACAAACACATGGAGTTTACTCTTGTCAATGTTTTGTCATAAATCATATCGATGCATATAATCTTTAGACACGAGGTATACAGTTATCTTATATATAGGTAGTTTGAGTTTGATACTGCTTTCACACTTGTACTGTGTATGGGTATATGGGCATGTGTTGGCTCCTACTAGTTATATATGGAGGTAGGTGTTGATCAAGATGGAATCTGTTCCTCTAAGTAAATAGAGATAAAATCCTATGTTCATTTAATTGTTCTTGATGTTTCAAGTTCCTGGCCAGGATAGATAGATTATTCAGAAAAGAGTTTCTGATGAGAAAATATTTTTAATCAAGAACTGGAATTAAAAGAGAACATAATATTCATAGCAAATGGAGTTTGACATAAACCATGACTCCAGCTTGAGTTGGGATTTTGTAACAGAGAGATTCTAGTGCATGGTAACATATGATTATAGGTTCATTTAAAGTAAACCTTATTACTAATTGGGTGGCCATGGCATGCTATGCTAGGTGTTAACCATGGTCTATGAGGTTCATAAAATGATTTAGAGAAATCATTTATGGTAAGAAAGAGTTCTGATGATATTAAGAGTTGATATCATGTCTCATTGCCAATTAGTGATGAGTCTAGTAAGTCACACACATACACAAGTTATCACCTAATTAAATATGATTTAATTAATTAATTAAAGAGTTTAATTGATTAATTAAATAGGTTTGGTTTGCAATTAGTTTGCAAAGTCCCTAGCATGACTTGAAACTAAATCTAGATTATTGGATGTATAATATAAGTTAAATTTATATTTAAAGTGTTTAAATATGAATTTAATTAATGAGAAATTAATTAATAGAGATTAATTAATTAATTTATATTTGATATAAATTAATTAGAAGAAGAAAAATAATTATTTTGGGTTGAGAACTCAAAATTAAGACACATGGGCATTTTGGTCATTTTACAGTGTGACACGTGGCACCATGAGATGGTGACACATGGCATAACACATAAGCTTGCCAAATGTTTTTTAATCATGTAAGATGATTAAAATCAAGATTACATATAGGTTTGACACTTGGCACAATGTGATTGGGTCACTTAAACCTAGAGCTAATCAAAGGGTGACATGTGGCAATGGTTTAATGTGTTAACCTAGCTATTTAAGTGTTGTTATGAGAAAATAAAATACAACCAGCAGCCACACTCCTTGGTCACGCCATTTTGCAGCCCTCCCTCTATTCTTCTTCATCTCTCATCAATTCAAAGAGATTAGCCATCAATCTCTTGAATTAAGAACACTAGAAATTGTTTCTAGTGTCTGTTTATCTCTAATCTCTTAAAAGGCAGAACTTGAATTTCTAATTAATAGAAAAGGCTTTAGAAGCTGTTCAAGGGCTGCCATAGGTGTTCTTGGTGTGGACAAGCTAGAGGATAACATCCGGTGTCTGAAGATGAATCTCAAAGCGCAGAGACAGCTGCAGTGCATCAAGAGGTTAGTGTAATCGTTCTTGATTTAATCTAGGGTTCTAAAATTAATCTGATTAATTTTAAAATCTTAAATGGCAAATACAGATCCAAAAACATATTAAAAGAGTTTTAATATATTGTTTATCATTGAAATCAAATAGATAAAAATAAATCTTGTATGATGCATGTGACCCTAGGTGAAAATTTTTGAATTCAATGGTATAAACTTGTGTTTTTCACGCTTCCGTTCCTTCAAGTTCTTACCCGAATACTCTTAACTTAAATCCTAACTAAAATACCATAACTTCAAAATTCAAATTAACCCCCAACAAAACCCATTACGTAACAACTATTCATTGAAGGGCCGTTTCATGTACTCGTGTTCTTAGGCAACCCTAAATGGTGAAATATTAAATATTCCTTTTATCCGAACAAAGGATTGACATCACCATTTCAACCCCCCAATTATTAATTTTAATTTATAAAGAGCATAACATTAAGTCTATTTACCCTCGTTGAGGGACGAGGTAGGGTGCCTAACACCTTCCCCACCCGTATACGGATTCCGAATCTAAAATATCTGTTTTTGAAGTGGTTTTTTTTCTTTAAATTATTATTACTAATGGTTTTCTTTAATTTTTCTCAAAATTAAAGTGGCGACTCCTCACTTTTCCCACTTCGGTGAGTGTTCGTCCAGGTGACCGCAATAACCCTTGCAACAGCCCTAATGTAAATAATTAGTGATTGCCAGATAGTTAAGTATAAATAAGAAAAACAAAACATAAAAGGTTAAATGAGCTGGGAGTCACAGTGATGGGTGACCTTCCCAGGAAGTAACTGCGAGGTCAGTCTTAACTTGAATTTTGAACCGGAAAATGTGACGCTGCGGTCCTAAGGACTATTACGAACCTAGTGGAAAGGAGAAAATCACAGAAAATAGTTAATAAGTAGGTCAAATAATTAGGTCAGGACTCCGAAAGAAATACTGAATTATTTGTAAATAGGGTCAAACCGGCGAGGGGCAAATTGGTCAATTCACCCCTAGAGGTGACTCTGACCTAACTGTCCAATAAATCGGAGAAATGAAAATTTCAAAATCGAGAATTAAATTAAAGAAACAAGGAAAAATAAAGAAAAAGTGAGGAAAACTACTTTATTGCATCACCTTACCTCATATATGTGACATCATAAATGAAATTTTAATTTCTCTAAATTTTTTACCAAGTCAAAAACATTTAATAAGACATAAAATACAAACAAATTAATAGAAATTTCACTCTTTCTTCCCCACTCACTTCGGTCGCCTCATCTCCCATAGCTCCTCCATGTGCAAACCTCCATTGAAGCTTGTTTCAAGCTTGAAATCCCTCACTTAACCCTAATTTCCCCCACAATTATCTCATAAAAGCTTGTTATCTTCACTTGAGAAGAAGTTTGAGGAAGGAAAGAAAGGAAGAAAAAGGAAGAAATTGAAGAAGTAGAAATCAAACAAAGGTTAGTACTTAAACTTGACATCTTTTGTTAAATTTTCATGTTCTTAGTTAAGTTAACCTAGAATTGAACTTAAATTCAAACAAAAACTATCATGGAAGGACTAAATAGAAATTTTGGCCAGCTATAAGGGGGGACTTGATTTGCAAGATTTTGATGAACTTGAATGGTTAAATAGGTTGAATTGAGCATGTAGACAATGATTATAAACTTTAATTGCATTAGATTGCATAATTGTGTAATTAGGGTTCTTAAGCCTCTTGAAATTAGGAGAAAAATTATAGGAAATGGTCAATTGATGCAAATGACCTTAATTGAGGTGAGAAATAGCCAATTGGGACCATTTGTTATGTGTATGAATTGATAGACTAAAATTGCAATTCGGATTGGTTAGGGTCACTATTTTGGCAGTTTGACCTAGGTCTCTTTTAGGGACCAAAATTGAAAATTTACCAACCCAATTGGTATGAGGCCAATTAGGAATGAAAATAGAAAAATAATGGTACATTTTTCTCTTTGGAACCTTGCCCAGAAAATGACATTAACATAGTAAACAATTAGGTCAAACCCGAGTGTAGTGCACTGCCACTATAACAAAATAACTAAATGAACAGTGTTTATTCATTTGGCCATAACTTGGGTTAGACAGGTCCAAATAACCTGATTTTTGTGGCATTAGAAAGGTATGACATAGCACTACAACTTCCATGAGAACACCAACCCAAATTCTGCCCATAACCCAGTTATTTTGCCACTTAAAGTTAGTGATCCAAAACTGCCATAACCAAATTAGGTGTGCCCAGAAATCTGGGTTAGACCAATCCGGTCAGCCATGTTCAAATGACCATATCTTGGGCTACAAAACTCCAAATGGAGTGATTCAAAAAGAGAATTAAAGATAAGACAATAAGGAATAACTTTGATGATGGACACTTAGCCAAATTCTTAGACTAAACTTGACCAATGAAATAGTGCAAAACAGGACATCAAATCTGAAAATTTGAAATTGTTCTTAGGAAACCTAAAAATTGAAGGGACAACTAAAACCAATAAATTTGGTAACCAAAATGTGGTATGTGGGTGAAATTGAAATTCTCATACCTATTAAGCATAAGAAAGTCAACAATTTGACTTGAATAGTATCATGAATAGTAACCTCGAAATGCAAAATTCAAAGAATGTTAAATTAAGCGTATTAGAGCTAGACATAAGTAATTGTGAATTTATTATTGAATTTATTATACATTATGATACTGAAACACTGTAAAATTGTGTGTTTCAGTTGAAAAGAATGCCGAAAAAAAACTCGAGACATTGAGTCAAGGCCTAGAGGCGACTCGCACAAGGTTTGTGCACAACATAAAAGTTTCTTTAAATTTCTTTTGCAAAGTGTATAAAATGAATTGTGATTTAATTGTATTGCAAAAAGGTGATTGAAATGTACAATATGCTTTTGACCTAAATTGTTAGAAATTTAATTGTATGTGTTTGAATTGTCAATAAATATTTAGTAAATTGTTAAGATAGTTTTGAAACCACAATGTCATGACCACATATCTGAATGCCTCACTAGCTTGACTAGTGGGAGGAATTAGTTTTGAATTTTGAATTTCCTCTCTTGCTGAAGTGTTGAGGTGTGTGCCAATAGAGGAAGAAATTTGAATGGGTACCCATAGATTGAGCTAGCTAGCCTTGAGATTTCTCATAAGCCTCTGGCTATTGAGATGAACATTACATTGATGGCATGATATGACTGTGTGTTTTTATAAAATCTGTTTTGCTACTTCTGAAATAAAAAATTATTTGACTTGAATTTGAAATGATGATTTGTATTTATTTATTGACTTCAATATTATATTCGAGATAATTATGATTTAAATTATGCATAAATTTGTATTTTTGTTATGTTGTGCACCATTGAGTCGTTGTACTCAGCGATGGCTATTTATTGCTGTCGCAGATAGAGAGATTAGTAGAGCAGCGGAGTGAGCTGCTGAGGATTTCAGTACTACTTTTGGACCTTTTCACGGGTATAATTTTATACCCTGATTGTACATATTTATTTTGATGTATGTAACTGTATGTATATTTGTAAATTAATCATGAGCAGTTGTACAGATTTCGTAATAATATTATTTTGAGTTTTCTGATGTAAATTTAGACTGATAAATGTAAATAAACTTTTCTTCAATGAAATACAAATGAGATGAATGATTATTATTTTTGAAAATAATTGAATTGAGAATTATGAACTGTGGAAATTGATTTAAATTGTGTTAACTTGAGTTGTAATGGTGGTTGAGATTGGTTGAAGTGATATATTTAGAAGTATTTTCTACATGTAAATTTTTTGGTTTTTCTCAAATACTGCCGACACTCTGCCGAAATTTTTCTAAAATTTGCAAAAAAATAAAAATGGACGAAAATTTTATATAACTTTTAAACTTTAATTATATATTTTTAATGCCTGCTAGAAATGCGTACCACTTTCAAAAAGTATTAAAATTGTTTTAAAATCCCTTGCAGTGTCTTTAATGGGTTATCGGTAGACAGAGTCGGTAATTCATTAGGTATATTACGGAATCATGTTATGCCTTACAGAGGGGTAAGATGTGACAATAGAACTGCATTGGTGCAATTGATGGAACACATATTTGAGTCAAAGTTCCAAAAGCAAATGTATCGAGATATAGGGGAAGGAAAGGAATACCTACAATGAATATACTGGCTGCATGTACATTTGACTTAAGATTTACTTATGTGTTATCTGGTTAGGAAGGATCAGCTTCAGACTCAAGGATACTAGAAAATGCATTAACTAGGGAAGATAAATTGAAAGTTCCTAAAGGTATTTGTAATAAAAATTAAAACATTATTATTACTTACCCATTTTTTTAAGTAGTTATTTAAAATTTTTCAAATTTTCTATAGGTAAATTTTATCCAGTTGATGCGGGGTATCCTTTAAGGTCCAAATTTATCACTCCATATCGAAGTACTAGGTAACATTTGAAAGAGTACTCTCATTGTCCTCTAGAAAATATGAAAGAGCTCTTCAATCTTCGACATGCATCACTATGCAATGTGATTGAAAGGGCATTTGGAGTGCTAAAAAAGAGATTCCCTATCATAGCTAGTGGATCAGAGGCAAATTATGATGTTGATACAATTTCTGAAATTGTTTTAGCATGTTGCATTTTGCATAATTTTCTTATGTTGTATGATCCAGATAAAGATCTCTTACGTCAAGTTGACAATGAATTGATACAAAATAACTTTGAAGCTAATGAAATTAGATCTAATATTAGGGATGCAGATGCTCGACTAGGAGAGCAAATAAGAAATGACATGGCTATGTGCATATGGCAAGATTATATGTCTAGATCTTAAGCCTGTTTTTATTTCATTATTCTTAAGAGACATTACTTTGTGTTAATTACCTTATTAAATTTCCTTTATGTTTATTTTTATTGCATATTATTTTTTAATTATTTTTTTTTCTCTATGTACTGTAATATTGTAAATAGATGGCTACATTAACAGAAGATGATAATTGCTCCGAAAAAACTGAAAAGCATCTTAGATGGCCTAAGGAGATGGACAAGCTTCTTCTTGATCTTTTGAAAGAAGAAAAGGCAAAAGGAAATAAGGAAGAGAAACAATTTAATAAGAGAGCATGGGACAATGTTATTGTTGTTCTTAATGTGGAGTTTCAAAAGAAAGGGAAGACAATTGATAAAAGAAAAGTAGTTAATAGGTTGAAGACTATCTAAAAGTTGATGAACCTTGCAATTGAACTTTTGGATAAAAAAGTGGCTTTGGGTGGAATGACATTACAAAGAAAATTGAAGCTATTCTAAGCGTTTGGGAAAGTGTCATACAGGCATTAATTTGTAGCATGTATAATTTTGTTTATGATGTTGTTGATATGAGTTTATATTATTGTGTACTTGCACTAAACTAAGCAAAAGAGGTTGTTTTGTATTCTTATCAATTTTTTTTAGGTGAAGAATGAGTATAAATTAGTGCGAGATAAGGAACTTTATTTCTTAAAGGATGCTCGTGATTTATTTGAAAAGGATCGAGCAAATGGAGATGGTGCTACCAGTGCAAAAGAAAAGGTTTGAAAGTGGCAATCGGATCGAGGTTTGCAAATTGATGAAAGTGATGAGATGAACCTTGACAATCAAGACCCCTAAACTCAATTTGCTTAACATTCACCAAGTCGTGATAGCTTTTCATCAGCTTCTCATCAATCAAATGTCACGACCCAACCTATTGGCCGGACCGACACTAGGATCTGGGCTAGCCTAAAGCCCCCGAGGCCCGTAGTAAGCCTAACTATTCACTTAACCCAACTCTAAGGCCCATTTGGGCCCAATTTCAAGAAATCAACTGGACAGAGTCCGACCATAAAATGGACCTTTCAACGGGGAGTTTTTGACTCACCCGACCTGTAAACACAATAAATACTCAATTTGGGAGCTCAGCTCACCCTCTACATACTCATCAGCATAAAAATAAATGGGAGCTCAGCTCCCTTATCCAATCCATCAAACATGCATAGAATATTAAGTTTATAGGTCTAAAATAATAATTTAGTTTACAGACCCATATCAAATAAACATTTCTAACACATGCGAAAATTCTAAGATTTAACAAGTTTATACAAACGTTAATAATCGACCTGCGAGGAAGAAAGCAAGTTAATATCAAAAATATCCTCCTGTGGCCTGAAAAAAATATTGAACAGGAGTGAGCGTTCGACTCAGAGAGTAAAATATCAATTTTAACCATAATCTCTATAACTATCTAAAACTAATGCACCCTGTAGAGTGAAATGCAACATCAACAACGTTTTCACATCATAACATCATAAAGGTAATTTGGAGCACTCACACACCCAGTGATATCAATCATAATATATGGGAGCTGATCCCCTATACAGCTCTCTTAAATCCAACCTGGTGCCAGCGAAGAACTCAAGCCGGACTTTCGCTTAATAAACCAAATTGGGGGTCCTAGTGAAGAACTCAAGCCGTGACTACCCCCGGAAGGATCGGGTCCCAGCGAAGATCTCAAGCCGTGACTACCCGTCCTATCCATAGTCCACACCACATCACACGCATGCCAACGCACGCACATTGCTCCAAATTACCACAGCAACATACATGGCACTTTCACAGTTATGAATGCAATATAAATCGTGCCTAAAGTTTATCTACATAGATATATGCATATAAGTGATGCATGGGCATGCTTGAATATATAATAATAGTGAAATTACAATTAAAATTAATATTTTACTCACAGACTTGACAACGGTTACTGTGGCGGCTGGGCGGAGGAAGAAGGCTGTCCCGGCTCACCTGACAATTACATTACAATTATTTAATACAAATGACTCAATATAATCAAAAAAAGACCAAATACGTCATAAGTCGTGCCGAAAATCCGACAGAGTCTCCCCTATACCTAGGACCTACCCGACCTGCAAAATAGCTCAAAACACACTTCTATATTCACAATCCATATATCCACAACTCAATCACATCACACAGCCCCTCCTGGGCCCATCAAATCAGTCATCCATCACAATATATAAAATTTCAATTTAGTCCTTATAATTGATCATTTTTGCAAAAACTACCCAAACAAGCTCTAAAAATTCTAAAACTTTGCCCCGCGGTCCTTAGCAATATTACTAGGCTATTGCAAAAAGAATCATAATTTTCTGAGCTACCACAAATATTTTATGAATTTTTAATCTTATTTAAGCACTAAAAAATTATGAAAAAGCAAGGTTCGGGTTTACCTTTGCCGATTCCGACTTCGGGAACGCGCTCGGGACATCTGACAATGGGGGGGCAGCCAAAACCTCGGTCCAATTCAGAGACTTTTCGTGCAGTGCATGCAGCGGAAATTCACAAACAGAACTGTCGAATTTCCGCGAATTGAAGATACCTACACGAAGCCCACAACACAGGGGTTAGTACATAAATTTTTCAGAATTTTCTAAGCTCATTTAATGCTCGAAAAGACACTGCGAAATTCCGTGGGACCCACCGAAAAACGGTGTCGGAAAAATTCGAAATTTATGTTGCCGCGAAGCTCTCGACGAGTGGAGCGCTCTGGTACTCTCGGTTTTCTCGTGGGATTCACGGTTTGCGAAAAATCTAGCCCGAAATTCAAAATGGGCTAAAACTTCCCGGGCAAAAATTGGACAAACCGCTCAATGTATTTCGGTGTTCTTGGTGTCTATGGAAAGCTCTCGACGAGTAGATGAGTTTAGACACAAGACCCGGTCCGATTGGTGGCCGGATCGGCCGAATTTTGGCCGTGAAGGTGAACGGTCGCGCCTTGGCTGCGTGTCGCTCGGAGCCTTTTCGGCATTCGGTGCGGCCGGCCGTGGGAGTCTTGAGGCGGCGCCGCGCGAGTGGGTGGGAGCGAGGGAGGTGGCGCGGCAAGGGGAGGAGGAGGAGAGAAAAGAGAGAGAGAAGGAGGAGGAGGCCGGACGCTTGGAAGGGAAGAAGAAAAAGAAAAGGCCGGTCCGATTCGACCGGTCTGATCCGGTCCGGTTCGATTCTGCCGGTTCGATTCAGGATACAAAATTTTTGAATTTTTACTCTGCCTCGGGACCGAAAACGAGGTCCAAAAATTTCGAAAAAATTCCAAAAAACTCAGAAAAATTCGTAGATTCCAAATATATTTTTAGTTTTGACATGTGGTCTTTAAATTAATTTTTAAAAATCATCAAAGAGGAGGTGACATCCTAAAAAAATCTTTAAAATCGGAAAAATCTCAAAAAAAAATCCTAAAATTTAAATAAAATTAAAATACCAAAAATGCTCATAAAATAATAAAATTTAAAATTTTGCGGTATTACATCAAAAATGACATCCAAAGAGGGTAAAAGAAAAAGATTGATATCTGATATTATTAGTGATGAGATTTTGGAGGTGACATCCTCAATGAAAGAAATTGCACGTGCTATTTCAAGTACTAGTCAACGTCGATATAGTGCAAATGAAATTACAACAGAGTTGAAAAAACTAGGATTGAACAAATGGGAGGTCATGGAAGTCCTTGACATTTTACATGTGAAGGATCATGAATATTTAGTTGAATGATTCTTTGCATGTGATGATGACATTAAACTTTCTTGGCTAAAGATGGAAATGGGATCACGTCAGTAATAAAATTTATGTATATGGATGTTGAACATTGTTGCTATGTTTCCTTAGGAAATGTGAGGTTATAATAATAGGTTCTGAAATAGTAGATTGACACTTTGCTTTTTGTTTTTTGTTATTGACCTGCTTCGTTTATTATGAACTTTTTGAGACTTTGTTTAATGCATTATTAGCAGACTTTGCTTCTTTACATTTATTGTGAACTTTTTGAGACATTGTTTAATGCATTATTTGTAGACTATGCTTCTTTTCTTGTTGTAAGTTGATAAGGACATGTGGTGGTGGTGGTAGAGGAGGAGAGGTGGCAGTGGTGGTGGTGGAGGAGGAAGGGTCGTGGTGGTGGTGGTGGTGGTGTCAGTGCTGGTAGTGTGGTATTGGAGGAGTGGTGGTGGTGTGTGTAGTAGAGTGGTAATAGTGATAGATAGAAAAAGAGTATTTTTTAAAAAAAAAAATTGAATTGAATTTTACATTTATGTCAAACATAAAATTCATTTTATTTAAAATGAATTTTAAATTTGATATACACCATACTAAACAAAAAAATTAATTTGTAAATAAATTCTATCTTGAAATTCATTTGTAAATGAAATGAATTCCATGACAGATTTGAACCAAAAAAGGGGTTTATTTCATTTAAAATGAATTTTAAATTTGATATACATCATACCAAACAAAAGAATTCATTTACAAATGAATTCTGTCTTGGAATTCATTTGTAAATGAATTGAATTCCATGATAAATTTGAACCAAACAGGGGGTTAATTTCACTTTTGAAAAATTAATTCCATTTCCTTCCTTTGTTTACCAAACACAACAATAGAACATCAATACGGACATTCTCAAGCCGTAAGACGATGGTAAGACTTATTCCACATGCATCTCAAATCGGTTATTTCTCCTTGAAACCTGAAAAAAAAAAAAAACTTTATGGCAACATTTCTCTGAATAAATGGTCGGAACCCAACTTGTCGACTTCTGGTACAAGTTACAAATTATGGTCCTCAGCCTACCACAGTACAACACTAATCTAACAACTGAACATGCATCGCAGCAAATTGCAAACTCATCAAATTTCGAAATTGAAAAGCTTGTATAAAGCAGGTCAGCATTGCACCTGCTATCTGCATTCTCTCACTTGGTGTAGAGAACATCTTCCCATGGGTGACGGTACAGTGGCTGTTTCAATCTCTTCTGGTCGAATGTGTGCCTGAAATTGAAATTTATAAGCCTTAGTCATATGCAAATACATACTTCCATGCAGCTGCATATATTTGCAGTAGATACTAGATAGTGGTGGTCTATCATACTCATTCCTAGCCAATTAAATGCCCGATAATACCTAAAACTGCACAATATTCCAAAAAGGTCATATTTATATAAGACTCAAAACCACCCACCCATTGGACCATAAACAGTTCAACCTTAAAATTCTTGCAATTAAAAAGGCTATACAGGGTTAGAAATCCACTTGTTGAAGTGTCAATGTCAAGGGCCTGCTTGTTACCTAATAAGCAACACAAAAAAAAAGACCCAAAAGGATGGGATAAGAAATTTTAAAGTGCAATCCGACTCACCCAATCAGACCAATGGAGCGTGCCAACACAAAGAGCCCATTCAAATAACCAATCTCAACAATCTCATCTATCTCCGGTTTGGTAAACATTCCACTGCCAGCAAGAAGATCCAAGAAAAGGGACCCAATCGCACCATCAACATTAAGCACCAGGTTATTGGCCTTCGATAGAGTATAGGTTTCAACTTGAACAGCATACTCCATGTACTTTACGGAAGGGAAATGTGTGCGAGCAAATAGCTGTAAGAGCTCTACCCTTTTATCTCTGTTGTCACCTCTCTTGATCCTTTTCACAGAAAGCAAACAAGAGTTCCCATGAATCAGATTAGCAAAGGCAGCTAATAGAAGCATAAAAGTTCGAATACTATGGTTTCTAGTGCAGAATAAATACAAAAACAAACTAACAGTCTAAAGCTCTCCATACCTGTGCCCAATTCCAGGGACACGAATACCCTTCTTTTTCATGCTTTCAACAAACTCATAGGGTGTTAGACCCTGACATGACAGCAAAGAAACAAATCTTGGATACACCAGCCATGAAAGCTTACTTTTCATAAATGAACAGAGTAAAATTCATTAAAGCTCACCCTGTCATATGCATCCTTAAAGTATCGAGCAGCATCATCAATAGCACCACCAAATCGGGGACCAATTGTGAGCAAACCTGTTTCAGAAGACCATGATTCAATATCCTTTTTATAATTGGCTCTCAGATAAGCACTTCATTAGCTTCTTATTAAAGATAATTCACCAATTAAAAAAAATCAAATTACTACTCTTTTTACCTGAGACAAGGCTGGAAACTAGGTCCTTTCCAGCTCTAGCTGTTACTATAGTGTTGTGAGCACCAGAGACACAAGGACCATGGTCAGCACATAGCATGATGCATATCTGTTTAAGGTAATAGATCAATAAAGAAGCAAATAGACAACATCAAGTTAATTCTAGATACGTGCCAAACCATGAAAAGCAAAAGGGCAAGAAAAAGACAGAGGGTGATATTCAACTTGAATGCTTAGCAAATACCAATATAGCCTACCTCAATAAAATGAGTACAGTATCGTGGAAGGCTGCGCTTGAACCACAAAAGAGAGATGACATCACCAACACCATAACCCTGTTCAACAATGGATGACATTGGCACACCAGCATAGCATGGCTCTTCACCTGTGAATTGGATCAAAAGATGAGTTTACTGAACCATCATTTTAGACAACTAACATCTTATCATTAATTGAGAACAAGAGTGAACACCTCTGTCATCAGAAATTGTGGAAATAATATGAGTTGGAGCCCGAACTTTGCCACTCTTAATTGCTGTGTTAAGATCCTCAGGGATTTGTGGAGGTTTAATCTCCTTTACAGGTGTAATCTTACCCTCTTCCACCTACGAGAATAAGGAAAGATTAATGAAGCCAGTCATGGAGCTTTAGGAAACTCAAACCAAACTTCTTTTGGATTTAGAAAGTTACAGGTTTGTAGAAACTAACCAGCTTTTGAAATGTTTCCTTAATTGCAGTCTCAAAAGCCTCGTACGAAGTGGGAACTACAGCTCCAGCATCCTTTAATGCTTGATTTTTTGCTTGAGCAGACTCCATCTCACCACCACTTTTAGCACCCTGATTTGGAATGCATCAAGGAAGGCTATGAGCATAAATGGTGTATCTTTCATGGGAAACGGTGGCTGCTGATTAGTTACCAGATGATGCAAGATATTTCAGGCAAAAACTTACAGCATGGCCAAATTGCACTTCTGATTTGAAGAGCCGTGCACATGTTCCACTGACCCAAGCAACTACTGGTTTGGTCACCTTTCCTTGTTTGAGAGCTTCAACAAGGGAATACTCGTCTCGTCCACCAAGTTCCCCGAGTACAACCATCATCTTAACCTGAGGTAATACCATATATCAGAAAGTTAGTTTGGAGAAGAAGACTATGAAATGCAAGAAGGCATCCAACAGTCTCTTTTTTTTTTTTCACAATAGAAACTAAAAGCAGAAGCTCATGTTAACATTCATGGACGGAACCATTGCCATACCTGTGGGATATTATTAAACCGCAAAACATGATCAGAAAGAGTGGAGCCTGGAAACACATCTCCTCCAATTGCAATACCTAAAGAATATCCAAAATGCATACTGAAATTTAATTTGAACTCAGATTTGCTTGCTTTGATCTAGCCTAAAGACAGTACCAGGTATGCAGGAGTACCTTCATATATGCCATCTGTTACACGAGCGATTGTATTGTATAGCTCATTTGACATACCACCCTACAAGCACAAATGCTCATCATACTCAGAACCATCAACATAAATCATATCATGGGCTAGTTAGAAGGTGTTGACAAAGCAAGAAATCAACACTTGGCAAAGTCTACAAGAAAACAATTTCAGTGTCATTTAAGTCCTTTCAATTTGGAGTAAAAGATATACTGTTTCTGATCCCTTCCAAACTTACAAGTCCGAAATAGCTAGATCTGGTCCCACACTATGCGCCATCTATTAAAGCCTCTAAGACTAGAAGTGTAATTCTGACAGAGAACTAAAGTGATTTTGCAATTTTGTTCTGGATAATTAAAAGTAGCCCAGCATATCAATAACCTCACAGCAGCTTCAAGATGAGATTTTAGGTTCTCTGCTTATCTGAATTGGAATATGTCTCATATACCACATTTATGTGGTGAGAATCTTAACATCTTGCTAAGTTGCCATAAAAAAACACAGAAAGTATAGTTGCCATGAGATTTCATAATATGCATGCCGATGAGAAATAAGCAAACTGTAATGAATACATACAGATTTGGACACAAATCCAACGGATCCAGGCCTGTACAGCTTGCAAGCAATTATGTTGTCAATTGTTCCAGCAGTGTCACCTATCTTGAATGCTCCAGCCTGAATGCCTCCGACAGTAGCTGGGCCAATGACAACCTGCAACACCATCAGGTATTAAAATTAGAATGCACAATTAAACTAGACAAAGCTAAAGATCCTCAGGAACAATATATTTGAACTAGCAGAGTGGGAATTCAAAAACAAATGCACTGTTTGATCCTTTGATTCACCTTTGTCAGTTCAATTCAAATGACTTTGCTTCATAACCTCACCTTATTGTTAGATCGTGCATACGCAATTAACTGTTTGGTGTCAGACTCAGGAACTCCCTCAGCTATTATAGCCACAACTCGAATGGTAGGCTGCTTCAGGGCAGCCATGGATGATGCGGCCGCACTGCAAATAGATGAATGTGTAGTGACTATAAGATGCAAGTAAAGATGTCATGCAATCAATAATATTAACAAGAAAAGAAAAACAAACCTTCTAAATGATGCAAAGTTAATAAATACATCAGCAGTTGGGTGAGCAGCACAAGCCGCCTCAATACTGCAAATGATATCAAAAGGAGTGTAAGGAATCCAAACATCAGAAAAATACTAGCAAAGTTTCAAGATCAAACTCCAAGAGGTTGGTTGTTCTGAATCTAACAACTACTGAAGTTTTAAAGCATGTTCATGGCAGATGAGTTATATTTTCTACCACATAGTTGGCATATTACAATAATATAACTTTAGCATTGAATTTCTCATTCTACTACTTGACCTTTGACCAAGCAAGGAACCAAGGTCATTGGAATTTTGTAATATCTATGTTTGAGTTATATATACTGATGAAAGTTGGCAAGCACTGCCTAATCCATATTCAGCACTTTATCATCCAATCCAATTATAGCTTATGAATCTAAGATGTTGTCAATGAGAAGCGCTTGTTCTGATGAAGCAGGATACGAGAGAGTAAACGGTAATCTGAAAGAAAAGTAATATCAACCAGATTATGTGCTTTTAAACTTCACTAAATGATCCGTCTTCACACTATAATTAACCTTTCAAAAACCTGAATATGTTGCACAGATTGGTTAATAAATATATATGCCAAAATGAACGAAGCATAGCTTACGTTGAATGTACAGGGATAGCAATTTCCTCTTGACCAAAGAAGAGTTTCTGGAATCCCTCTGCACCAGGGTTAATAATTCCAGCCACAGATGGAGTTTCTCTCCCTATAAGTAGATGAAAATCAAGTATTACATCAGTACTGTACATCAACTCAACACAGATTGAGAACTTAAAACTTAGCAATCATAGCAACCCTCTCTTACCGCAAAGGAAATCGAAATCGAGCATGCGCTGGATGGGAAGCTGCTTGTAATTGTAAAACAAAGCCTGTGTAGTACGAGAGAAGAGTTGTCCAGTGGCCATGGTGTAGGCTCAACAGACCTGTTAAGAAACAGGATCAAATATAAACTAACCAAATGCTTCCAATATCAGAAAACAAACAATTTGGGTTTCCTGTTTTCTGCTTTTTAGTTCCCTGTCACAACTTATTTTCTGCTATTAGTTTTCTCACTGTTTTCCTACCAAAACAAGATCTACACACTAACAAACATCAAACGTAGAACTCAATATTGCACGGTTAACGCCTCAAATCACACAACCACCAAACTACACCTAACTTGAAGCTACATAGTACCAGAACTTAACGAATGGGGAAAAACAAACCAAATCAAACCAAATCAAATCAAAACGTAATGCAGCAAACATGATCTTCAAAATTTCAATGAAGCACAGATTTTCTCTTGTTTGAGATAAAACTCGATTTAAATAAGCTTGAAATCGTTCACTAAACAGCAAAACAGAGTATCAACAACAAATTCCTAGAGAAAATCGAGAGTTAACATTGAACAAACAGAAAGAGACAAGGAAAGAAATCAAGAAGCAGATCTGGAAAGGAAATTGGAGTAGTTAAAGTGGTGTTTGATGTAGGACAAAATGGGAAAGTGGAAGCTGAATCTACCTGAAGAGAAATGGAGAGACTCGGTTAATTAAGCTTCCCAAAAGCAAAACTCGCCGATTGATGAATTGAGAGGGAAATATCAAATATATAGGGGAGAATGGTAGAAGAAAATTGCAGCTGCCACGTGAGGAGAAGAGGGAGGAGGGAGCTGGTCACGTGGCCCCCAGTAGTTAGCTCACAGAGTGGAATTTATGCGCTAGTGTTCGTCAAATTTTAGAGAGAGAAGGTTGGGAGTTGGGGCGCAGCGTGGTTGGGAAGGGGTTAGGTGGTAGATGAATAGGGTTGGACCTCAAATTTAATTTCCTTATTTTTTCAATTTTTTTCATTTTATTTGTTTTCATTAAGATTTTAATTCTTTTGTCAATAAAATAAGAAATAAACTACGCTTACCGATAAAAACATATTTTTGTCATCCCCACACATATATCAAATATGAAAAATAAATAAAATGACATTTCGTTCAAAAACAAACAAATTAAAAATAGTAGATATTAGTGTATTTTGGGAGGGGGAATTGACTTTTAGTGTGTATATATATATATATATATATATATATATACATTGCATAAGGCATAATAACCATACAGCCATTTAGGGGTGCATAAGAAAAAAGCAAAATCGAAAAACTTAAACAAATTAAATAAATCAAAATTAATTATTAAATTAAAACCATAAAAAAAAGGCTAAAGGGTCTGCAATCTAGTTTTAAAACCTTTGATTTCGCAAATTAAAATTAATAATTCTAATCTAAAATCATAGTAATCAAAACTCGTGGCTATCTCAATTATATTCAACGTGTATCATTATTTTTTTTTTATTCTCATATCTTTTATTATTACTTGATTTTGAGTTAAATCTAGGATTTTGATGGAATTAGGTCAACAACCCTTATATATTTACGATTCTAAAATTTAATGAAGTAATCCAGAGCGGAAAAAAGAGAGAGAGAGAGAGAGAGAGAGAGATAGAATGTTGACTGTCAATGGGAGTGAATTATACGGTGACACGAATTAGTTCGTAATGGGTTGGAGCAGTTAACAAGTTGCCATCAGAGTTTGTTTACAACAATTATGTGCAAAAGGGATGGGTTGGAAATTGGACGCAAAACGGAACAAACGCTAATTGCCAATTGCTGTTCAAACCATTTACCATATGGCCCACGTCTGACACCCAAATGAAAATTTTATTGAGATAAAGAGGTCAGTGACTCAGTGTAGAGGCGGCCATCAGCTCAGATTGTCGCGATTTGAGGTCGGAATCGCCTTATCTTGATTCTAGATTTGAACCGAACCATGGCTGAGCTCGGGTCAATGAGTGGATCATGGATGAGCCATTTGGTGGTTTTCTTGGAGTAGAAGGGTATTTTGGAATAACAACAACTGAACAGTAACCAAGAAGGATTGTTAATTGCTGCGCCGTACCTACCACTTTCGCCCTTTGATTCTTCTTCATGGCTGAACTGTTACAAGTTTACCATTAATTTAAAAAAAAAAAATCCATGCTTTTGTTAAAGAGAACAAAAAATAAATGGTTGGACCAATTTAAAACGTTTTTCTTTTTACATTATTATTTTTTTAAATAAAATAATATTGCCTATTAATTTTTGTATATCTCATATAATTAATAATGCTAAGTGTATTTTTTAATCTAGTTATGTTCTTCAACTCAGCATATTATTTTAGTATATATAATGATAATTAGTTTTTAATTTTAAATTAATTGAGATCAATATTATTTTAGTATAAAAAAAATTAAATTGGGCCTGCAAATTGTGAGAAAAAAAAATGTTATTGTTGAAACCTATGTATTCATCTGATTAAAACCTCTCTCCAACAAATGGAATCAGTGACTAAAAAAATAGAGAATAAGTATGATTAAACATTTGATTAATCTCCTAAGCCATAAGTGTAAGACCAGGTAAACAAGCATTAATTAGTGCTTAGCTTGAGCACTGCAAAAATTAAAAGTGACAAAGACTTCAATTTTATTGGCAAGCTGCACTGACTTGAATGTTTTCATTTATCAAATCGATCATCAACCAATTTTACACGCCAAAACCAATATCTATTTTAATATATATTTCACTCATTATCAGCTCTCATGGTTGACTATATCATATGGAATTTTGCTAGCTCATGGAGCATGTTAACCACAGAAAATTATAAGATGCAATCCGTGAGTGCACTGTATACTTGCACATTTTTTTATTATTCTATGAATGATGGGATTATGTTTTATCTCATTGTGAGAGAATAAACATATACTCTTGGAGCACTTAATAAAACCTCATTAAAACACCTTAAATTTAAGAGAAATAAGACATATAAATTGATTTCCTCTGTCATACTCTTAAAACCTGGCTCCTTAGTAGTTGATATATTTATTTGTTATGGTTGGATGGTATCAATAATTTATTTTGAGGTCTTATGAAAAAGAAAAATATTTATTTTAAGTTAATTTATTTATTAATATTATATTTAATATGATGTAATTAAAAGTGTAATATAATTGTGATTACATTATATATTTATTATTTTACTTGGTACAACTCCACTCAACTCAACTAAGCCTTTATCCCAAAAATTTGGAGTCGGCTATATGGATTCGCTTTCTCCACTCTGAACGATTTTGGGTTAAATCTTTAAAAATGTGTAATGCTTCTAGGTCATGTTGTACTATTATCCTTCAAGTCAATTTAGGTCTACCTCTTTTTTTCTTTCTATCCTCTAAGCTAATGTGCTCTACTTGTCTAACTGGAGCCTCCGTATGTCTACGCTTCACATAACCAAACCGCCTCAATCTCCCTTCTCTCAACTTATCTTCAATTGGCACCACTCCTACCTTTTCTCTAATACTCTCATTAGGGACTTTATCTAGTCTAGTATGTCCACTCATCCACCTTAACATTCTCATCTCTACAACTCTTATCTTAGATGCATACGACTCTTTCAGTGCCCAACATTCACTATCATATAACATAGTCGGTCGTATGGCTGTACGGTAAAATTTTCCTTTCAATTTATTGGGAATCTTACAATCACATAAAACTCCCGTGGCACGTCTCCACTTCAACCATCCGGCTTTAATCCTATGACTAACATCCTCCTCACATCCCCCATCTACTTGAAAGACTGAGCCTAGATATTTAAAGTAATTACTTTGGGACAGTATCACTCCATTCAAACTAACTCTTTCCCTATCACCAGTTTGGCGTTCACTGAACTTGCAATGCATGTATTCTGTCTTCGTTCTACTTAACTTAAAACCCTTTGACTCTAGAGTACTTCTCCAAAGTTCTAGCTTTTTATTGACTCATTCTTGTGTCTCATCTATCAGAACAATATCATCCGCAAACATCATGCACCAAGGAATACTCTCTTGTATATGTTTCGTCAGTTCATCTCAAACTAATGTAAAAAGGTAAGAGCTTATGGCTGATCCTTGGTGTAATCCAATTGAGATCGGAAAATCTCTTGTGTCCCCTCCCACTGTGCGCACAATAGTAGTTGCTCCTTCATACATATCTTTCAATACTTGTATGTACCTAATAGATACCCTCTTTTGTTCTAACACATTCCATAAGACCACTCTTGGAACACTATCATAAGCCTTCTCCAAATCAATAAAAACCATGTGTAGATCTTTCTTCATATCTCTATATTTCTCCATCAAGCTTCTAATTAGAAAGATCGCTTCCATAGTTGAACGACCGGGCATGAAACCAAATTGATTAAGAGAGATAGAAGTATCATGACGTAGTCGATGCTCCACAACTCTCTCCCACAACTTCATAGTATGGCTCATGAGTTTAATTCCTCTATAGTTTGAGCAACTATGTATGTCTCCCTTATTTTTAAAAATATATACTAAAATACTCTTCCTCCATTCATCAGACATTTTCTTTGAGTTTAGAATCTTATTAAATAATTTAGTTAACCACACCACTCCCATAACTCCCAAATACTTCCACACTTCAATTGGTATTTCATCGGGTCCACAAGCTTTACTCACTTTCATTCTCTTAAGTGCTTCCTTTACTTCTAAAGATCTAATCCTTCTAGTATAATTCATATTCTTTTCTATTGTTCTATAATCTATATTCACGCTATTACCATTTTGACTGTTATTAAAGAGATCATTAAAATAATTTCTCCCTTTTCTTTAATGTCCTCATTTTTCACCAACAATTTTCCTTCTTTATCCTTAATGCACCTAACTTGATTGAGATCTTGACATTTTCTTTCTCTCCTCCTTGCTAATCTATAAATATCTTTCTCCCCTTCTTTAGTTCCAAGTTTCTCATATAACTTTTCAAAGACCTGTGCTCTTGCTTGACTAACTACCTTTTTTGCCTCTTTCTTTGCTATCTTGTATTGTTCATATGCCTCATTATTATCACATTTAGGTAATTTCTTATACCATTCCCTTTTTCTCTTCACTGCCTTTTGTACTTCCTCATTCCATCACCATCTCTCTTTTGAGGGTAGTCCATGTCCTTTAGACTCTCCAAGTACTTTTCTAGCTACTTCTCCAATCTTTGATGCCATCTGTATCCACATATCATTGGCCTCCATATCCAGCTTCCATACTTCGGACTCGAGAAGCTCATTTTTGAACTTCACTTGCTTTACTCCTTTGAACTCCCACTACTTTGTTCGAGCTACACTATTTCTTCTGACCTTACTTGAATTGTTCCTAAACTTGACATCCAAGACCACCAACCGATGTTGACTTGTTAAAGCCTCTCCTGGAATGACCTTGCAATCCTTGCATGGAGCTCTATTTGTCTTCCTAGTTAAGAGGAAGTCGATTTGGCTTCTATGTTGCCCACTTTTGAAAGTCACTAAATGTGACTCTCTTTTTATAAAGTAGGTATTTGCTAGTATTAGGTCATATGCCAGAGCAAAATCCAGGATGTTTTTTCCCTCTTCATTTCTACTGCCAAAACCAAAACCTCCATGAACATTCTCATAACCTTGTCTATCACTTCCTACATGTCCATTCAAATCTCTACCAATGAAAACATTCTCTTCATTCGGTATGCTTTGCATTAAATCATTCATATCTTCCCAAAACTTTTGTTTACTCTCATTGTCTAGTCCTATTTGTGGGGCATAAGCACTAACTATATTTATTGTTTCTCCTTCTAGTACTAGCTTTACTAGTATAATTCTATCTCCTACTCTTTTCATAGCTATTACTGCGTCTTTCAATGTTGTAACATCCTCACTTTAGCTAGTCCGTACAGTCTACTGTTTCGATGACCAATGTTGGTCCGGGCAGCTAGAATGTTTGAAATTATAAATAGACTAGAGTAAGGAGTTATCAAGAAACTAAATAATGCTCATAAAAATCAAGGGAAAATTTTAGAAACCAAATACACTAAGGTTAAACGAGCCGAAACACTAGGGATGGGTAACCCGAAAGGGAAGTGACGGTGAAGGCCGTTAGCAACCCTAGATACGGGAAAAAAATTCTAAAATAATTTTTGGGACTCCAGAGAAGGGTCGTTGAGGTTTTTATGACATTAAAATGCCAAGAAAATACATAGAAAAATTTTTCTATCGGTACACACAAATTTGGCTCGTTAGGCCAAACGGAGGGCATTTTGGTCATTTCGTCTTCAGAGATGATTTTTGGCCAACTTGTCCAATTAAATAAATAATTTATATGACATAAAATATGAACAAATATTAATGAAAATTTATTTAAAAATGAATAGGCAATGAAAGAAAAGAAAATGAAAATAATGGGATTTATTACTTCATGCTTATGTAAGCATGAGGTAATTAAAAATGCTATGGCCAATCAAATTAAAGCAAGACAATTAAAATACATTAAAATAGAAAAAAGGAGGCAGAATTCTAGAAAAAACAGCAGCCCTTTTCTTCTTCTTCAAAACGTCCTACACCTTCTCCCTCACTCCTCCATTAACAAACTTTCCAAACCTTCATTTTCCCTAGCTTTCTTTCAACAAAAACCCTAAGTGTCAACATAAAACCTTGATATTTCAGCTTGGTGAAGTTTTCGGGAGCAAAAGGAAGAGTAAAAGAAGAGTTCTTACAAGCTTGAGATTAGCTCCATTAAAGGTTAGTGACTTAAACTTATGTTTCTCTTCAAATTCATGTTGAAGGAGTATGATTGAGTGTAAAATTGCAAAAAATTTAAAAAATATCATGTGTATGCCCATTCTATAATTTTGGTAGCCTTGGATATGGTAAGGTTTTGATGATTTTTATGGAGCTAAAATGGTAGTATGGCTACCTTAACAATAGTCTCTTAAGTGAAATGATGAAATGCAAGTTAAATGCATGATTTGAGATGTTAGGGTTAGGGTTTGGGTATCAAATGAAGACTTTGATCATGTGATGGTTAAAGTGAGTTTTAATGGTCAATTAGTGATCATTTGGTTATGTGTAAACAAGAAATGAAGTCGTTTGAGTAGTGGGATTTGAGGTTGGTGTGGCTGCCCTTGGTGACCTGCAGAATTAGACATGAGTCCAGCAGGTTTGGGTAGCAATAACTTGAATTATAGAGGTCCAATTGGTGAAAGGCCAATTGGACATGAAACTAGACACATAATGGCACAACTTTAGTGAAGAAATCATGCCC
Organism: Hevea brasiliensis; assembly: GCF_030052815.1. Taxonomy (NCBI): domain Eukaryota; kingdom Viridiplantae; phylum Streptophyta; class Magnoliopsida; order Malpighiales; family Euphorbiaceae; genus Hevea; species Hevea brasiliensis. The sequence continues at coordinate 76,102,980 of NC_079507.1, read as the reverse complement.
AGAAAACCAAACCAAGTTGATCAAAAGTTTGTCCTAATCCGGGTGACCTGCAGTCTGCCTGGGCAAAATGACCAAATGAACAGTATTTGGTCATTTGGCCATAACTCAGTGTAGAAAGGTCCAATTGACCTGAAATTTTTTCAAAAACAAGCTGAGATATAGACCAACAACTTTCATGAAAAAACCTAACCCAAATTATGACCATAACATATTCAAAAAGTGAGTTGCAGTCACTGTTCCTAACACTGTAGATTTGGTCAGTCCAGAAATTCTGAAAAAAATTTTAATCCGGCCAGTTGTGGTTTTTGGGCCATAACTTGAGCTACAAAACTCCAAATGAAGTGATTCAAAAAAGGAAATTCAACTAGACAAAATAAGGAACAACTTTCATGTTGATCATTTTGCCAAATTTCTACTACAAAAATGACCAATGGAACAATAAATACAAAGCATGAAAACTGAAAATTTTGCCCAATTAACATTAAGCTTAGAAATGGTATTGGCAACCAATACCAACAAGTTTAAAATGCAAAATGTGGTATGTTGATGATATTTAAACCAATATACCTATTGTCAATGCAAAAGTCAATATTTCGGTTGACCAATGAAATGAATAGTAGTCATAAAATTTCAATTTCAAAGAATTACATAAATTAAAAGTGTTAAATGCCCTAGTAGACCTAATGTGATTGGTTTGGATAGGTTGGCATGCCAATAGGGTTCTGTTAGCAGTACTGCATATAGCTTCATGCCATTCTGTATTTCATGGCTTCCCATGCCATTCTGTATTTCATGGCTTCCCATGCCATTCTGTGACATAATAGCCTTTGGCTATGATATTGAGTTGTTATACTCGGGTTTAATCCCCGATAATTATTACAGCTTATTAGCTGTTCTGTTGCACACCGAGAGACACGTTGTGACCGATGGTGTGATGGTCCGAGGTACTTAGTACCCAGTACCAGTTTACCCATTTATCTAGTCCAGTCGACTAGTATGGGTTACTCGGGCAATGTTAATAAATCTTACCAAACTTAAATCGAATAATACTGCAATAAATATCAGAAATTAAGTCTACCCAGAAATGTAAACATACATTCTGCATATTTATTTTATTTTATATTGTCACCACTAAGTAGAATTGCTTAGCGCGTCGCTTTTGCCATGCGCAGGTACTGGAGACATAGCTGGGGAGTCCAGCAAGCCTCATACAAGGTGAGCCTTCATATCTGCATTCAGAGTTCAGAGTCACCTCACATTGCAGTGCATTTGGTAGGACATTAGGCCACTTTTGATATTTTGATAGTTTGATATTTTGTATTTTGTAACCTTCTGTAATGTATATTATAAATTCATGTAATTATGCTTTTAATGTAAGTATCTATAAAATATGTTCAGTAATAAATTGAGCATTTCTCATTGAGTTTACTGTGTTTTGAATTGAATTAAATTTTGAGATACTAAAGTGAATTGAGAAATTGTTGAGAATATATTAGAGGTTGATTGAGAATAATGTGATGATATTATTGGAAGTGCTTTTAACAGGTTCAGAAGAACTGTTTTTTCAATTTATAGCCGGCACTCTGCCGGATTTTCTATAAAAATTGCGGAAAAATTCAAATTTATCAAAAAATTATAAATAAATGAATTAAAAGGGATAAATTGTAATTGAAACATGTATTAGTGCTCCGGCACATTGAGTGGCATATCTTGCTCGGCTACACTGTAGACGGGTAAGGGTTGTCACAAATGTCTTATCTATGATTATGCCCACTCCGTTCTTATTTCTCTCCTTTCCTGTAAACCATAGTTTGTACCCTGAATTACCTACTTCCTTACTTTTCTGTCCTACCCATTTAGTCTCCTGAATGCAAGCAATATTCACCCTTCTCCTTTCCAAGGTATCCACAAGCTCCATTAATTTTCCTGTAAGTGATCCAACATTCCAAGTACCAACCCTGATCCTCCTCCTATCCTGCTCCTTCCTAATTGGTCTCCTTCTATGATATCTTCTATTGTTTTCTATGTCTATCTTGTGTTCTGTTTCACTATTTATTCTACTATCTGTCCTATGGACTAACTTCTTTACCCACACCCGTCTATGATGTAGGAACCCTTGCTCACTTAACACCACACCCGGGCACCGGCATGGCGCGTCGTTTTCGGTGAATGCCCTACACCCTTGCATATTTCTCACTACACCCGGGCTCCGATGTAGCACGTCGTTAGTAGAGAACGCCCCAACTTTTATATCATTTGAATCCATATCATAGAGTGTGACGAAATTTTTACGCTGGTTGTCACCTACCGCAACCCTCCTCCTTTATCCGGGCTTGGGACCAGTTAAGCGTAAACTATTTAAGTGGAGTTATTATTTTACTTGGTAATAAAAAAAAAATTAATGTAATGAAAGACAATTACATAATATACTCAATTACATTTTTAAGTAGTGTAATCATCATTACATAAAAAAAATTATTATGACCATAATTATTTATTTTAATTTTTTTATTCTTTGTCAATACTACTATCAAACCATCATCACACCACCTGATCACCTTTACTATTACCACCACCATTCGACAACTATCACCATCACCACCTCACCACCATCTCCGCTTTGTTACCATTATTGTCACTATATTACCACCACTAAAACAACATTTGATAAAATATTATTATTAATTTAATTACATTCCATTAATATATATATATAATTATATTTTTATTATTTAAAAAAATAATTTAATAATTAATATATTCAATACATTGTATAACATTACAACTTTAATTTTATTATATAATAATTAGATTCCATTATATTAAGTTATACCAAACACAACCTTAATTAGATGGGTGATTAGAATATGAAGAATAAATTTACTTTTAAGAATATTTGATAAGATGAGAAACCGAATTAATAATCCTCGGGGTTGGTATATACTAGTTATTAAAATTTTTTTGGATATGGCTGTCAATTGTGCATTTGGGTCATTAAAGTGGAGAGTCGACCGGAAACCAACTAACCTTTTTATATTATTATTTTAACTGTTATTAAAAAAATTTTAAAATATTAAAAAAATTTTAAAACTAAGTTAAATTTAATAGATTATAATCATAAAAATTATAAATAATTATTTTTTTAATATTATTTGAAATAATTCTTTGAAGAAAAATAACCTTTCATAATCTCAATTTAAAAATGGCCAAACCCTTTGCTACAAATTTCAATGTTCTAAAGAAAATTGAAACTTTTTCCAGCACAGAAGAGCTTGAAAGTTTTGTGGAGTGGATTTAATCTTTTTTGGTGTCTGTGGAGATGGTAGAACATTGACTTGTACAAAACTCCATCAAATTTTATCATTAGGTCAATCTCAACTTGGGCCATGCAAATGGGAGAAAAAAATAAATAAATAAAATTGCACCTTCTACAAGTTGGCTAAGGCATATATTGCAGGGGGGTTAGTGGAATAATATTGGAAGACTAAGACTCTACTTCAATTCCGATCAAGTATAGAGAAAAGATTTGCTTTTATTTTTCATTAGTTTATTCTCATGCATATTTGGCATAGTTTCTTGCAGCACCAAGCAACTGGCATTTCAATAATATATATATTTTAAATCCCCTTAAATAAATAAAAAACCCTTACCTTTCTAATAGGAGAGAGAATGGTGCTGCATTATATTATTCAATCTAAAGCGCAGCAGACATTTGAAATCAATATTTTCAGGGGGAAGAACCCACAAAAAAATAACAGTAGGTGTTGGCATTGAATTGAATGGGCTAACACCAAACCTGTTAGTTAAAAATTATTGTACTTTAAGACTGGTCAAGAATAGCTATGTAATTAAAAATTTAAATCACGAGTTCACTATCAGATAACGCTTCACGGAATGCAATTTCAATAAATTATAATATTATTTCCAATAATTCTAACAACTAGTATTAAAAATATTTTCGTGAATGTCAAAAGGGCACTACCAGTTATCTATAACAAAGTATGATTTTGTATCATGAAACATGGTTAGACATAAGCAGGCTTTACATCTTCACCCAGGCAGTTCAGCAGAACCATGGGCTGCAAGATCATAAAAATGACCTTTCTTTTTGGAAATCTATGAGATGAGCTACATAATAGAAGGCAACTCTCACTTTTCCTGCAATTGAGTTTGGAGAAAGTTAACCTGAAACTTTCTAATAGAGGCGCTGAATATTTACCTCAATATGGCTTCCACACACATATATATGACTCGATTAAAGTTTTAGAAAATGAGAAATCATGCAGAAAACAGATAATTTCAATCTGCATCAGCTATCCTGCAGGAATGGATCATAACATTTGACTGGTCCAACCAAACCAAGGGCTTCTGTAAGTGCCTCTAAGAGATGCTCTGGATAATCCTCAATACAAGCAAGGCCATGCTGTGATTGCATGGATCTTAAGACCCTTCCAACAATCTGAAGTCATAGAATTATAAACATCCCAATTAACAGCACTTCCAGATATAGTAGTTACAAATAGGCACCGGAAGCAGGAGAAAATGCAATACTAACCTTGCGTGCATAGCCACCATAAGCTATCCCACCAATTAAAGCATTTGCGGAATAAGGCGATGAGGCCACTGATTTATTGTCTTCTGAGTTCTCCACAAAAAGGAGAAAAAAAAGTAAAAAGAAAAAAAAAAAGTATTATAGCATAAAAATACACAAGGAATGGGGTATAAAACTACCAGCAACTAATGCTGATTGAAAGAGTCCCTCCCTTTTTAGCCCATCAACAGTCTGTGCATTTGTGCCACCTGCCAATTGAAAAAATCCTACCAGCACAGGAAGGTGAAATACAGGCTTAATTCACACACATCATCAGCTGAGAACAGCTCAAAATGACCATAAACTTTTACACAAAGCTAGTGGTTTTCACACAAACCATGAGGCTTGCTGTTGGCTGCAGCCAAACGGACAGCAAATGCAATTGACTCCCTTGTGGTACCTCGGCCAATATCTCCACTCATGGGGCGGCCATCCAACTTCAGTTGATAGGGAACATGGATTGTTAATAGAAATGGATTGTGATGAAAACATTTAAAGTAACAGGATGCAAACCTGCCATAAATTGAGGCATTTTAACTGAGGTTCCATGACTGAGTACATTGCGTTCATTGCAGATACAGTTGAATCCCCAGTATAGGGTAAGCTAACCTGTTGAAATTAATGGTTAATCCCATTCACTCAAAAACTCAATACTAGCAATGTTATTTAACTTGTATATTCCCGGTAAATCCAGATCAATCAGCAATGCAGGTTTCTATACTCACTGCAATTAGTTTCAGACATCCAAGTGAGTTTCCCAAACCATCCCAAAGTTCCTTGAAGGAAGCCATCTGCCTACACAAAGTACACAGTTTTTTCCTAGGTGAATGCCGTTGCTTATATGAAGATGAACAGAACATGGTTAAAAATAGAAATTATATTTACTTCAAAGGTGCAAAGGCGAATTTCAAGAACTGGAGGACATAGTCCAATCTACAGGCTATATGTATGAAAAGCATATTGAAAAGAAAGGAGAAATAGAGCACATAGTTTCAATTTATCAATCATATTTCCTTATACCTTCCACTTGTATGTATCTCTATGGCCTCAACATCATTTCTTTTAATAAGTTCAGCAGTAGCAGTAGCATCTCTCACATATGTAGCCTCTCCTAGATCAATTTGAACAAGTTAGTTTCTATTGAATATGATTAATGTGACAGATTCCTATACTGCTTGAGGCCCTGAGAGAAGAAAAGGAAAGAATTTATGTTTTGTTGGGGAAAAGATATGAAGTATTCACAACGGAAAGCCAAAATACTTAAAAAAAAAAAAGAGATAAGCACAAAAAATGAGAAAAAAAATACACACTTATTTTATCATAGGGGCACACAGGAAAGCAACGGCCACAGCCATAACAGCGTTCAGTTATGACTCCACCCTGCATATCAATTTTGATTACAAATATAAATATTGGAAAAATTGGCAATGTCACAATGATATAGATGATTAATCATAAACCCCAGAAAGTAAATTATTGAAAGACCTTTAAAACATTTAGCATTTCTGTACCATAGGAGAAATGTGCTGGTGATTTGTCTTCTTCTAATGATATTGCGTTTGCAGGACAAACATTCTCACAAGGCCTTGAACAATGCGGTGGACATTCCTCTGGATCAAATTCTGTCAAAGAAAATATTACAGTCAGCCATACAAAGATTCATACAACTCATAGACCGAGCCTTGCTTTTCAAAACCTTCAAAGAAACCAAAAAGATAATATTGTCCTGTGACCTATCACATAAATGAATTTGTTCAACACTAGGGCTCTTTTTGTTTAAATGGATAACTAAGATGGAAAAGAATTTTCTCGAATTGGCAGAAGATGCCCCTATTTCTAACTATGAGGTTATCAGCACAAAGGGATAAAAAGAGAGAGAGGAAGGATTACCGGCTTTGCGAAAGTGAAGATCCTTATCGTCATTGACGCTAATCATTACCCAAGGCCTTCGAATGTGAACAATTTTTCTTGCAGCTTGAATACCGTCATTTACAGCACTAACCACTGATTCATCAGCAGCACAATCAATGCAATCAACTGCAAATCGTTTATCACCTAATCATGAACCCTTGTAATCCAACACACACACACACAGAGATATATATTCAAATTAACAGATACTAAATTGAATTAATTTGAGATTGTTAACCTCCGGCTAAAGTGTAAACCAAAGAGAGATTCCTGATATCAACAGCATCCTAGAGACAAAGAAAGGGAAATAAGCTTTTGATATTGGAGAGTTGAAACAATTTGAAGTTTTTGACATACAAGGGTTTTAGAATTCTTGATACCTCAAAGCTTGCACCGCATATAAGCTTGACCCAGTTGCCCTTTTGCAGTGATTCCTGTGGAGCACACACAACTGAAGGAACCTCAAATTTTCTCACAAGGTTTCTGACACTTTCAAGACATCTACTGTTCCTGTGACCTGCTTTTCCTGAAATGATAAAAATAGAAGCTACAAACTCTAAAACTATCCTTAGAAGTACAGGGAAAAGAGAGATAGAAGAAGAAGAAGGAAGAGAAGACCTTGCTGTTGAGGTAAAACTGTAGCATTAATGCATAAGCTGAAGGCCATGTCAATAGACAGAGGCACGGAAACAAGGAACAGATATTATCCGTTAACTTTCGCGCTTATGAAAGATATTTATATTCTGTTTGGGCCTAATGGGCATCCCCTTATTACCCAGAGAAATTGGTGGAAACCCAACCCAGAAGTACTGAGAATATTTATCTTGTCATGCAGAATATAATAGATTTAAACCCAATAATCCCTTTTTTTCTCTATGAAATTTATATGTAAAAAAAAAGATAATTTAAAAAAAAAAAAAAAAACAATTAACACAAATGAAAAAAAAATCTTATTAATAATGCTTAACAGTAACATTGAGCTTGATAATAGCTCTCAAATTAGGAATATCCATGAGCTCAGTTTGCATAGTACCATACCCCTTAACAAACCTAAAAAAGCCCGTCCCAGAAACAATCCCAAATTCCCTCTCCTTCATTGAAAATATATCAGATCCTTGGATTTCCAAGGTGCTCCCTTTATGCTCCCCATCTGTGAAAATCAGAGAAAACACCATATACAGGCCCTTCCCATCAAGCTGAGAATTTATGTAGGTCCCTTGAGCCCTACCAATCTCCCTGGATTCAATACTGGGCCCTTCAGTAACTGGGTCATCAACCACTGCAACCGTCCCAAATTGTAGGATGTGAAAGTTGGGCCCACTTTTCCCGGCGACAGTGATTGCTGAACTGTCGAGGCCGGTAAAGTAGTCATGCACATAGACTACAAGGTTAGTTTGCTTTGGTTCTTGTCTAGGGATGGTGTAGGCAACATATAGAAGAATTAAGCTGGAGACGAAGAAGAGAAAATTGGTGGACATGGCTATTTTTGGTGTTATGGTTTTCAAGGGTTGAAGGACAATAGGAAATATATGGACGGAGGGGAATATGCTTGTGAGGAAATGGCATTGTTTTTAGAGGAAATGACAAGATTGATAAAAGTCATTAGCCTTTTTTTTAATGTTATAAATAACAGGTTGGTTAGCAAAACTAAGCTTGTTTTAGTTTATTTGGGTTGGAATTTCCTCATGACAAAACATATTAAATTCTTTGGATAAATTATTAAAATATTTTTGAAATTCGTCATAATATAAGCTTTAATTAGTGAAGTACCTTGTGCTATGCACTAGCAAAAGAAATTAAGAAAGTTTATACTAAATTTAATTATGTTATTAAATTATTTTTTAAATAATTGGGTCATTAAATTATTATTAATTAAAAAAAATTATTTTTCAATTAAAAGAATTTTAAATTATTATTTAAAATATTAAAACTCTAAAATATTAACAATAAATTTTTATCAAATAAATTGATAATTACTGTCAAATTAGTAACTTTAATGGCTATAAGTTTTTTTTTTAATAACCATAAGTTATTCTTTTTTTATAATAATAATAATAAGTTATTATTATTACGAAATCATTTTAAAATAATAAAAACAAAATAATATTAAGGTAGATTGAAATTTATTAAATATATAAAAGAAATAGATAAAACTTTTAAGTATTGATTTTTCCTATATCTCATAATTAACTATTAAATTATTTCATATCTTTAATAAATATTTTTATTATATTGTTATATTTTTTATTGTTTTTATTATGAAATATTTGTTAAAATTATAGTTTATATAAAAAGTTATAAAAATAAATTATAAAATTTTGACTTATTTATAATTAACATATATATTTTTTTATGTTAATAATTTAATATTCTTTTTATTTCACTTCTCTAAGAATCATCATTATCATCGACTTACTTATCGGCATTAAATTGAAACTATCAAGTAAATAAATAATATTTTATTTTTATTTAATGTTCATACATACATATAATTTATTTATAAAATACAATTTCTTTAATTTTAGTAAATTTCCTTTATTTTTCTTTAATTAGTTATTTAATTATTTTAAATTATAATTAAGTTATTAATTTTTCAAATATGTAAATATAAGATATAAATTATTTAATAGTTACTCTCTTAATACTATAATAAGTAGTCATTATTATAAAATTAATTGTAATATATTTTAATTAAAAAATGGTAACAAAACAATAAAATTTAATTTTTATAATAATAAAATATTCTTTTTTATTTCACTTCTCTCATCATCATCGTCATCCTATTGCATTAAATTAAAAATATCAAGTAAATAAAGAATATTTTATTATTATAAAAATTGAATTTTGTTGTTTTGCTATCATTTTTCAATTAAAATATATTACAATTTATCTTATAATAATGACTACTTATTATAGTATTAAGAGAATAACTATTAAATAATTTATATCTTACATTTACATATTTGAAAAATTAATAACTTAATTATAATTTAAAATAATTGAATAACTAATTAAAGAAAAATAAAGGAAATTTACTAAAATTAAAGAAATTGTATTTTATAAATAAATTATATATATATATATATATATGAACATTAAATAAAAATATTATTATTATTACATCAAAAATTTAGTTACAAATAAAAATGATTAAAAATTTAAAATTATAATATCAAAATTACTGGATCTGTCTTTCGAAAAATAGTATGTATTTTTAATATTTATTATATTAATACAAAATAATAATATTTTAAAATTTTAATTTTATGAAATGTATTTATTTTATATTATAAATTTATGTAAAGCAATAACCATTTTTATGAAAGAGTTATTTTATAAAAAAACATATCAAATTAATAAAAAAATTTACTCTTTAAAAAAATTTAAAAATATAATATTTTTAAAAAATAATATAATAAAATGTTATTTTAATTAATAATAATGTTATATATTTTTATTAATATTAAAATTAAATAATTTAATTCATTATTAGTAATTTAATATATTTTTATTATATTAATAATAAAAATTATTATATTTACATATTTTTAAAATAACATTACTTTCTTATTAGTCTAATATATTTTTTATAATTTATAAAAAAATAATAATTGATCTACATAAATTATGAGATAAAATATAAAAAATTTCATGACATCTAAATTATTTTTTGAATAAAATAATTTTATTACATTTAGAATGAAATAATCATGAAAACTACTATTAATATATGCATAAAAATAAATAAATAGATATTTTAATTAATTACACTATAAATTAATTAAAATTTTTTATTATAATAAGTAAAAATTTATTTAAATAAAATTAAATAAGAGATAAATTTAAGTTGAAAATTAATTTAATAGTAATAATTAATCTTTTATTTTAAATGTAATTAAAAATAAAAATAAAAATAAAAATTATAAATTATCCATACATATTGTGGGTATTATATTAATTTTCAATAATAACTATATGTAGTTATTATATTTGTCATTGGTCCCTTCAAAATATTGTTAATTTAAAAAGAAAAAAAAATCATAAAACACTGACAATTTAAATTATTGACCCATAATATCGGCACATTTAAAATTCATTACAAGAAATTTTAAAAATAACTACGAAAATCACCGACTACCGAATTTCATTAGTAATTTACCTATGATTTATCAACGAAAAATAAAACTAAAATTTAAATCAATTTATATCGATAAAATTACCGTTTGATTACCGACGAACTCTTTACTAACGACGTAATTCGTAGGTAAAAGTGGTGCCTAATATTAGAGGCAAAATTAGCAATCAAATAAAAAAATATCGACGAAATTTTTCATTGATAATTACTGACTAACTCGTATTTAGTCAGTAATATTAAAAAAAAATTAAAAAGCTCAAAAATTTTACCTACGAAAATTTCTCGTCAGTAATTACCAACGAAATTGATTTTTGTAGTTTAATAAAATAAAAAATAAAAATAAAAATAAAAAAATATATACCAAAATTTTTTGTCGGTAATTACTAATAAAGCATATTTAGTCAGTAATACTAAAAAGAAAAATAAAAAAAAAATTAAAAAGCTCAAAAAATTTTACCTACGAAAAGTTTTCCTCGGTAATTACCAACGAAATCGCTTTGCGTATATAATATTAAGAAAAAAATAAAAAATAAAATTTTAAAATAAATACCTAAAAAATTTTTTTATCGATAATTACAAACGAAACATGTTTAGTCAGTAATATTAAGAAGAAAATATAAAAAAAAAATTTTTAATAGCTCAAAAAATTTTACATACGAAAAGTTTTTCTTGGTAATTACCAACGAAATCGCTTTTCGTACGTAATATTAAAGAAAAAAAATAAAATTTCAAGATAAATACTTAAAAAAAAAATTATTAGTAATTACCAAGGAACCATATTTAGTTTATAATATTAAGAAGAAAATAGAAAATAAAAATTTTTAAAAGCTCAAAAAATTTTACCCATGAAAAGTTTTTATCGATAATTACCAACGAAATCGATTTTAGTAGATAATATTAAGGAGAAAATAAAAAATAAAATTTTAAAATAAATATTTATAAAAAAATTTTATCGGTAATTATCAACGAACCATATTTAGTCGGCAATACTAAAAAGAAAATAGAAAATAAAACTTTTAAAAAGCTCAAAAAATTTTACATATGAAAAGTTTTCCTTGATAATTACTAACGAAATTGATTTTCGTAGGTAATATTAAGAAAAAAATAAAAAATATAATTTTAAAATAAATACCTACGAAAATTTTTCATTGGTAATTGCCAATGAATCATATTTAGTCGGTAATACTCATAAGAAAATAGAAAAAAAAATTTACGAACAAAATTGATTTTTGTAAGTAATATTAAGAAGAAAATAAAAAAATAAAAATTTAAAATAAATACCTACTAAAATTTTTCGTCGATAATTACCAACGAACCATTTTTAATCGGTAGAAAAAAATAGAAAAAAAAATTAAAAACCTCAAAAAATTTTATTAATGAAATCGATTGTTGTAAGTAATATTAATGATAAAATAAAAAATAAAATTTTAAAATAAATACCTAAGGGTAAAATCTTTCACGAAATTACCTATAAAAAAATTCTAATTTACCTATGAAATAGTTCATCAATAAATTTAGAGACAATATGTTTTCATCGGTAAAAATTACCTACGCTAGTATTATGAACGAAAAAATTTCATCGGTAATTCATTGATAATTACTGATTACCAATAAAATATAAGCATATTTGGTCAATAATTTTCGTAACTATTTTTTAAATTTTTTACAGTGATTGGGCTAATAAAAAATTGTGAATTACCAATTAAAAGTTTGTTCAATAAAAATAGATACAATGACTATTATTTTAATGCTAGAGAATTGTCCATGCCGATGCACGTGGCTAATAATTAATTAAATATATAAATAATATTAATTTATATATATTTGTAATTTTAATATATAAAAATTAAATAATGTCTTCAATTTTTTATTAATTAAATATTGTTTCATATTTTTTTACTAATTTTTTTTCTCTCTCAAACTTTTTAATGAATATTTCATAATAAAAATATAGTAATATAGTAAAAATATTGATTAAAGATATAAAACCCTTTGAAATTAGTTCCATTTTTATATTTTAAATATCAAAGTTTAATTATATCATCTTAATATATTAAAGAAATATAACATATTCAAATATTATCTTCATTTACTAATATTAATATTATTCTTAAAAGTAATATAATAATATAAAACAGCATAAATAAAGTAAAAAAAAGAAAATAAAATTATATACATGTACTATATAAAGTTATATATGTTAATATATTAAAATTAATCTAATAATAATAATAATTATTTATTATAATATTAAGAGAGTAACTATTAAATAATTTAAAATTTATATATACATAATTAAAAAATTAATAACTTAATTTTAATTCAAATCAATTGAATAACTAATTAATAAAATAAAAAAATTAATAAAATTAAATAAAATTAATGGCAATCTATTATTATTATTATTATTATTATTATTATTATTATTATTATTATTATTATTATTATGAGTGACATGTGATAAATAATCTTTTTGCATAAATAATATATAAAAAATAATATTAATAAATTTTAAATATTGCATTTAATCATAAAAATTTTTAATTTTTTAAAAATTAATTTTAAAGAAAACAATAATTCAAATCATAAATGTTAAAGTTGAATCGTTAATAATATTGATAATTAAAAGAGAAATAAAAAAGAATTAAATAATTATTATTACAAAAGAGTTTAAAAGAGAGTTATTAATAGAATGTGACATGTGTCAAGTTTTTCAAGGAAAATGTTACATAACGATTATTTAGAAATACTACTCTGCTCTTTATATATACACATATATATTATTTTTTAAAAATATTATATCTTTAAATTTTTATAAGGTGTAAATTTTTTTAATTAATGTAATATGTTTTTTATAAAATAATTATTTCAAAAAAACGGTTATCTTTTCACATAAATTTATAATATAAGATAAATATATTTCATAAAAATTAAGATTTTAAAATATTATTATTTTTTATTAATATAATAAATATTAAAATATATACTATTTTTCAAAAGATAAATTCCATAATTTTAATATTACAATTTTATTTTTTTTAATCATCTTTATTTGTAGTTAAAATTTTTTATGTAATCGTATTTGCATTCTATTTTTAAAATTATATTTCTATATGAAAATATAGTTGATAGATAATTTATGCATAAAAATTTAGATATTTAATTAAAATTTAAAAATATTTCTATTGAAAGTTAATGATAATAAAATATGAATAATTAAAATATTAATTTTAATTGCATTTGATATATAATTATAATGAAATAAAATATTAAAAAGTTTAAGAAATATTAAATAAGAAATTTATAAAAAAAAGTAGTAATTAAATAAATATTAATTAAATATATTTAAATAAAAAATTTTAAAAATGATAACTAATAACTTAAAAAAAATAAAAAAATAGAATAAATCAAAAAAAGATTTGAGAGCACTTAGGTGAAAAAAAATATTTGATAAGAAGAGAGTGGCATATAGACAAACAAATAGAAACTATTTAAATAAAAATTTAATTTTATAATTAAATATTATTTAATTGAAAAACGGTTACAAAAGTATTTAAATTCAATTTTTATGTGGCAGTTTTAATTCAATGGCCATAAGTTAGTCATAATGATAATAATAATAATAATAAGCATAAATTAATATTAAAAAAGTAAAATAAAAAGAATATTAAATTATCGACATAAAAATTAATTCATACTAATTATAAATAAATCAAATATTTATATTTTATTTTTACACATTTTTATGCAGACTATACTTTTTATCTCTTAAATTTTTTAATAAATATTTTATAATAAAAATAATAAAAAATATAATAATATAATAAAAATATTTATTAAAAATATGAAATAATTTAAGGTTAATTAAATTATATGATAGTTGATTATGATATCAAAAATTAATAGTTATTTTTTAAAAATTAATAAAATTTTTTAATTCAAATTATTATCATTTATTTTTTTAATAAACATTTTATCATCTTTACATAAGAGTTTTAACAAAAATTTAAATTTAAGAAAATTGGACGTGGTAGGTAGAGCATTATAAAGACTACCAAAGAAAGGAAGCATGCGTTTGTTAGGGGGAAAATTTAAGTTATTAAAGGACTAATAAAAAATCCCCTATTAAAGCCATGTTTTAAGGACAGTTAAAGCAAAAATGCAGTGTTTACTTTTTTTAATCTTTCCGTTTCTTGCTGATCACCGCTCCTAGCTTAACGTCCATCGCACCTCCTAATTCTTAAACACATTGCATACCCACACAAACAATGCAGAGAAAAATTTGGAGAGAGAAATCTCTTATCTGTTCTCTCTTCTATGTGTTTCTTTCACTGCGATATTTCATATCTCCAGGAAAATTTGCTAATCCCATTGAAACGGAGTTTAATTTTAATCTATAGAAAGAATATCATAGAACCAGAAGATATATACATATATATATATATTTTCCTGTTGCAGGAAAACATTATTTCTCAAAAAATTTTATCAATGAAATCGATTATTGTAAGTAATATTAAGGATAAAATAAAAAATAAAATTTTAAAATAAATACCTAAGGGTAAAATTTTTCGTGAAATTACCTATAAAAAAATTCTAATTTACCTACGAAATAGTTCATCAATAAATTTAGAGACAATATACTTTCGTCGGTAAAAATTACCTACGCTAGTATTTATGAACGAAAAAATTTCATCGATAATTCGTCGATAATTACTGATTACCAACAAAATATAAGCAAATTTTGTCAATAATTTTCATAACTATTTTTTAAACTTTTTATAGTGATTGGGCTAATAAAAAATTGTGAATTACCAATTAAAAGTTTGTTCAATAAAAATAGATACAATGACTATTATTTTAATGCTAGAGAATTGTCCATGCCAATACACGTGGCTAATAATTAATTAAATATATAAATAATATCAATTTATATATATTTGTAAAGTTATATATGTTAATATATTAAAATTAATCTAATAATAATTATTATTTATTATAATATTAAGAGAGTAACTATTAAATAATTTAAAATTTATATATACATAATTAAAAAATTAATAACTTAATTATAATTCAAATCAATTGAATAACTAATTAATAAAATAAAAAAATTAATAAAATTAAATAAAATTAATGGCAATCTATTATTATTATTATTATTATTATTATTATTATTATTATTATTATTATGAGTGACATGTGATAAATAATCTTTTTGCATAAATAATATATAAAAAATAATATTAATAAATTTTAAATATTGTATTTAATCATAAAAAGTTTTAATTTTTTAAAAATTAATTTTAAAGAAAACAATAATTCAAATAAAAAATGTTAAAGTAGAATTGTTAATAATATTGATAATTAAAAGAGAAATAAAAAAGAATTAAATAATTATTATTACAAAAGAGTTTAAAAGAGAGTTATTAATAGAATGTGACATGTGTCGAGTTTTTCAAGGAAAGTATCACGTAACGATTATTTGGAAATACTACTCTGCTCTTTATATATACAAATATATATTATTTTTTAAAAATATTATATCTTTAAATTTTTATAAGGTGTAAATTTTTTTAATTAATCTAATATGTTTTTTATAAAATAATTATTTCACAAAAACGGTTATCTTTTCACATAAATTTATAATATAAGATAAATATATTTCATAAAAATTAAGATTTTAAAATATTATCATTTTTTATTAATATAATAAATATTAAAATATATACTATTTTTCAAAAAATAAATTCCATAATTTTAATATTGTAATCCATAATTTTAATATTACAACTTTATTTTTTTTAATCATATTTATTTGTAGTTAAATTTTTTTATGTAATCGTATTTGCATTCTATTTTTAAAATTCTATTTCTATATAAAAATATAGTTGACAGATAATTTATGCATAAAAATTTAGATATTTAATTAAAATTTAAAAATATTTCTATTCAAAGTTAATGATAATAAAATAGGAATAATTAAAATATTAGTTATAATTGCATTTGATATATAATTATAATGAAATAAAATATTAAAAAGTTTAAGAAATATTAAATAAGAAATTTATAAAAAAAAGTAGTAATTAAATAAATATTAATTAAATATATTTAAATAAAAAATTTTAAAAATGATAACTAATAACTTAAAAAAAATAAAAAAATAGAATAAATCAAAAAAAAATTTGAAAGCACTTAGGTGAAAAAAAATACTTGATAGGAAGAGAGTGGCATATAAACAAATAAATAGAAACTATTTAAATAAAAATTTAATTTTATAATTAAATATTATTTAATTAAAAAACAGTTACAAAAGTATTTAAATTCAATTTTTATAACAGTAAAATATTTATCATTTATGTGGCAGTTTTAATTCAATGGCCATAAGTTAGTCATAATAATAATAATAATAATAATAATAATAATAATAATAATAAACATAAATTAATATTAAAAAAGTAAAATAAAAAAAATATTAAATTATCGATATAAAAATTAATACATATTAATTATAAATAAATCAAATATTTATATTTTATTTTTACACATTTTTATGCAAACTATACTTTTTATCTCTTAAATTTTTTAATAAAAATTTTATAATAAAAATAATAAAAAATATAATAATATAATAAAAATATTTATTAAAAATATGAAATAATTTAAGATTAATTAAATTATATGATAATTGATTATGATATCAAATTAATAGTTATTTTTTAAAAATTAATAAAAAATTTTAATTCAAATTATTATCATTTATTTTTTTATTAAAAATTTTATCATCTTTACATAAGAGTTTTAACAAAAATTTAAATTTAAGAAAATTGGACGTGGTAGGTAGAGCATTATAAAGACTGCCAAAGAAAGGAAGCATGCATTTGTTAGGGGGAAAATTTAAGTTATTAAAGGACTAATAAAAAATCTCCTCATGTTTTAAGGACAGTTAACGCAAAAATGCAGTGTTTACTTTTTTTATCTTTCCGTTTCTTGCTGATCACCGCTCCTAGCTTAACGTCCATCGCACCTCCTAATTCCTAAACACATTGCATACCCAAACAAACAATGAAGAGAAAATTTTGGAGAGAGAAATCTCTTCTCCGTCCTCTCTTCTCTTCTCTTCTCTGTGTTTCTTTTGCTGGGATATTTTATATCTCCAGGAAAATTTGCTAATCCCATTGAAACGGAGTTTAATTTTAATCTATAGAGAGAATATCCTGGAACCAGAAGATATATACATATATATATTTTTTCCTGTTGCAGGAAAACATTCTTTCTCATTTTTTTCTGGATTCTCTGTTTTCCTGCAATCTGCTCTTTTCCTTTTGTCATCTTAGTTATGAACTGCAATGCCTGCATCTTTTTTCTTCTTGTTTTCTTTTTTTTCACCTTGAATTCAATCACAGTTGCAAGCAAAGGCTCCGCATCAGAATCGGAGTCTTATATCCTTGCATGTGGCGCATCAAGTGAAGGCACCGATAGTGATGGCAGGAAATGGGAACCTGATACAAAATATGTGAATTCTTCTGGTAAGTCGATAACGGCAACAGCCGATAGTCAAGACTCTTCATTACCATCCACAGTCCCGTACATGACAGCAAGAATTTTCACATCTGCATCCACATATAAGTTATCTGTTCCTAGAAAGAGTCGTCTCTGGGTCAGGCTGTATTTCTATCCATCAACTTATAGCTCTCTCAATGCCAATACTTCCTATTTCGCTGTTACTGCAAATGAATTGCAACTTCTCAAGAATTTCAGCGCTTCAATTACGGCCCAGGCTCTCACAATGGCCTATATCATTAAAGAATTCTCTTTGACCCCAGTTGAATCTGGCAACCTCGATCTCACATTCACACCCTCTCCAGATTATGATGATTCATACGCTTTTGTCAATGGCATTGAAATAATTCCCATGCCGGATATATACAACTCTGCGGTGGTGGTTGGTTTCACCGACCAAATGCTTGATCTTACCAACTCTTCCTTGCAAACAATGTTCAGGCTAAACGTTGGTGGACAATTCATTCCTGCATCCAATGACTCTGGCCTCACAAGAACATGGTATGATGATACACCCTATCTGTTTGGCGCAGCTGTTGGTGTCACCGACCAAGCTAACACCACTATTAAATATCCTACCCCAAATGTTCCCAAGTCTATTGCCCCGTTAGATGTTTA
Source organism: Hevea brasiliensis (assembly GCF_030052815.1). Lineage (NCBI taxonomy): Eukaryota > Viridiplantae > Streptophyta > Magnoliopsida > Malpighiales > Euphorbiaceae > Hevea > Hevea brasiliensis. Next base: position 76,084,165 of record NC_079507.1, on the reverse strand, counting down.
TAGTACAGCGAGAACAATGGGGCCAGATCCGAAGGTGAATGCCAATTATAATCTCACTTGGGTATTTTATGTTGATGCCAATTTTACCTACGTTGTAAGGTTCCATTTCTGTGAGTTTCAGCTGAGCAGAAGCAACCAGAGACCATTTAATATTTATATAAACAACCAAACAGCACAAAATGGTGCAGATGTGATCAGCTGGACAGGGTCTAAAGGAGTGCCATTCTATAAGGATTATTCTATAATGGTTTCTGATCAGATTGGTGACGATCAATTATGGGTGGCATTGCATCCTACTGTAGAATTGAAGCCTGAATACTACGACGCTATTTTGAATGGATTGGAGATTTTCAAGCTTAATGACCAAAATGGTAATTTGGCTGGCCCGAATCCTGTTCCATCGGTATTGAAGCTCGAGGCAGAAGCAAAGAAGGAATTTTCTTCATCGGGATCCAGCAAGAGTACGATAATCGGTGGCATTGCTGGTGGGGCTGCTGGATTAGCAGTAGCTGCTATTATCTCCATTTTTGTCCTCAGAAAGAAGAGGGGTCTCAGTGGAAGTAAGTCTGGGAGTCATAACTGGTTGCCACTATACGGAAATTCCCACACGTCTGCGAGCAAATCTACAATCTCAGGAAAAAGCAATGCTAGTAGCCACCTTTCGAGTCTTGCACAAGGTCTATGTCGCCATTTTTCATTGCCAGAGATCAAACACGCAACCAAGAACTTTGACGAGTCTAATGTTATTGGGGTTGGAGGATTTGGGAAGGTTTACAAAGGCATTATTGACCAAGGGACAAAAGTTGCTATTAAGAGATCAAACCCGTCTTCAGAACAAGGAGTTAATGAGTTCCAGACAGAAATTGAGATGCTGTCAAAGCTGAGACACAAGCATTTAGTGTCCTTGATTGGATTTTGTGAAGAAGATGGTGAGATGGCTCTTGTTTATGATTACATGGCAAATGGTACTCTCAGGGAACACATCTACAAGGGCAACAAGCCTACCTCTTCGTTGTCCTGGAAGCAAAGATTGGAGATATGTATTGGTGCTGCAAGGGGACTTCATTATCTTCATACTGGCGCCAGATACACGATCATTCACAGGGACGTGAAGACAACAAACATTCTCTTGGATGAGAAGTGGGTGGCAAAAGTTTCTGATTTCGGTCTGTCAAAAACAGGTCCTAATCTCAACCAAAGTCATGTCAGTACAGTGGTAAAGGGTAGCTTTGGATACTTAGATCCTGAGTACTTCAAAAGGCAACAGTTGACAGAAAAATCCGATGTGTACTCTTTTGGGGTAGTCCTATTTGAAGTATTATGTGCAAGGCCAGCCCTCAATCCTAACTTGTCTAAAGAACAAGTCAGTCTTGCAGATTGGGCTCTACATTGCCAAAAGAAGGGAATCATTGAGGATATTATTGATCCGCATATAAAGGCTGAGATAAAACCTGAGTGCCTCAAGAAGTTTGCGGAGACAGCTGAGAAGTGCCTGTCTGATCATGGGATCCATCGTCCTTCAATGGGTGATGTGCTGTGGAATCTTGAATTCGCTCTCCAATTGCAAGATAACCCTAATGGGGGTAAACTGGTTTCAGAGAGCAAGGGAAATGACACTTATGGAATCAACAGACAGATGCTTAGCATTGAGGAGGAGGGTTCGTTAAGTGAGGATACCGATGATACGAGCAAGAACGAAATTTTTTCACAGATAGTACATCCCAGTGGAAGATAAAGAAAATTGTTCTACTTCTGTTGCCTTATCACTATATCAGTTTCTTGCTTTGGAGCTATACAAATAGTTAGGCTCTTGAACTTGCAAATTTCATAGAATTTGTGCGTTTCTATATTCTATCGTCTGGTATTTTAGGCCCTCCAAGTTTCTGCTTCAATTCTATAGATTGTATTGTTGTTGATTTGCGTCATTTTATTTTCCAATGGATCTTAATTATGATTTATTAATTAAAACACATGCAATCTTCCCTTCACAGAACAAGTGCTTCCTGCAAAGAAAAAAAAAAGATTCCACGCATAATGGCTATGGCTGTATATTACTTTAAATTAAGGGTGCTTGACCTGAATTGCTGCTCTTGTTTGAGACTGCTTGGCATGGACTATGGATTATTCTGTCTATTCATATTCTATTCATATAATCTTAAATTCCCACCTCCTTATTAATATAGTATAAAACGACAAACATTGGGCTATCAACATTTTCCTCTGTACACACCTAGCGTAGCAGGAAGAGCATCTACTTAAAGTGTAAGAAAGAGAAAGCTACAAACCCAAAATGTAATCTTTTGACCTCCCCTCTATTTATGTCAAAGCTTACAAAGTAACATTTGCCCTCTCTTTTGTTCATTCATTCCCAATTTGCGCAACACAGAAAGGCCAAAAAAAATGTATGCAAAAACAGTCTCCTAGCTTATCCTTCCTCTGTTGCAACATTTTGTGCTTTTTTACCTTCATCTCCCTTCTCCTTTGGTACTGCTCCCATCATCCTTAGCTCAAAAAGACTCTAGGTATCTTGACAAAAAAAAGAAAAAGACTCGAGGTAAGAGGGAAGCTCTCTTTCTCACACTCTCAGGTATAAAACAAGATGGCATTATGCGTTAAAGCAAAAGAAAAGACAAACTGCAACGAGAGCACACGTAAAGCCATAAAAGAGCACCCTGTTTCAGACCTTCCAAGCACCATGCAGCTATAGAAACAGTAGCCTTTTTTACTAATTTTTTTTTTTATAATTCCAGAATAATGTTAGTTTCTGGGGATGATGGAACACTATTGCAGGTTCAGATTCAATATCCTAATATGTAAAACGGTAGTGAAAAGTGAAACTCAAAACCCGGCTTTGAATTTTCACAAGAGGGAGAGGTTTAGATTCACTGTTCTATGTACTATAGGAAGTAAAAAAGCTAAAAGCTGAGATAATATCGTTTCTCCTTCTTCATGGGGATCTGCTTTGACTTTTGAGAATTGGGATCAATAACTCGGATTCGAGGTTCATTTCCCGTTTAGCTATTATATATATATACGGTGGAATTGTTTCTCTTCTTTCTTCTTCCACCATTGAAGGTTGTTTTAGGCTTGACAGAATTTGGCAGATTTGAATGCAAGTGTGTACATGAAGGAGTTTGAATAGGTGAATCTGATAATCTGACTGTTCTTCAAAGATTTCCCTCCATTTACCAAGCAATCATCATAGGAAAGCCTCTTGAAAGTTGTTGGGTTTACCATTCTTGCAGAAGCAAACCAACCACAGTGGAGATGGATATCTGAAGGAGCACAACCTGAAACACAGGTGTTGAAAATCTGAACTATGTACTGTGGGATACCAGAAGTGGAATCTCTACTTTGTGAGATGCTTATATCTCTGTTTGTGCAAGTACCTGTTATTGAATAAAAAAAATAAGGATAAGAAGTATGTGCCATTTGAGACCCAAAAGGAAAAGAATAATTTCATGCATTCTAAATCTTAAGAAAAATCTAGGGAACACAAACGTGCAATGCCTCTTAGATATGGAGTCTTTACCATGAACCAAAAGCTTTCTTTGACTTGGCTGTTGTAGTTTCTTGGATAGTGTTGTTGATTGGTTATTATTAATTTCATCAGAAGATCGTAAAAACTTGTTTGAAGGACCTGCATAAGATGATGTTACATTACACATTAAACTTCAAGATTTTGAACTTGTTAGGTAGGAACAAAAGTTTTTTTTTTTTAAAAAAAAGGAATAAGAAAGAATAGAAAGGTTCATTGATACCCGATTGAATTCCAAGATTCCAATCTGTAATGATAAGCATCATCAAGTAAAGGAAGCAAATATGACAAGAGCTCATGATAACTTGGTGATCACTTTGCAAGATGAAATCTTTCTCACAGTTTAGCAGTTGGCAGAAACAATAATCAGCAGTAATGAGGAAGACGAAGTGGAAATGTGAGTTATATATAAGATATTTTTGGTTGGCCTTCCCTTTTGATAGGGAAGGATAACCCATGTAAGTACGACTCGAGGCAGGCTGGGGGAGAGAGAGGAGACCACTACCAATTTCACTCTAATAGAATAGAATACTCCATCCTAGTTCACTATCTCTAGTGTTAACAAGAAATTGAAAGTAAATATATAGTAAGGGTTGCTAAATTAAATTTGCTTTAAGTTATTTTGATGGAAGCAACTCCAAACTTAATAATTATGTTGCTGATTTCCAAAATTATATATACTTTTACAAATATTAACTTCCCAACAAGCACTACCCTTATAAGGGGCCCTGGGAAAGAAAATTACGCATTATATGAAGATTGCCTATTTTCCCATCTTCTATAAGATGCTCATTTTTTAACACCTTATAGTTCTTGATGTCATTCTAGTTTGGTTGGGTTTGATGGAAGACTTGTAAAAAAAGATAATGTAAACTCTGTGAAAGCCAGGACTTAATTCTTGCTTGGATTCTTCATCTTTCCTCAAGAATTCAATTGAAAATACAAGGGCATAAAGGTCCGATTGTGTTGTTCCATCACATCCCATTTTACATCCAGATCCTGCAGCTTTTATCCTGTTGGAGTGAATGAATTTCCTGGTCCAAAAAAAAAAAAAAATTTCCCCTTCCTATTACGCACGATCAACTTGTTCTCTACATTGAATCCCCTCTCTCTCTCTCTCTCTCTCTCTCTCTCTCTCGAGTCTCAATTGCATCTCGAGAAAGGACAAAACTTCATGACTTAACTGTGAGGAGACAGAGGTGCAGGGAGACATTGGAGCAGTACCCTGAATTAGTTGCCCAAAACAGGAATTTGAAGAAATAGCCCCCCATCTCTTCAAAAGAATGGAAGTTTTTCATTCATGCCTAAGCTTACTGCTCTATATGCCAATTACCAATTCCATACAATGAAATGCCATCCAAACCCTATTCATGGATGTTACATATAAGCACCCTCCACAAATATGAAATCTGTCTGGTGCGGCAATTTGTAATGGCGGGTCATGCTCGTGTAGACACAAATACAACAAGAATGTAATTATGGATCAATATAAACATAATTATTCTGTCAAAAATATAACCCCTTTTATCATACAAATACAACAAGATTAATCTTAAATTGTATTGAGTTAATTTGACATAATATGATCAATTTAATATAATTTATCACAATCCAATATAACTTATTTAGCACGTTTTGATATGATTCAATAATTTTAATTTTTATAAATTAACATATGACATTAAATTTTTGTATTAATTTTAATTATACTTAAATTTAATAATATATAAAAATATGTGATCTAACATTAAACAAATAAGTAATATTTTAATATTTAACTGATTAATGTTTTAATAAAAAATTGAAAAAACATACTTGTAAAATAATATAATATTAACTTGTTCTATAAAATTTTAAATTAAATAAATTTTAATAAAAAATAAAAATAAACTATAATAAAACCCTAATATAACAAATAATTAAATTTATGTTTACTGATTTATTATTTTCTAATAATAAAAAATTGAAAAACATACTTGTAAAATAATATAATATTAACTTGTTCTATAAAATTTTAAATTAAATAAATTTTAATAAAAAATAATAAAACTATAATAAAACCCTAATATAACAAATAATTAAATTTATGTTTACTGATTTATTATTTTCTAATAAAATAATTTACGGATTAACAGGTCAAAATATAAACAAGACACAAATAATAAAATATATCATAAATATATCAAATTAAATTAATGAATCACCTTTGACATGACAAATTATTAACGATACTCAACTCAACTAAGCTTTTATCCTAAAACTTTGGGGTCGGCTATATGGATTCGCTTTCTCCACTCTAAACGATTTTGGGTTAAATCATCAGAAATATGTAATGCTTCTAGGTTATATTGTACTACTCTCCTCAAAGTCAATTTAGGTCTATCCCTTTTTTTTCTTTCTATCATCTAACCTAATATGCTCTATTTGTCTAACTAGAGCCTCCGTATGCCTACGCTTCATATGACCAAATCACCTCAATCTCCCTTCTCTCAACTTATCCTCAATTGGCACCACTCCTACATTTTCTCTAATACTCTCATTACGGACTTTATCTAGTTTAGTATGGCCACTCATCCACCTTAACATTCTCATCTCTGCAACTCTTATCTTAGACGCATACGACTCCTTCAGTGCCCAACACTCACTACCATATAACATAGTCGGTCGTATGGTTGTGCGGTAAAATTTTTCTTTCAACTTATTGAGAATCTTGCGATCACATAAAACTCTCATAGCACGTCTCCACTTTAACCATCCGGCTTTAATCCTATGACTAACATCCTCCTCACATCCCCCATCTACTTGAAGGACTGAGCTGAGATATTTAAAGTGATTACTTTGGGACAGTACCACTCTATCCAAACTAACTCATTCCCTATCACTAGTTTGGCCTTCACTGAACTTGCAATGCATGTATTCTATTTTTTGTTCTACTTAACTTAAAGCCCTTTGACTAGAGTACTTCTCTAAAACTCTAACTTTCTATTGACTCCTTCTCGCGTCTCATCTATCAGAATAATATCATCCGCAAACATCATGCACCAAGGAATACTCTCTTGTATATTTTTCATCAATTTATCTAAAATTAATGTAAAAAGGTAGGGGCTTATAGCTGATCCTTGGTGTAATCCAATTGAGATCGAAAAATCTCTTGTGTCCCCTCCCACTGTGCGCACAATAGTAGTTATTCCTTCATACACATCTTTTAACATTTGTATATACCTAATAGATACCCTATTTTGTTCTAACACACTCCATAAGACATCTCTTGGAACACTATCATAAGCCTTCTCCAAATCAATAAAAACCATGTGTAGATCTTTCTTCGCATCTCTATATTTCTCCATCAAGCTTCTAATGAGAAAAATCGCTTCCATAGTTGAACGACCGGGCATGAAGCCAAATTGATTGAGAGAAATAGAAGTATCATGACATAGTCGATGCTCCACAACTCTCTCTCACAACTTCATAGTATGGCTCATGAGTTTAATTCTCCTATAGTTTGTGCAACTCTCTATGTCTCCCTTATTTTTAAAAATAGGTACTAAAATACTCATCCTCTATTCATCAGACATTTTTTTTGAGTTTAGAATCTTATCAAATAATTTAGTTATCCATGCTACTCCCATATCTCCTAAACACTTCCACACTTCAATTGGTATTCCATCGAGTCCACAGGCTTTACCCACTTTCATTATCTTAAGTGCTTCCTTTACTTCTAAAGATCTAATTCTTCTAGTATAATTCACATTCTTTTCTATTGTTCTATAGTCTATATTCACACTGTTACCATTTTGACTATTATTAAAGATATCATTAAAATAATTTCTCCATCTTTCTTTAACGTCCTCATATTTCACCAATATTTTTTCTTCTTTATCTTTAAGGCACCTAACTTGATTGAGATCTTGACATTTCCTTTCTCTCATCCTTGCTAATCTATAAATATTTTTTTTCCCTTCTTTAGTTTCAAGTTTCTCATATAACTTTTCAAAGGTCCGTGCTCTTACTTGACTAACTGCGTTTGTTGCCTCTTTTTTTGCAATCTTATACTGTTTATATGCCTCATTATTATCACATTTAGGTAATTTCTTATACCATTCATTTTTTCTCTTCACTGTCTTTTGTACTTCCTCATTTCACCACCATTTCTCTTTTGAGAGTGGTTCATGTCATTTAGACTTTCCAAGTACTTTTCTAACTACTTCTCTAATATTTGATACTATCTGTATCCACGTATCATTAACCTCTATAATCATAATCCTAATCTAAACCCTTAATTTATATCATGTTTACCGGTCATATTTAAAATTGCCGTCCTAAAACTGTCAACTTTATCCGTCCACCATCATATTTGTATCTCCATCCATGAGACGTGTATAAATGTTTTATATACACATACATGGCAGAAGTTACAGGCAGAATTTTAGTACCCTTCGAATGGTTCTCTATTATTTGTAAAACACTTGATAGTCATTGTCATCTTTTTTTTTTTTCCTTCTTTTAACCTTCGCTGAAATAATTCTATCTCTAATCTGCATTAATGCGCATGCCTGAGACATGTGATCATTATCATGGGTAGGTTTCACATTTTATTTGGTCGCTTGTTTCAAACTTCAGTCTCAAATCAAAATGAAGCGTCACGAAACCATGCTGGGACAAAGATGAGGCGGCGTAAGACGATGTCGGCCACGCGCATGAAACCATGAATCAATTGGTCTTTTTTGTCTAAACCGACAGGTGACCTACACTACATGACATGACATGACAACATCGTCACCGGTACTATTACTATACCAAAGAGACCTTTTAAATTCAGTCACTTATCTTCCTTTTAACCAAAGGCCAAGGGTTACCATAAAATAAAAATTAAAAAACAAAACAAAAATCCAAGGGTTATTTGGTAATTAAAGGAATTGATTGCAGAAGGGGCTTCAAGTTGAGCACTGTTTCCTTATTGCCTTAATTTAAATGCGACCCCTTAGTCGCGAGGTTGAATTGGGTCCGTGATTTATGGACTCGGGTTTGCTAGGGACCGACAATTGCTGCTCCAGTGATACAATATCTGATCCAGTGGTCCTGTTGGCTCCCCTTAATCAGGGCATAGTACCTTCGCCTTGGGACTCTATTTTTTTTTTTGAAATGCATTCACCTTAGGACTCTGGTCCTTCAGGTCACTCTTTTTTGCATTTCCTTGCGTGATTATGACCTGTTTGAAATGTTGGTATTACTGTTTAAAATTTTATTTTTTTAATATATTAATCAAGGAGTATTTAAAAATAATTTAAAATTAAATTTAATAAATTTTAATTATTAAAATATAAAAATAATAAAATATTTTTTTAAATTATTTTTTTAATAATATCTGAAATAATATTTTTATTTGAAAAAATAATTTTAAATCTCTAAACTCAATGGTAAACAGAGACATCGATTATATTAGTGATGACCTTATCATAATTATTTGGAAGGTGAAATTATGTCATGACCTAATCTATGGGCCAGATCGACATTAGGACCTGGGCCAACCTAAAGCTTCCGAGACTCGTAGTAAGCCTACCTATTTTTTAACCCAATCTTAAGGCCCATTTTAGGCCTAATTCAAGAATTCAACTGGACAGAGTCCGGCCATAATGTGAACCATATAACGGGGAGTTTTTTACTCGCTCGACCTGTAAACACAATATATAATAATTTGGAGAGCTCAGCTCACCCTCTACATACTCATAATATCATAAAATCCAAAGGAAGCTCAGCTCTCTCATCCAATTCAGTCATGCATGCATTTAATATTCTTATAAATTTAACACAATATTATATTATAGTCTCAATTTGATTAAAATACTCCTAACACATGCGGAGTCTAAAATTTGACTAAATTATATAAAATACATTAGATATTACTAATTGACCTGCGAAAAAGAAGAGCAGGTTAGTCACAACAAGTAACTCTCCTGTAGTTTGGAAAAATAAGATGAACATGAGTGAGCGTTCAACTCAGAGAGTAAAATATTAATTTTAACCACAATTTCTATAGCTATCTAAAATTAATGCATCCTAAGAAGTGGAATGCAACATCATCAGAATTTTCATACAAATCACATCATAACAATAAAAAGGCAATTTGAAGCACTCACACATCCAATAATACTCAAACAGTACATATATGGGAGTTGATTCCCTATATAGCTCTCTTAATCCAACCTCTGCCAGCAAGTGTCTCTTAAGCCGGACTTTCGCTTAATAAACTAAATGCAGGAGCCAGTGAGTGTCTCTCAAACCATGCCTACCCTGACTTATCCATAAAGGATCAGGTCCCAGCGAGTGTCTCTCAAGCCGCGTCTACCCGTCCTATTCATATCCAATACTACACACCACACACAGGCCAACGCACGCACACTGCTTCAAATTACCATAAACAACAACCATGACACTTTATCAATTAAGAATGCATTATAAAACGTGCCTAGTGTTTAACTACATAGATACATACTTATAAGTGATGCATGGGCATACTTGATCATATAATAATATTGAAATTATAATTAATATTAATATTTTACTCACAGACTTAAACAGAGGTCATTACGGCGGTTGGGCAGAGGAGGAAGGCTGTCCCGGCTCACCTGACAAATTTCATTCTAATTTTTAATATATTTGACTCAATACAAGTTTGGAAAAGACCAAAGACACCTTAAGTCGTGTCGAAAATTCGGCAGTCTTTCTTATACCTAGGACCTATCCAACCTGCAAAAGAGTTCAAAATGCACTTCTCTATCCACAAGTCACACATCCACAACTCAATCACATCATAGGCCCCTCCTGGGCCTACCCAAACAGTCAACAACCACAATTTGAAAAATTACAATTTAGTTCTTACGATTACCCCTTTTGCAAAAACTGCCCAAATGAGCTCTGAAAATTCTAAAACTTTGTCCCGCGGTCCTTAGCAATATTATTAAGCTAATGCAAAAGGAATTATATTTTTCTATCCTACCACAAATATTTTATAGATTTTTAATCAAAATCAGGCACTAGATAATTAAGAAAAATGAGGGTTTGAGTTTACCTATATCAATTCCTACCCTGGAGACGCGTCCGGGACGTCTGAAAACGATGGGGTATCCTATACTCTCAACCCGGTTCTGAAGCTTTCCCAGTAGTCTGTCTGCCCGGCCTGAAATTGTAGACTCGAGCAACTGTAGAATTTCCCCGAATTGAATGTACCTACGCGAAGCCCACAACATGGGGGTTAGTATATAATTTTTACGAAATTTTCTAAACTCATTTAATGCTCAGAAAAATACTGCGAAGTCTCGCGGGATCCACCGAAAAACGGTATTGAAAAAATTTGAAATGAGTATTGCTGCGAAGCTCTCGACTAGTGGAGCACTTTGGTACTCTCGAATTTTTGGTGGGGTTTACAGTTTTCGAGAAATCTAGCCCGAAAATCAAAATGGGCTAAAACTTTCCCAGCAAAAATTAGACAAACCGCTAAATGGATTTTTGTGTTCTTAGTGTCTATGGAAAGCTCTCGAGGTATAGATGTGTTTTGGGACAAGACCCGATCTGATTAGTGGCCGGATCTGTCAAATTTTGGCCGAGAAGATGAAATGGCGCGCACACAAAGGGGGAGTTTTTGGGCCGTTTTCCAGCGCCTTAGAGCGTCGTCCGATGGTGGGGAGGTGTTCTGGAAATGCGTCGGCAATAAGGGAAGGCTGGGGCGGTGGCTGGCTGGCGAGGGAAGAAGGGAGGAGAGAGAAAACAGAGAGAGAAGTGAGGGTGTCGGGCGCACGAGGGAGGAGAGGGAAGAAAAAGAAAATGCCTGTTCGATTCGGCCGGTCCAACTCGATTCTGATTGATTTGGCCGGTTCGATTCAGGATACCCGAAATTACATTTTTACTCTACATTGAGACCGAAAACAAGGCCCAAAAATTTTGAAAAAATTCTAAAAAACTCAGAAAAATTCATAGAGTCTAAATATATTTTTAGTTTTGCCACGTAGTCTTTAAATAAATTTTTAAAAATCATCAAAGTTTTATATTTTCAAAAAATCGAACCCGATTTCAAAAATTTGAAAGATTTCAAATAATTTTCCCAAAATTTAAATAAAATAAAATATTAGTAGTTACGTATAAAATAATTAATTTAAAAATTAGGGGTATTACATTCTTCCCTCCTTATAAAAAATTTGTCCTCGAATTTTTATACTAGGCAAAATAAAAGAATAAAATTACACATTGAACAAATAAGGGTACTTGCTACGCATATCTCGCTCAGACTCCCAGGTGCATTCTTCTACTGATTGGCTCCTCATAACACCTTAACCATAAGGATCTGTTTCGACCTTAGTTGCCTCACTTGGTAGTCCACTATAGCTACTGGTTGCTCCTCAAACGTCAAGTCTTCTTTCAGCTCTACTATATCCGGTTGTAGCACGTGAAAGGGATCTGGTATGTATTTCCTGAGCATGGAGATGTGAAATGCAAGATGAATATGAGAAAAGTTAGGTAGTAACTCCAACCGATAGGCAACTACTCCAACTCTATCAGTAACCTCATAAAGTTCAATATATCGAGGTGCCAACTTGCCATTCTTTTCAAATCTCATGACTTCCTTCATCGGAGAAACCTTTAGGAATATATAATCGCCTATTGCAAACTCTACATCCCTCCGTCTGAGATCTGCATAACTCTTCTGCCTACTGAAAACTGTTTTCAATCGTTCCCTAATTAAATGAACCATCTTTGAAGTGTACTGCACTAGGTCTACATCATGCACCTTCGCTTCTCCCATTTCCGTCCAACACAGAGGAGACCTACACTTTCTGCCATATAGCGCCTCATAGGGTGCCATCCCAATACTGGAATGATAATTGATCATCCCATTGACCAAGGGTAGCTGATCATCCCATTGACCTCCAAAATCCAGAATACACATACGAAGCATGTCTTTCAGTGTTTGAATTGTCCTTTCAAACTACCCGTCTGTCTGAGGGTGGAAGGCAGTACTGAAGTTTAATTGTGTGCCAAGTGCTTCCCGTAGCTTTCTCCAAAATCCAGAAGTGAACTGGGGCCCTCTGTCAGATATTATGGAAGTAGGAACTCCATGCAATCTGACTATTTCTTGAACATAGAGCCTGGCGTATTGTGCAATAGAATAGGCGGTTCTCACAGGCAAGAAATGAGCTGATTTAGTCAGATGATCTACAATTACCCATACCGAATCATATCCCCGCGTGGTACAAGGCAACCCAGTTATAAAATCCATAGTGATCATTTCCCACTTCCATTATGGGATAGGGAGCTCTTGCAGCTTCCCTGACGGCCTCTGATGTTCAAACTTTACCTTCTGACAAGTTAAGCACTTAGACACAAAGTCTGCTATGTCTCTCTTCATGCCATTCCACCAGTAGCTATCTTTCACATCACAGTACATCTTGGTGGAGCCTGGGTGGATATTGTACAGTGTATAGTGTGCCTCTTACATGATTTCATTCCTGAGATTGTCCACGTCGGGCACACATATCCTGGAACCTTGTATAAGAGCGCCATCATTGGCAAATCCAAATTCACCACCTTCACCCTGCTGTACTCTTTCTATAATCATCATCAATTGAGTGGTCTCTATTGATGTGACTTATCCGCAAGTATACGGGTCGTATCAAGTAATAGAGTGATAAGTAAAGTATCGTTCCCACGAGGAATTGTGTTTGAGTACTAGACTATGGTTATTTCGATTATTTAGACTAATGACAATTTGTAAGAACTAATTTTACTAAATGCAGCAATTTAAGTAGAAAATAAAGAAAACAGGTAATGGGTAATGTAAATAAAGTGTTAATCTAAGCAAAAATTAACTAAATTAATAATGGGTAAGCAAAAACAAAGACTAATTAATAGTAAAATTGATTCCAAAGTTGGGGTTTATGAATTAAGTCTATTGGGATTTGTCTTGGGTCATCCAATTTTAAAAGAAAATAGAGTTTGAAGGTGATTGATTCTAAAATCCTTTGATATCTTTTTCAAGCAAACCAAAGAGTATTTTAAGAAAACCAAACCTACTTTCGTACGATATTTGATTAACTTAAAACCCATTGAGTTTTGTAATCAATCAATGAATCCTCTTAAAACCCTAGTTTATTTCTAAATCTAGGGGATTTCAAGTTCTAATCCTTGATTATCTATCAATGATTTTCACCTTTCGGTCCTTCAATCAAAGATTAAAAACTAGACCCAATGGGATCCAACATTAGGTAAGTCATAAAGCACACAAAGAAAAGAATCAAAACTCATATTTATATAAATCTAGATAAAACCCAATCCAAATCCACAAATAGATTCAAAATAGTGCGACCCAACTCTGAAATCTTAGAAAAACTATTCTATCATGATAAAATTTACAAGAGGAAATAATAAAACTAGCAAAAGAAACATAAAAATAGACTAAGAAATAGAAAAACCCAGGGGAAGGAGAGCCCAAAACTCTGAAAATCAGTGGATGGCAGCTCTCCAGCAGAAATGGCGTGCTCCTTCTCCTTCTTATTCTTTCTTGCGTGTTTTTTTTTTCTTTTCTTTGTTTCTTCTCGTTTCCCCTTGTGGCTAAAAACTAGGAAATGATGAATTTATATGGTCCCAAAAAGTTTCCCTAAAAGTAAATAAGAGCCAAGGAGTGGATAGAAAATGAGGTGTAAAATTATCCAAGTCAGCAGCACTATTCACGTTCTGGGCAGTCTGCTTAGGGTTCGGCTTAACCCTAAGCAGGATCTTAAGCAAAAACTCAAGCAAATTTCGGCTAACTTACTCTTTCAAGGCTTGATTTCTTCAACTTTCCTCTATGCTTGAAGAACTCCAAATTTCTTCAAATCACTTCCTAATGCACTCATTGATCTTTGATTTGCCACAAAATCCTATCAAAAATAACAAAATTACAAAAATCAAATATAAAGTATCTAAAGTTAACAAATAAGCTAAAATAAAGCTAAAAACATAAAATATACTAAAATATAAGGGCAAAATGGATGCAAAATTACCCTAAAATGCCTATATGAAATGAGTGTAACATCTATGCTGGGAAACTCTGATTTTGTCTCGCAGGTCTGGTCTCACTGAAAAATGGGCCAATAATACCACCTCATCTGAAATATCTAAGATCAGACCTTGATCCATTAACTCATGTACTTCTTGAATCAACGGTCTCTTCTCCACTGATATGTGTACCAAGCTATCAGAAGATTTTCTGCTCAGAGCATCTGCTACTACATTGGCCTTCCCAGGATGGTACTGGATGGTATAATCATAGTCCTTCAGAAGGTCCATCCATCTCCTCTGTCTCAAGTTTAAATCCCTTTATTGGAAGATATACTTCAAACTCTTATAGTCGATGTATATCTCACACACTTCACCATACAGGTAGTGTCTCCAGATCTTTAGTGCAAAGACTACAGCCGCCATTTTCAAATCATGGGTAGGGTAGTTCTGCTCATGCCTCTTTAGTTGCCTTGAAGCATAAGCCACTATTTTTTCATGCTGCATTAAAACACACCCTAAGCCAACTCTGGAGGCATCACAGTACATGGTATATCCTTCACCACTCATCGGTAATGTCAACATAGGGGCTATAGTTAAACATTCCATAAGCTTCTAGAAGCTCTCCTCACAATCATCTATCCAAATGAATGAAACATTCTTCCGAGTTAACTTAGTTAGGGGAGCTGCTATCCTGGAGAAATTTTGCACAAAACGCCTATAGTAGCTAGCTAGGCCCAGAAAACTTCATACCTCAGTGACTATTGTAGGCATAAGCCAATCAGTTACAGCCTCAATTTTCTTGGGATCCACTTGAATGCCTTCACTAGAAACCACGTGTCCCAAGAATCAGATGCTTTCTAGCCAAAATTCATATTTTAAAAATTTGGCATATAGCTGGTGCTCCCTCAAAGTTTGCAACACCATCCTCAAATGCCACACATGTTCTTTCTCGGTCCAAGAGTATACTAAAATGTCATCTGTGAATACAATGACAAAATGGTTCAGGAATGGCCTGAACACCTTGTTCATTAAGTCCATGAAGGCCGCTGGTGCATTAGTGAGTCCAAAAGACATCACCAAGAACTCATAATGACTATATCTTGTCCTGAATGTTGTCTTAGGCACATCCTCATTCTTGATTCTCAACTGATAGTAGCCTAATCATAGGTCTATTTTGGAAAAGAATCTAGCCTCTTGGAGCTGATCAAACAGATCATCGATCCGAAAAAGTAGATACTTGTTCTTCATAGTCACCTTGTTCAGCTGTTTATAATCAATACACAACCTCAAGGACCCATATTTCTTTCTCACAAATAAAACAGGAACGCCTAGGGGGAGATACTTGGATGGATAAAACTCTTGTCCAGAAGCTCTTGTAGTTGCTCCTTCATTTCCTTCAATTCTGCTGGGGCCATCCTGTAAGGCAGCATTGATATGGGGTTTGTACCCAACACAACGTCAATGTAGAACTTTATTTTCCTTCCGTACCCTGAACCCTGGAAGCTCCTTAGGGAAGACATCTATAAATTCTCTGACAACATAAACATTTTCAATGTTAACACCTTCTACAGATGTATCTCTCACCAATGCCAAATACCCATGACACCCACGCCTTAATATTTTTCTAGCACTAATTACTGACACCAAGTTATATGGAGCCACGCTCCTGTCACCATCAAAGCTAAACTCTTCCACACCAGGTCTATAAAAGTACACCCTTTTGTTCCTGCAGTCTAAAGAGGCATAATGAGTTGCCAACCAATCTATTCCCAAAATTACATTGAAATCCATTACTGGTAGAGGAACCAAGTCTGCTGAGAGGACCCTTCCATCCACTACCACTAGGCTACCCGAAAAAACCATATCCACATCTATGTTGTCACTAAGAGGGGTAGCTATAAACAAGGGGCATTCTAAAGTTGTAGGGTTCCTACCCAATCTCATGGCAAAAATTGCGAAGACAAATGAGTGCATAGCACCCGTATCTATCAAAACACGAGCCTCATAGGAACAGACTAGAAGAATACCTGCCACAACTGCATTGGAAGCTTGAGCATCCTGGTGGGTCAAAGTGAAAACCCGAGCTTGACCCCTACCCTACATTGCAGAACCCTGAAATTGACTTCTACCTCCTGACCTGCCTCCAAATCCACGTCCTCCTTCTCCTTGGCCCCGTTGGCCACTGAACTGACTGCCTGCCATGCTGGAAGCACCAGGATACAATTGACAAGGAACATTTGCAACAGAACCCTATGACCCCATCTGTGGCTGGCTGAACACTGGACATTCTCTAACAAAGTGACCCTACTGGCCATACCAGAAACATACTCCTAAACCCATCATACAAGGTCCTGAATGTCCTCTTCCACACTGCGTGCAAGGTGCCAAGGAGGATCCTGAACCAGACCTAGAACTGCTATAACCCGAACTGTGACCACTGCTGGATCAGTACCCTGGTCTGAATCCTTGAGACTTGTGTTTAAAATCACCCTTCTTATTGTTTTTACTCTTTCCTCTGTAGTGACTTTGGCCTCCATTATCCGTGGTACCCATGTAGGGAACACTTGAAGAACCCTCTGCTCTATTCTTCTTTGCCCTTCCAATGTCATCTCCTGTATAGCTAATTTCAATCTGGCTACCACATTAAAAGACTGATCAGATATCATGGCCAGGTTTGCATACTTCCTGTCCAGCCGCTTTAAGAACCCCTTTACCTTCATACTTTCTGTAGCTACTGCTGTGGGGGCATATCTACTCAGTTTCAAAAATTCTATAGCATATTCATCTACGGATCTGCCATTTTACCTTAAGGCCTCAAAGGCCCACTGCTTTTGATCTCTAAAGCTTTTTGGCACAAACCTGTTGATGAATAGTTTCACAAATTAGGTCCAAGATAATCCCTCAATACGAGGTAGTACGTAGTCTATCATCCACTGCCTTGGCACTAGCCCCAATACATGCTGCACACACTCCACAAGTCTCCTATCAGTCAACTGTAACTCCATCCCTGCCTGTTTGCAGGAGTCCAAAAATCGATAGGCTTCATCTGTACCAGGCACTAACTTTTTGAAATTAATTATTTGTTTGTAAGGTTCCCCTTTTGGTGTAGTGGGCTGCTGCTGTTGTGGGGGGTGGACCATATATTGTGCCATCACAAAAGACTATTCCTGAACTGGTGGCGGCTGCTCTTCTACTTGAGCAGCTCTAGGTCTCCTGCCTTACCTCCTCGGGGCAGGCACCTCATCTTGTGCCGACACCTCGTCTAGCACATCCTGTTCTGGTACAGGGGCAGCTCTTTTACTTCTATGCATTTTCCTGAAATTCAATAGTATTAGCCTATAAAAATTCAAAACGGCATATTACACAGCTCTATAGACTCATATTTACACACAATTATATAAAGTAGAAACTAGAAGCAAAGATGACAATGTAAGGACGAATGGCGACCCTATTCTCCGCATGTAACTCTTATTAGACTCTTTTCAAAACTTTAGACGTATACTCCCTATGAATTTAGAGCCTAAGCTCTGATACCACATTTATCACGATCTAACCTATGGGCTTGATCGATACTAAGACCTGGGCCAGCCTAAAGTCCCCGAGGCCCGTAGTAAGCCTAACTATTCCTCAACCCAATCCTAAGGCCCATTTTAGGCTCAATTCAAAAATTCAACTGGACAGAGTCCGACCATAATGTGGACCATACAACAGAGAGTTTTTGACTCGCCCGACCTGTAAACACAATATATAATAATTTGGGGAGCTCAGCTCACCCTCCACATACTCATAATATCATAAAATGTAATGGGAGCTCAGCTTCCTCATCCAATCCAGTCATGCATGCATTTAATATTCTTACAAATTCAACACAATATTATATTACAGTTTCAAATTGATTAAAATACTCCAAACACATGCAGAGTCTAAAATTTGACTAAATTGTACAAAATACATTAGATATTACTAATTGACCCGCAAAGAAGAAGAGCAAGTTAGTCACAACAAGTAACCCTCTGGTAGCCTGAAAAAATAAGATGAACAAGAGTGAGCATTCGACTCAAAGAGTAAAATACTAATTTTAACCACAATTTCTATAACTATCTAAAGCTAACGCATCCTAAGGAGTGGAATACAACATTATCAGAATTGTCACACAAATCACATCATAATAGTAAAAAGGCAATTTGGAGCACTTACACACTCAATAATACTCAAACAGTGCATATATGGGAGTTGATCCCCTATACAGCTCTCTTAATCCAACATCTGCCAACGAGTATCTCTAAAGCTGGACTTTCGCTTAATAAACCAAATGTGGGGGCTAGCAAGTGTCTCTCAAGCCGTGCCTACCCCGACTTATCCAAAAAGGATCGAGTCCCAGCGAGTGTTGTAACACCCCTATGTTTGGTAGTGCGTTCTACTGTTCCGGCGATCAGTGTCTATCCAAATAGCTAGAATGCCTGGAATTACACTTAAATGTTAATGAGGAGACATGAAATAACGAAATACAATAGAGGAAATACAAGAAAAACAAAGGAAACATAAGAGAAATGAAATGTAACTAAGTTAAACGAGCCAAAAACCATAGCGATGGGTAACTGCACTGGGAAGTTGCGGCGTGGACCGTTGACTAGCCCTGAACCGCGGGGAACCCTGAAAAATATTTTTAAGACTTAAATAAATATTTATTGAGGTATAATTGCTTAGAAAATGTCAAAGAAAAATTAATTAATTAGTACAAGAAAAACGAGAAATCGAGAAACCGATAAAAATCGGTGCTACCAAAAAATTCAAAATGCAACTCGAAGAGGGGGCATTTTGATCATTTGACACCTAGAGTGGACTTTTAACCTAAATGTCCATGAGACTGGAGATATGACTTGGAGCTAGTAGCTATTGTTTTTGTTCTGAAGATCTAGAGACATTACTTATATGGTGAGAAGTGTTATATCTACACAGATCACAAGAGCTTGAAGTACCTGGGCACCCAGAAGGAATTTAAGTTGAGACAGAGGATATGGTTAGAGCTGATTAAAGACTATGATTGCTTAATAGACTATCAGCCAGGGAAAGCAAATGTGTTGGCTGACGCCTTAAGTCGCAAGACTATGGCAAGTCTCAGAGTTTCTCCTTTGTCCATGGTACATGAGTTGAAAGCACAACATGTCAGTTTGGAGATTGATGATGAGAGACAGACAGTAGTTGCATGGCATGTACAGCCAGTGTTGATTGATCAGATCAAAATGACTACTCAGAATGATGAAAAATATCAGAAGCTATTGAAAGAAGTCCAGCAGGGCAAGAAACCTGAATTTTCTGTGAGAGATGATGGTTTACTACTACATCAGGGCAGAATGTGCATTCCTAATGATGTGGAATTGAGACAGATCATTATAAAGGAAGCACATGAGTCTCCTTTTGCTATGCACCCTAGTGGAACTAAAATGTACAGAGAGCTAAAAAAGCATTACTAGTGGATGGGTTTGAAAAGGGATGTAGCTGATTTTGTCTCCAAATACTTAATTTGTCAGCAAGTGACGGCAGAACATCAAGTACCAGCTGGTTTGTTACATCCATTGCCAGTACCAGAGTGGAAATGGGAATGGATAACTATGGATTTTGTGATGGGACTTCTGAGGACACAGAATAGTCATGATACAGTATGGGTTATAATTGACAGACTTACCAAATTTGCTCACTTTCTGCAAGTCCGGATGGACTATAGGCTGGAAAGATTGGCCAGATTGTACATAAATGGGATTTTAAGACTGCACGGAGTGCCAGTATTGATTGTATCAGACAAAGATCCTAGGTTCACTTCTAGATTCTGGGGTAGTCTTTAGAGAGCCCTAGGAACTAGATTGAACTTCAGCACTGCATTCCACCCACAGACAGATGGCCAGTCTGAGAGGGTAATTTAGATCTTGGAGGATATGCTACGAACTTATGTGATTGAGTTTGAAGGTAGTTGAGATACACACTTGCCTTTGATTGAGTTTGCTTATAACAACAGCTATCAATCAAGCATTGGGATGCTTCCATATGAAGCTTTGTATGGCAGAAAGTACAGAACTCCCCTATGTTAAGATGAAATAGGTGAAAGAAAGATGATTGGCCCATAAATTGTTCAGAAGACAGAGAAAAAGATCAGATTGATAAGAGATCTACTCAAGTCTGCATCAGACCGTCAGAAGGCCTATATTGATCTGAAGAGAAGAGATATTGAATATGCAGTGGGTGATAAGGTATTCCTCAAAGTTTCTCCTTGGAAGAGGATTATGAGATTTGGCAGAAAGGGAAAACTGAGTCCTCGCTTTATCAGACCATATGAGATTCTGGAAAAAGTGGGTCCTTTGGCATATCGGTTAGCATTACCTCCAGAGCTAGAAATGATACACAGTGTCTTCCATGTGTCCATGTTAAGGAGGTACAGATCTGACCCATCTCATGTTCTATCAGTTGAAGAGATTGAGGTAAATCCAGACCTTTCATATAAAGAAGAACCCGTAGAGATTCTGGCATATGAGGTGAAGTAGCTAAGAAACAAACAGATACCTCTGGTTAAAGTGCTGTGGAACCATCATTCAGGCCAGAAAACTAGTTGGGAACGTGAAGAGGACATGAGGAGACAGCACTCACAGCTGTTCAGAGACTGATGTTAGGTAAAATTTCAAGACGAAATTTATTTTAAGGGTGGGGGAGAATTATAACACCCCTATGTTCGGTAGTGCATTCTACTGTTTCGGTGATCAGTGTCTGTCCGGACAGCTAGAATGCCTGAAACTACACTTAAATGTTAGTGAGAAGATATGAAATAATGAAATACAATAGAGGAAAATACAAGAAAAACAAAGGAAAAATAAGAGCAATGAAATGTAACTAAGTTAAACGAGCCAAAAACCGTAGCGATGGGTGACCGCACTGGGAAGTTGCGGCGTGGACAGTTGATTAACCCTGGACCGCGGGGAACCCTGGGAAATATTTTGGCGTAGACCGTTGATTAGCCCTGGACCTCGGGAGACCTTGGAAAATATTTTTAAGACTTAAATAACCATTTATTGAGGTATAATTAACTTAGAAAATATTAAAGAAAAATTAATTAATTAGTACAAGAAAAACGAGAAATCGAGAAACTGATAAAAATCGGTGTTATCGAAAAATTAGAAATGCAACCCAAAGAGGGGCATTTTGATCATTTAACACATAGAGTGGACTTTTGACCTAAATTTCCATGAAAATAAAGTAGTGTTAAACTTTGAAAATGTCATGAAAAATAAGAAATGTGATACATATTATAAATAGTGGAAGTTGGTGTCATAATTGCAAAATTAAGAAACTTTGGATTATTTAAATAATTAAGCACTAATTTAGTGCTCCACTAACCATGCTTAAGTGGCCATATATAAGCCATTTGAGACAGAAGATATCATCATCTTCAACCTCTCACCATTCAGCCGAAACCAATTCTTCATGGAAACTCCATGGCCGGCCACATGCATGAGCTCCACTCCACCATCTTCAAGTCATTATTTCTCCTAGTTGTCTTCATTAAAGTTGATCACTACACCTTGGGCAGCATTTAGGGAATAAGAAAGAAAGGTTTTGATGAGTTTTTAACAAGCTTAAAATCAAGTAAGTGCTCATTTCCTCTCCTTTCTTCATTAATGTCTGTCTTGGTGTTGAGATAAGTTGATTTATAGAAGAAATTTTGAGGTTTGATGAATTATGGGAGGTGTAACTTTCGACAGCCATGGAATCTCAAGGTTAATGAATTATTTCTTCATATAAATGGTGATTTGAGGTGTTGATTTAAGTTCTTATATGTATAAGAGTGATTTACCATGTATATAGTTTGAATCATAAGTTTGAAAATTTAAAATGGAAGCTTGATGTATATATGTAACTTAGGCAGCCTTATGGTGAAGTTGGAAGTATTTAATTACATGGAATGGTTTGTTAAATTATGGTACTAAAAGTGGCAGAATATATGTACGATTTAGTAGTGAATATATATATAATTTGATGATGGAAGTTATATGTAATGGTTAGGAGTATTATGTGGATATATTGTTTAGAATTGGATATTGTGAAATTGAAGTGTAATTGGTGCATTGTCAATTGGTTATATTCTGCCCAAAGTGACTATAATATAAAGTGATGAATGGTTGTGGTATAATACAAATGCAGAATTAAGTTTGGGAAGTAAAGTATAGCTAGTGGAATGTGTGATTGGTTGGTGCTTTAAAAATGTGTTAAGGGCAGTATGTATTTTAGGCTATAAATGGAATTGTGTGGCTCCAATTAGTATGAGGCCAATAGAAGGTGAAACTAAGTACAAAATGTGACAACTTTCATGTTAGAAGCCTACCTAAATTCTATCCAGAAAGTGACATGAAAATTGACCAAATCTGGATTGGTAACATTGCAAACCTGAAAATTGACCATTTGAACAGCAGTCAGTATTTTAGCCATAACTCACTCAAAACAGGTCCAAATAACTTGAAATTTATACCATTGGAAAGCTTAGACATAGGGCTACAATTTTTATAGAGATAACCAAACCCAAAAATGACCATAAGTAAGTCAAAATGCTTGCACAAGTTTAGGTATAAAACCTGCAAGAATTGGAAATGACCTAAAAATGACCTAAGTTTGCCATTTTAGTGCAACCTGTCCAGCATTGGTAAAATGACCATAACTTGGTCTAGTAAACTCCAAATGACCTAAAATTTGTGGCAAAAGTTCAATAAGACATAGACCTATAAGTTTGTAATTCTGACCAAAACCTAGAAATTGAGGGAACTAGGTCATCCGGCTAGGTCAAAACAGCATACCAAAATCCGATAAATTACAATAAAATACAATACACTTAAAAATGAAATTGGTAACATATACCAACACTAAAGGACTATAAAATGTGACAAATTAGGAATATTAGAATTGACTCACTTAGAGTGCATCAAAGGTCAATATTATAGGTTGACTAATGAAAGCAATAATATTAAATAAATTTAATTATTGAACCTTATTGTTAGCAATAATTTAAATGAGTACTAAAACACTTTAAATTGTGTATTTCAGTTAGCAAAGACTCAGGGAAGGGGAAAGAACCACTGAGTCAAGGCCAAGAGGCTACTCTTCAGAGGTTTGTGTACAACAGTTATTCCTTTTAAATTTTCAATTGAAATAAATTATGACAATTGTATGTTATTGCTTAAATTGTGAAAAATTTGTTTGAATAAATTTGATGGATATTTATTGCTTGAAAAATATTGCAAATGGTTTGAACCACAGCTATATGTATATTTGATTGAATTCCTCACTAGCTTGTCTAGTGGGACGAATTGGCTTTGAATTCCCTCTCTGGCTGAAGTGTTAAGGTGTGTGTCAATTGAGGACGAATAGGATGAGTACTCATATAATTGCTAGCTA
Source organism: Hevea brasiliensis (assembly GCF_030052815.1). Classification (NCBI taxonomy): domain Eukaryota; kingdom Viridiplantae; phylum Streptophyta; class Magnoliopsida; order Malpighiales; family Euphorbiaceae; genus Hevea; species Hevea brasiliensis. The sequence continues at coordinate 76,060,164 of NC_079507.1, read as the reverse complement.
GCTATATTATTCCTCATTAGCCATTGGCTTTTGGGACGAATTGGACTTTGGAATCATGATTAAGTTGTATGTGTGATTTATTGATATTTATTGAGACATTGTGAAATGGAGTTTAATTCCTTATGACATTCTCTGTCTTTTGAAATTAACTATGATTTTAAGTATTCACAATTTATATGATTTATGGTTTATAGTTTTAAATTGTATTTTCTTAATGTTGTACACCACTGAGACATTGGCTCAGCGATAGCTTTTTCATTGCTGTTGTAGGTAGACAGACAGACAAAGCAGCAGAGTAGGCTACTTGTGCTACACTTTTGAGATTTTGTTGGGTATATTGAGTATACCACCTCCTTGTAAATTTTGTTGTAATGTATGTGAACTGTATATATATATTGTACTTGGTCTTGAGCAGTTATAAACTAAAGTTGTAAATTATATTTTGGCCTGTAAAAATGTTGTATTATACTTCTCTAATCTCAGCTTTTAAACTACTCAGTCATTTTGCATTTTATTTTTGGAACTACTGGAAATTGATGTTGAATTGAGTTTGACTTATGTTTAGAAAATTGATTTATGTTGAACTATTATTGGAGTTGAGGAGTAAAACAAATATTTTGGAAGTGCTTTTTACATATTTTTGAAGAACTGTTTTGTTCAAAATACAGATGGCACTCTGCCAAAATTTTTATAGAATCTATTAATATTACAAATTTGTTGTATAATTTAACTTTGAGTAAAAGGTTTTAAAACCTGTCAAAAGTATTCACCACTGTAAAAAGAAATAAGAAAATGTTTAAAATCCCTTGTAGTGTATTTAATGGGTTATCAGTAGACGAAGTTTGGTAATTCATTAGGTATACTATAGGATCATGTCATGCCTTACGAAGTGGTAAGGTGTGACATGTTTTAGTGGTATCAGAGCTGGTTTTTAAATTCTGTTTTGACCTGTAATTTTAATATTCTTTCTTTGTAGTACAACTGCTCAATGTCATGGTTTGATATATATAGTACATTACATTATAAAAATGCACTAACGGGAGGAAATCTCCTTGTGTTATTTGTTCAGGAGGTATAATATCCTCTAATTGACTATGGAAGAAAGGGACCGTTTAGTCGATCAATCAATAGAGGCTGAGGTACAAGGGGAAGCCCCAGCCCTTCAAAATGTGAGTGGATCAGCCGCACCAGCCCCCTCAGTACTGCAGTTCCCTACTCAATTTGCTCAGCAGATGGCTGCAATGTTCCAACAGATGGCTGGTAACATGCCTATTCAAGCCCCACTGCAGACACCAATGGTACAACCACAGCCTTCAGCTAGGCGGTATGACAAGCTGATTAAATATGGGGCTACTGAGTTCAAGGATACAGTAGATCCACTAGAGGCAGAACAGTGGTTGGAGAGAATGGATAGGGTGTTCAAGAAACTGCACTGCACAGACGAGCTAAGATTTGAGTATTCAGTGTCACCATTATAGGGGGATGTATATGACTGGTTGAAAACCATTCCCCATAGTTTGGTGGAACCTCCAGTGCTAACCTGGGATGATTTTCTTCGGGAGTTCAGACAAAAATATGTCCTAGATGCCTATGTGGACCATAAGCTACAGGAGTTTTCAAGTCTGAAACAGGAAAGTAGATCAGTGGCAGAATATGAAAGGGAGTTTTCCCGCCTGAGCCACTACGCAGGAAGTCTCCTTTCTACCAGCAGGGAAAGATGTAAGAGGTTTGAAACCAGCTTGAAGCCTAGTCTCAGACTACAAGTGGTCGGATTCAAACATAGTAACTTCTCTGAGCTCATTTCTCAAGCACTTGAATTAGAAAGAATTGAGTCAGAAACGGCCCCAAAGAAAAAGAAATTAGAGAAGACAAAAAAAGAGAAAGAGGGGAAGTCAGTAGATCAGAGTTCTCCTCCTGGAAAGAGAAAGAACTTTGGGGGACACAACAGGGGTGATAAAAAGTCTGGTAGGAAAAGATTTTCGGGACAGAAACCTCCTCTCTCTGGTCAGCAGACTACCAGAAGTTCCTACCATCCCCGTCAATGTGAAACTTGTGGTAGAAATCATGGTGGGGTATGCTACAAGGCCATAGGAGACTGTTATAACTGCGGGGGCACATGACACTTTGCCAAAGACTGCACCAGTGCCTGTAGAATTGGGCCACCTCCTACTACTGCAGAATGGTCAGTTCAGAATCCTGCCACCAGAGGTTCACAACCAACTAGCAGAGGTAGAGGCAAGCATAGAGGTAGTCCATCAGGCAGCCAAGGCACATTAAATCAGTCAGAGCAAGGCAGTGCTTCAGCCAGAGTCTACACAATGAGACAGAGGGAAGAGGCTGAGACATCTGATATTGTGGCTGGTACCTTCTCAACTTTTAACCAAGATGTGTTTGTGTTATTTAATCCAGGTTCTACCCACTCCTATGTGAGTGCTAGCATCATTGATTGCATTGCTGTTCCGTATGTGAAAATGGACTTTGAGGTGCTAGTGACAAGTCCGCTGGGACAAGAGGTCAGGGTCAATAGAATGTATAGGGATTGTCCTTTGGTGATCCAAGGACACACTTTTCTGTCTGATCTCATTGAAATGCCCTTCAGAGATTATGATATCATCTTGGACATGGATTAGTTAGCCAGGCATCACGCCATGATTGACTATAGACTGAAGACAGTCACTTTTGGTCTCCCTCAGTACAGTGATGTGGTAATACATGGGGAGAGGCAGCTATTACCATCAAACATCATTTTGGCTGCACTAGCAGAAAAATGATCAGAAAGGGGTGTGAAGCATACTTGGCACATATGGTAGACACCCAAGTGGGGAGTTCAGCATTGAGGGACATCCCTACAGTATATGACTTTCCAGATATGTTTCCTAATGAATTGCCAGGATTACCTTCAGAATGAGAAGTGTAGTTTGAGATTAATATTATGCCTGGTGTGGATCCAATCTCCATAACACCATACAGAATGGCACCAGCAGAATTGAAGGAGTTGAAGGTACAGTTGCAAGAACTACTTGAAAAGGGCTTCATCCACCCTAGTGTGTCACCTTGGGGAGCGCTAGTGTTGTTTGTTAAGAATAAAGACAACACTTTCCGCTTATGTATTAACTACCGGTAGTTGAATAAGGTGACAATAAAGAACAGATATCCATTGCCTCGCATTGATGATCTGTTTGATCAGTTGAAGAGTTCAGTTGTGTTCTCCAAAATTGATAGCGATATGGTTATTATCAGTTGAAAATGCAAGAGCAGAGTATTCCAAAAACTGCTTTCAGAACTCGATATGGCCACTATGAGTTTCTGGTAATACCATTCGGTTTAACTAATGCTCCAGCTGCTTTTATAGATCTGATGAACACTATATTCAGACCATATCTCAGCCAGTTTGTGGTGGTATTTATTGATGATATTTTGATATATTTGAGGAATGCAGAGGAGCATGATAGACATCTGTGGATTGTACTACAGACCTTAAAGGAGAAATAGCTATACGCCAAATTGTCAAAATGTGAATTTTGGCTGAAGGAAATCTCTTTCTTGGGACATATTGTGTCAGCTGAAGAGATAAAGGTAGATTTCAGCAAGGTAGAAGCTATCCTTAATTGGAAGCCACCCAGGAATATCACTAAAATTCGTAGTTTTCTGGGTTTAGCTGGATATTACCATCGATTTGTGAAAGGGTTTTCTATGTTAGCTTCTCCACTGACCAAGCTACTTCGGAAAGATGTAAAATTTCAGTGGACGGATAAATGCCAACAGAATTTTGATGAGTTGAAGAGGTGTTTGACTAAAGCTCCAGTCCTTACTTTACCTACTCCGGTTAAAGAATACACAGTTTATAGTGATACTTCTCACAATAGGTTAGGTTGTGTACTGATGCAAGATCGGAATGTCATTGCATATGCATCACGCCAGCTAAAACCGCATGAGAGGAACTATCCGACACATGACTTGGAGCTAGCAGCTATTGTTTTTGCTCTGAAGATCTGGAGACATTACTTATATGGTGAAAAGTGTTATATCTACACAGATCACAAGAGCTTGAAGTACCTGGGCACCCAGAAGGAATTGAATTTGAGACAGAGGAGATGGTTATAACTAATTAAAGACTATGATTGCTTAATAGACTATCAGCCAAGGAAAGCAAATGTGGTGGCTAACGCCTAAAGTCGCAAGACTATGGCAAGTCTCAGAGTTTCTCCTTTGTCCATGGTACATGAGTTGAAAGCACAGCATGCCAGTTTGGAGATTGATGATGAGAGACAAACAGTAGTTGCATGACATGTACAACCAGTGTTGATTGATCAGATCAGAATGGCTGCTCAGAATGATGAAAAATATCAAAAGTTACTGAAGAAGTCCAGCAGGGCAAGAAACCTGAATTTTCTGTGAGAGATGATGGTTTACTACTACATCAGGGTAGAATGTGCATTCCTAATGATGTGGAATTGAGACAGATCATTATGAAGGAAGCACATGAGTCTCCTTTTGCTATGCACCCTAGTGGAACTAAAATGTACAGAGGGCTAAAAGAGCATTACTGATGGATGGGTTTGAAAAGGGATGTAGCTGATTTTGTCTCCAAATGCCTAACTTGTCAGCAAGTAAAGGCAGAACATCAAGTACCAGCTGGTTTGTTACATCCATTGCCAGTACTAGAGTGGAAATGGGAAAGGATAACTATGGATTTTGTGATGGGACTTTCGAGGACACAAAATAGTCATGATGCAGTATGGGTTATAGTTGACAGACTTACCAAGTCTGCTCACTTTCTGCCAGTCCGGATGGACTATAGGCTGGAAAGATTGGCCAGATTGTACATAGATGGGATTGTAAGACTGCACAGAGTGCCAGTATTAATTGTATCAGACAGAGATCCTAGGTTCACTTTTAGATTCTGGGGTAGTCTTCAGAGAGCCCTAGGAACTAGATTGAACTTCAGCATGGCATTCCACCCACAGACAGATGGCCAGTCTGAGAGGGTAATTTAGATATTGGAGGATATGCTACGAGCTTGTGTGATTGAGTTTGAAGGTAGTTGGGATACACACTTGCCTTTGATTGAGTTTGCTTATAATAACAGTTATCAATCAAGCATTGGGATGCCTCCATATGAAGCTTTGTATGGCAGAAAGTACAGAACTCCCCTAAGTTGGGATGAAATAGGTGAAAGAAAGATGATTGGCCCATAAATTGTTCAGAAGATAGAGGAAAAGATCAGATTGATCAGAGATCGACTCAAGTCTGCATCAGACCATCAGAAGTCCTATATTGATCTGAAGAGAAGAGATATTGAATATGCAGTGGGTGATAAGGTATTCCTCAAAGTTTCTCCTTGGAAGAGGATTATGAGATTTGGCAGAAAGGAAAAACTGAGTCCTCGCTTTATCGGACCATATGAGGTTATGGAAAAAGTGGGTCCTTTGGCATATCGGTTAGCATTACCTCCAGAGCTAGAAAGGATATACAGTGTTTTCCATGTGTCCATGTTAAGGAGGTACAGATCTGACCCATCTCATGTTCTATCAGTTGAAGAGATTAAGGTAAATCCAGACCTTTTATATGAAGAAGAACCCGTAGAGATTCTGGCATATGAGATGAAGCAACTAAGGAACAAACAGATACCCCTGGTTAAAGTGCTGTGGAACCATCATTCAGGTCAGGAAACTACTTGGGAACGTGAAAAGGACATGAGGAGACAGCACCCATAGCTGTTCAGAGACTGATGTCAGGTAAAATTTCAAGACGAAATTTATTTTAAGGGTGGGGGAGAATTGTAACACCCTTATGTTCGGTAGTGCGTTCTACTGTTTCGGTGACCAGTGTCTGTCCGGACAGCTAGAATGCCTGGAACTACACTTAAATGTTAGTGAGGAGATATGAAATAATAAAATACAATAGAGGAAAATACAAGAAAAACAAAGGAAAAATGCTTAGACATAATCTGAAAATTGACCATTTAAATAGCAGTCAGTATTTTGGCCATAACTCACTCAAAAAATGTCCAAATAACCTGAAATTTAGATCGTTGGAAAGCTTAGACATAGGGATACATTTTTTGTAGAGATCACAAAACCCAGAAATGACCATAAGCAAGTCAAAATGCTTATACAGGTTCAGGTATAAAACCTGCCAGAATTGGAAATGACCTAAAAATGACCTAAGTTTGCCATTTTAGTGCAACCTGTCCAGCATTGGTAAAATGACCATAACTTGGTCTAGTAAACTCCAAATAACCTAAAATTTATGGCAAAAGTTCAATAAGACATAGACCTACAAGTTTATAATTTTGACCAGAACATAGAAACTGAGGGAACTAGGTCTCCGACTAGGTCAAAACAGCATATCAAAATTTGATAAATTGCAATAAAATGCAATACACTTGAAAATGAAATTGGTAACATATACGAACACTAAAATACTATAAAATATGATAAATTATGAACATTAGAATTGACTCACTTAGAGTGCATCAAAGGTCAACATTATAGGTTGACTAATGAAAGTAATAATATTAAATAAATTTAATTATTGAACCTTATTGTTAGCAACAATTTAAATGAGTATTGAAACACTTTAAATTATATGTTTCAGTTAGCAAAGACTTAGGGAAGGGGAAAAAACCACTGAGTCAAGGCCAAGAGGCTACTCTTCAGAGGTTTGTGCACAATAGTTATTCCTTTTGAATTTTCAATTGAAATAAATTATGACAATTGTATGTTATTGCTTAAATTGTGAAAAATTTGTTTGAATAAATTTGATGGATACTTATTGCTTGAAAAGTATTGCAAATGGTTTGAAACCACAACTATCATGTATATTTGATTGAATTCCTCCCTAGGTTGTCTAGTGGGACAAATTGGCTTTGAATTCCCTCTCTGGCTGAAGTGTTGAGGTGTGTGTCAATTAAGGACGAATAGGATGAGTACTCATATAATTGCTAGCTAGCTATATTATTTCTCATTAGACATTGGCTTTTGGGACGAATTAGACTTTGGAATCATGATTAAGCTGTGTGTGTGATTTATTGATATTTATTAAGAAATTGTGAAATACAGTTTAATTCTTTATGACATTCTCTGTCTTTTGAAATTAACTATGATTTTAAGTATCCACAGTTTATATGATTTATGGTTTATGGTTTTAAATTGTATTTTCTTAATGTTGTGCACCACTGAGACTTTGGCTCAGCGATAGTTTTTTCATTGCTATCGCAGGTAGATAGATAGGCAAAGCAGCAGAGTAGGCTGCTTGTGCTACACTTTTGGAATTTTTCCGGGTCTATTGAGTATACCACCTCCTTGTAAATTTTGTTATAATGTATGTGAACTGTATGTATATATTGTACTTGGTCTTGAGCAGTTGTAAACTAAAGTTGTAAATTATATTTTGGCCTGTAAAAATGTTGTATTATACTTCTCTCATCTCAGCTTTTAAACTACTCAGTCATTTTGCATTCTATTTTTGGAACTACTGGAAATTGATGTTGAATTGAGTTTGACTTATGTTGAGAAAATTGATTTGTGTTGAACTATTATTGGAGTTGAGCAGTAAAACAAATATATTGGAAGTGCTTTTTACAGGTTTTTGAAGAACTGTTTTGTTCAAAATACAGATGGCACTCTGTCAAAATTTTTATAGAATCTATTAATATTACATATTTGTTGTATAATTTAACTTTGAGTAAAAGGTTTTAAAACCTGTCAAAAGTGTTTACCACTATAAAAAGAAATAAGAAAAGGTTTAAAATCCCTTGTAGTGTATTTAATGGGTTATCAGTAGACGAAATTTGGTAATTCATTAGGTATACTACGGGATCATGTCATGCCTTACGGAGGGGTAAGGTGTGACAAGTGTCTCTCAAGCAGCGTCTACCTGTCCTATCCATATCCAATACTATAGACCACATACACACCAACGCATGCACACTGCTCCAAATTACCATAAACAAAAACCATGGCACTTCATCAATTAAGAATGCATTATAAAACGTGCCTAGTATTTAACTATATAGATACATACTTATAAGTGATGCATGGGCATGCTTGATCATATAATAATATTGAATTTATAATTAAAATTAATATTTTACTCACAGACTTAAATCGAGGTCACTGCGGCAGCTGGGCGGAGGAGGAAGGCTGTCTCGGCTCACCTGAAAAATTTCATTCCAATTTTTAAATATATTTGACTCAATACAAGTTTGGAAAATGCCAAAGATACCCTAAGTCGTGTTGAAAATCCGGCAGAGTCTCCCCTATACCTAGAACCTACCCAACCTGCAAAAGGGTCGAAAATACACTTCTATATCCATAAGTCATACATCCACAACTCAATCATGTCACATGGCCCCTCCTGGGCCCACAAAAACAATCAACAACCATAATTTAGAAAATTACAATTTAGTCATTATGATTACCCCTTTTTGCAAAAACTGCCCAAATGAGCTCTAAAAATTCTAAAACTTTGCCCCACAGTTCTTAGAAATATTATTAAGCTAATGCAAAAAGAATTATATTTTTCTAACCTACCACAAATATTTTATAGATTTTTAATCGAAATTAGGCACTAGATTATTAAGAAAAATGAGGGTTCGGGTTTACCTATGTCAATTTCGACCCTAGAGACACGTCTGGGACATCTGAAAACAACGGGGTAGCCTATACTCTCAACCCGATTCTGAAGCTTTTCTGGTAGTTTGTCTGCCCGACCTGAAATTGCAGACCCGAGCAACCATCAAATTTCCACTAATTGAATGCACCTACACGAAGTCCACAATACGGGGGTTAGTATATAATTTTTATGAAATTTTCTAAATTTATTTAATGCTCAGAAAAACACTGAGAAGTCTAGCGGAACCCATCAGAAACCGATATCAGAAAATTTGAAATGGGTATTGCCGCGAAGCTCTCGACGAGTTGAGCACTCCGGTACTCTCGAATTTTTTGTGGGGTTTACGATTTTGAAAAATCTAGACCGAAAGTCAAAATGAGCTAAAACTTTCCGAGAAAAAATTAAACAAACCGCTTGGATTTTTATGTTCTTGGTGTCTATGGAAAGCTCTCGAGATGTAGATGTGTTTTGGGATAAGACCTGGTTCGATTAGTGGCTGGATCAACCAGATTTTGGCCAAGAAGACGAAACTGCGAGGGCGCAAAGGGGGAGTTTTTGGGCCATTTTTCGGCGGCTTGAAGCGTCAGCCGGCAGCGAGGAGGTGTCCTGGAGGTGCGCCGGTGACCGGGGAAGGCTTGGGTTGTGGCTGGCCAGCGAGGGGAGGAGGAAGGAGAGAGAAAATGGAGAGAGAAGTGAGGGTGTCGGGCACATGAGGAAGGAGAGGGAAGAAAAAGAAAAGGCTGGTTCGATTCGGTCGGTCCGACCTAGTTTGGTTCGATTTGGCCGGTTCTATTCAGGATACCCAAAATTAAATTTTTTACTTTGCCTTGGGATAAAAAATGAGGTCCAAAAATTTTGAAAAAATTCTAAAAAGCTCAGAAAAATTCGTAGGGTCTAAATATATTTTTATTTTTACTACCCGGTCTTTAAATAAATTTTTAAAAGTATCAAAACTTTATATTTTCGAAAAATCGAACCCGATTTCAAATATTTAAAAATTTTCAAATAATTTTCCTAAAATTTTTAAAAAATAAAATATTACTAGTTACCCATAAAATAATTAATTTAAACATTAGGAGTGTTACAAATTATATGAGATCATACTCCACTAGACACTATTTTTAAAATTATTGATAAATTTCTTTTAAATATATTAATCAAATAAAATTTGTAATTAATTTAAAATAAAATTTAATATATTTTAATTTAAAAAAATTGAAATAAAAAATACCTTTTTAACTTTGAACTTCAATGCTAAATAAACACTATACATATCAAATTTAAATTTAAAAATTAGATTAATTATATTTTAAATAAAAATCTAAAATAAAATAAAATAAAATAAAATCTCGAATCTTTGTCTCACTCTCATTGAAAATTGAATCATAATAGTATGAATCACATAATTAATTATTAGTAAGACGCGGCTCTTAACATAGCAGTTCAAAACGTGATTGCATATCAAAAAAAAAAAAAATATATATATATATATATATATATATATTTTTTTTTTGATAAAGAGAAACATCGATTTTGTTCAAATTATTTTTATTTTTAAAATTAATTATAATTATATTTTTATTATTTAAATTAATTTTAAAATTTATATAAATCTAAAATACTTAATTTTTGAGTTCATATAAATTTAAAAATTTTAATCTCATTTATATTTAACTTTAATTAAATATAAAATTTTATAAGAAGTTATTAACAAAAACAAGAAATTAATAAATAAAAAAAGAGAACCCAATAACTTCTTTTGCATTTGCAGTTATGGAAAGCAGTCGATTAACTGCCATAATAATAGTATTTCTTCTAAAAAAAGGTTTCTCTTTTAATGAGTTTAATAAGAATTAAATTAAATATTTGCTTGTATGTATTAATTAATTATATATAAATCTCAATATAAGTATTTACTTTAACGGTTGATATAGGGTTCAACTTAAATTATATATACTTTTTTTTAGGAAAATAATAAAAAAATCTTAAATTTTGCCAATTTTTATAATGATATTTAAAACCAAAATTTTTACAATTACGCCATGTACTTTAACTCATAGATCAATTGCAACCTATTTTAGTGTTAGCTGTTAAGTCACTAACGAAAATCACCATTAATAGGGTGTAATTATAAAAATTTTTAAGTTTCGGTATAATTGTAAAAAAGAAAGTGTAATATTAAATTTTTTTTGCTATTTCCCAAATTTAATTTATAAGTGATTTATTACTATCAAATTTAAAATTATATATATATATATATATATATATATATATATATATATATATATATATATATATATATATATATATATCGACTAGAATCTGAAGCGGAACTAGTGTTTAAAAATTCTACAAAACTAGGTTCGATGGTTCATGAATTAATGGCATGCAGGTGTTGTTTCAATTCGGTAAAAACCAAATTATGCTACCATGGGTGCTTCTCTTTATAAGGTTATTATAAATTCAATTAAGTGAATTTAATAATTTATAAATTAAGTGTTCATGTTAAAATTTGTGTATTCAATTTTCCATAAACTTTAATCATTATATATATATATATATTAAAGAATTATAAATTTTATTTTTTTTAAATATTGATTTTATATTAGATACTAATTTATGTAAATATTTTTTATTGAAATTTTTGGATATTTATTGAATTTGTTGATTATTTATTTTCAATTTTAAAGTGAGATTGGAAAATAAAAATGAATTGGTAGTATTTTTTTAATTTTTAAATAATTTTTTTTTATTCTTTTTGGTTTTTAGAGTGCGAAAGCATAAAGATGAATGAAATAATAGAGTGCGAGAACATTGATAGCAATGTTGGCTAAACAATGCTGGGTAAATGGTGGTGACAAGGGCCGTGGATTAGTGCTTGCAGTTTTGGCTACATGGGGGCAACAAAAATGGCCATATAGTGGTAGTAAAAAGGTGGTAGGACTGATATGATAGTTGTAGCGAAAATATTAATAATTTTAAATGAAAATAATATTTAAAAAATAATATTATATATTAAAATTTAAATAATTTTGATTTCATCTCCATATATAAACAAGTATTAAAAAAACGTGAGATTGCATTACATTTTTTTTCTTTCAAACACAGTAATGCAACTTAAATTTCATTAGATGGTGATTACATTTCACGTTCATTATGGCAAACAGTCTTATTTCTTAATCTAGGGTTTTAGACTTAGCAGAATTTGGCAGATTTGAATCTAAGTGGGTACATGAAGGTGTTTGAATAGGTGAATCTAATGATCTGACCGTTATTCAAAGGGTTCCCTCCATTTACCAAGCAGTCATCATAGGAAAGCCTCTTGAAATTTGTTGGGTTTACCAATGTTGCAGAAGCAAACCAACTACAGTGGAGATGGATGTTTGAAGGAGCACAACCTGAAACACAGGTGTTGGCAATCTCAACTATGAACTGTGGAATCCCAGAAGAGGAACCTCTACCTTGTGATATACTTATATCTCTGCCTGTGCAAGTATCTGTTATTGAAATAAAATCGTACACAGAATAAGAAGTATGTACCATTTGAGAACCCAAATAGGAAAGAACAATTTCATATATTCGAAAACCCCAGGAAAAAAAAAAAAAACCTAGGGAACACAAACGTGCAATGTCTCTTAGAGATGGAGTCTTTACCTTGAGCCAAAAGCTTTCTTTGACTTGGCTGTTGTAGTTTCTTGGATAGTATTGTTGATTTTTTATTATTAATTTCATAAGAAGATAGTAAAAACTTGTTTAAAGGACCTGCAGCTGCATAAGGTGATATTACATTACATATTCAATTGCATAAAGGTAAGAACGAAAGGGAAAAAAAAAAGGAAAAAGAAAGAACAGAAAGGTTCAGTGATACCTGATTGAACTCCAAGGATCCAACGAGTAACGATGAACATCATCAAGTAAAGGAAGCAAATACGACAAAAGCTCATGATCACATGAGAGATCAAATCTTTCTCACAGTTTAGCAGTAAGCATAAACATCTATGATGCATTTAAAAAACTAACAATATATAAGTAGTAATGAGGAAGACGAAGTGGAAACGTTATAAAATGGTCACTCAATTACGCAAATTGTAAACATATGAGCTGCGAATAGAAAAGGAAAGAAAAGATTATACCCTAAACAGGAGCAGTCCACAATTCAATTTAGGAAGTAATCATATCGCAAGGAAGAATTGATTATTGATTCAACGTGCTCTTGACTCAGGGGTGCAATAGCAAATGTGACTTATATACATACCATTTAAATTTTTTCTATAAATAATTTCAAAGAATGAACTTTAAATTCTTGCATCGAGTGAAGGTAACAATAATAAAATGATATTCATAAATTATAAAAATTAATAGTATTTAAGAATTTTATTTTCTCAAATTTTATTTATTCTTTTATAAATTTTAAATTTTTATACTTTGCATAATAACTAATAATTTATTTTGCATATAATAATTCTTATGCATATAGGAGATCAAAATTTTCTATTAATATAAGTAAAATAAAAATTAAAAAAAATCAAATGATATATTATTTTATGTAATTACATCTGCGTACAAGGACAATTAAAGAAAATAATTTTTATTAGGATGAAAATTAAATTATTAATTAATGAAATAAAGGAAAGTGAGGAATTTCTTATTAAAATGATGAAATTAATTTATTAATTAAAAAAGGAAGGGAAATCATATAGACTTAGTTATGGAATTTCTAAAATTAATTTATTAATTAAGAAAAAATAAATATATAGAAAAAATAGTTAAGTAAATTTTTGCAAATGTGAATAAATTTTTTTTATTAATTATTGTATAAAAGATAATAAATATGAAATTTTTATTAATTTAAATAATAATTAATTTATTATTATATTAGCAGATCAACTTTTTTTTAAAGCATGTTATGTGATAATATTAGAGAAGATTGAATAAGAAAAAAAATTGAATTTTTTTATTAAAATAGTGAAAATTCATTTATTAATTAAGAAAGAAAAATTAATTAAAAAATTAATTTCAACCCGAAATCTGCTGGGACCACAGCCACCCGCATGGCAATGTTCTAGTGTGAAATTCCAGCGTCTCTTGGCAAAATTTAATTGGGACATATTTAATAAATTTAGTGGAGATAAAATTAAAAATAAATGGATACATATTTAATAAATTTAATGGAGATAAAATTAAAAATAAATTGATTAATCAATTTAATTAATTAATTATAAGTAATGCTACTTTACCCACAATAAATAACATATCCTAATTATGTCTCAACAATAATCCTAAAAGTTTAAATCATAAAATTTTAAATCTCCATAAATCTAAACTCTAAATTCTAAAAACCTAAATTTTAAAAATCTAAACTTTAAATTCTAAACCATAAAATTTTAAACCCTAAATCATAAATCCTAAATCTTAAAATTTAGAGTTAAAATTTTTAGGGTTTAGAGTTTAGATTTATAAAGTTTAAAATTTACAAATTTAGGATTTAGAATTTAAATTTTAAAATTTCAGGATTTTAGGGTTTATAATTTTATAGTTTAAGATTTAGATTTTTAGAATTTAAAATTTTAGGATTTAGAATTTTGATTTTTAGGGTTTTAGATTTAGAATCTTAACATTTAAATTTTTAGAGTTTAAAATTTTAATTTTTAAGATTTAAGATTTAAAATCTTAAGATTTAAATTTTTAGGATTAGTTGAGACAATCGAAACGTACCATTGTTAGGCCAAAATAACATTACTAAAAAATTTATAACTATGATAGATCAATACATAATCTTCATTGGTTGGTTATAATTTTCTTTATAAAATTTTCTAGCTAAAAAAAGCTCATTTTTTAATATAAATAAAAAAAAATATTTTATTATCTTAAAATTTTTATAATTAAAATATATGAAATTTAATTTGAAATTAATATTTAATATATTTGACTTAACATATTAATTTTTTAAAACTTTAACTGTAATACAAACAAATTATTAATAATCTCCGAAGTCATCATTTGTCAAGCACAAATGCACAATGGGCAAAATGACTTCTTTACTTTTCTCTATTTGGATGCATATTCCATCATTTTCCAGTTAAAATTTTCTCAGTATTAGCAGAAATTACTATGTGGATTTTTAGTTAAAATGTCAAGGAAGGCAAGACAATTACTTGCCAAGGGCCTTAAGTTCCGTGGTGGAAATGAGTACATATACCAAACACTAGCATTGTTGGAAGCTAAAGCAAATCGATATGAGCAAGCCCGTTACTTATTCAGGCAAATCACTAAGTGTAATCCAAAAAGCTGCTCCAGTTGTAAGTTCTGAGCATCGTTAACATTCTTATCTGCAGCAGAGTGAACTTCCCACCAAAAAGTTACTTCTTTAACAAAGTGTTTCTTCTTGAATCCATTGAATTATTTTGACATTAGGCGTGGGCGCAATTGGAGATGCAACGGGAAAGCAACCTTACTGCTAGGCAATTATTTGAGGTATTCCACTTTACAACCATATTCAGTCCTTTTTACTTCATTTGGATCATTTTCACTTTTCTTTGAACCTTAATTTAGTCTACAGTGTCTACTCGTAATATTTTTACCCAAAAATTGTAATATCTTTGCATTACTTTGTAGAAAGCAGTGCAGGCTAGCCCCAAGAACAGGTTTGCATGGCATGTATGGGGAGTTTTTGAATATAATATGGGCAATATTGAAGTGGCAAGCAAACTTTTAATGATAGCTGCTCACTCAATCCAAGGGATCCTGTTTTGGTTCAGTCTCTTGCTTTATTGGAATATAAACAGTCTATTGCAAATCTTCTACGATTGTTGTTCAGAAGAGCATCTGAATTGGATCCAAGGCACCAACTTGTATGGATTGTAAGGCATTTCTTCTTGCATTTCCAAGAGCTATTAATGAAACTGATTCCAGTTTATTGTCATATTTTTGTCCCTTATTTATCAGTCAAACTTGATCCTTTCCTGTCATATTGTCATCCTTTCAGAGTTTGCTAATGTTCTCTACAATGATGGAATCTGAAATGTAGACGACAACATTCTTTTCTTTTCTTTTTTTGATTACTGAAACACTCATGCCACTAGATTGAAGTAAGGTATATAATTTTTGAAGGGTAATCTTTCAAAGTGCGCTGTCTATTGGTTTTCATAATCTTAACTTTGTAGTCGCTCAATTATGTATTTGAATTTATATTACATTTTAATCAAAGTAATTTATTAATTTACCTGCACATCAAAATTGGGATTGCAGGATTTCTTTTGTTTGTAAAATCAATGTAAATTTTGATTGGAGACCGAAGTTCCAAACTATTCAGGCTTGGGAATGGATGGAATGGAAAGAAGGAAATGTATCCACTGCTAGAGAGTTGTACCAGAGAACTCTTTCAATTGACTCAAGTAGTGAAGTGCTGCTACATGTCTACAGGTAATGCCTATGTACTCTGATGAATATGTAGATAGAACTGCTATTCTAGGTAGCTGTATTTAGCTTATCTTATTATATATTTTTTATTCCCATTGTTATCCATTGCAGACTTGGGGTGTTCTAGAGCAGAGCGTTGGTAACCTGTCTTTAGCTCGTAGGCTATTTATATTTAAATCATCCTTGAATATAAATTCTCAGAGTTACATAACATGGATGGCATGTGCTCAATTGGAGGAGGATCAAAGAAATTCTGTGCGTGCTGAGGAGATTCGTAACCTTTATTTTCAGCCGGTCAGTAGCTGCCTGCTATTAAATCTTATACTAAATTCATGTAACCTTGCAAAAGCCAAAAGGAAAATCTCAACCATCCTTAAATCATGTTTATCTTTGCATAGCTTCTCATAATATGAGCCATTATTAATTGCAAGTTTTAATAATTTCAGGTACTACACGTCTTAAAGGTCAAGCTAATATAGTTGTCTCACAGCTGACTGAAGTTGTGGATGATGCTTCATGGGTTATGGGGTTTCTAGACATCATTGAACTGGCCCTTGGCAGCATCAAGAAACTCTTGAACATGGATCGGAACCAATGCAGTAAGACGCAAGAATCTTTGAGAAATATATCAGAAGAAAGTGAAAATAGTAGTGATGGTCCTTCTAGAGATACTGATGCCAATTTTATAAAAAGTGGAAGTGGGTTCAATTTGGAATTTTTCATCAAAGAAAGGTTGTCTCTAGATCCAACTAAGCTGGATATTCAGCTAGAACCATCTGGGAATCCAGCATCACGGACAGTGTTGTAAAGAAGATTATGGAGATTAAAGAGAAGAAGCACCACAAAAGTGTCAAAAACCTGGATTTGACGAGTTCAATTATAAAGAGTGGATGTGAAATGCAGGTACTTGGCAGTTGAGACCAAGTTAATTTTCTGAAAAATTAAGAACCCTCTGCTCATTGACATCAAAAACTGCATATCAGGATGTATACACAATCTGTCAAAGTTGTTTATCCAGAAAGAATACGAGAAAGTTGGCTATTTTTCTGCAACAACAGTTAACTCATTTACAGTGTAGACTCTACTATTACCTTTTATAAATATTACTTTCACGTCCTTTCAGATTTTTTTAAATAAAGTTCTCTATTTTCTCTTTTAGGCTCGTTTTCTTGTGCCGTACATCTATATCTATACTACCTTTCTCCAAAGTGCTTTACCCGTAGCTAGCTTGCTGCGGGCAGCACAATATTTTTCAATATATAATACACTTATTATTTAAAAGATAATTAACAAATTAAATAATACCTATAAATTATAAAATAAATATTACGCTTTTCTTTTTAATAATTATCATAACGTAAATAATTTATTTTACGTCAATTCTTATTCTACTACATGTGGTAATTCTCACATGAAGTGCTCAAATGTATCAATAAATGTCATACATAGGTCTTAAAAAGTTGGTTAACCTGACAAATTTTAGAGGGAATCATGTCTATTAAAATAATATAATTTCATTACAAAATTTATGAAATTTATTAATGAAAAAAAAAATATGTAATTGTAACACATCAAGCTTATATATATAGTTGTAATATCATTGATAATATTTTATCTGTAATTATCTAAAATTAAATGTTATATTTAATTTAAATAAAATTTTTATTTAAATGTTTAAATTAAAACTATGCACTGTTAATTAATTTATTTTAGTTTGATCTTAATTTTAAAAACTTAATCAATAAAATATATAATGCTATCAATTCTTTATATATTCTAAGTTTAATTTGAAATTATTTATTAATATTTTTATTTTTCTATATCCATTATAATCTTCATTTATAATATTATTTTTGTATACTTTATATAAAAAATTTATTAAGTAATCACTTAGTAGTTTACGTTATTTAAATACATAACAATGAGCTAGACGAGATTTAAATATGGATCAAAATAATGTCTTATTATTTAATATTATATCAATTATTATTTTTAATAATCACAGAAGACTCATTTCTCATATTTAAATTGATTTACTATATGGGGTAGGTCATTAATTCAATCCTCCACCTTTTGCGCTCTCTTCTTCCATTCTCCATTCATCCACCTGCAACACTGTCCTTCCTAATCAAATTAATTTTATTAAAATTGAATTTAAATATTTGATAATATAAAATTATGTATTATACATAAATTTTAGAATGATAAAATTATAATTTGAATTATACTTCACCAAAAATGAATGTGTTTATCTTTCAATTTTATAGCTCTAATTTATGAAGAAACAAGTTTACTTCAAATGTGGAGATGTCATGTCTTGGAGTTTTGAATATTTGTTTAATGTATATTACGCGGGTGGGAAAACAGATAAAGAAACATAAAAATAAAATTATTGAGATTTAGTTGTTATAAAGTTTTAAATTCGAGTTTCAATTAGAATTAATTATTAAAAAAATAAAATATTTAATATAAAAATAAATTTATTTCAGATATGGTGTTGTGATATAAGGCGTGTATATATATATATATATATATATATATATGTTAGTTATATCTACTTTTTTACAACATGAAGTCATGAACTCCATATATATCATAAAACTCTAGTAATTTCTTTCTATTTTAATTCAGGTTATAATATTACTCTAGTAACCTTTTAATTTTATATATTTTTAGTTAATTATGCTTAATCAATAAATAATTACTATATATATTTGAAAGAATTTTCAAGTAAATTAAAACACCCTTGCCTATATATATATATATATATATATATATATATATATATATATATATATATATATATATATATATATGTATAAAACAGACTTTCTAGTTAGTCAAGAGTACTTGAAGAGTTGTAAAAGCTGATATGTTATGACTTTTTTTAAAAATAAATAAACATTATATTTTATGTATCTATCAACAACATATAAAATGTGACTTATATTTACACTGTGTCTCACATGCACTTTCTAACTGAATACAAGGGTTCACCTTTCTAAAATCAAGGAGAAATTAAGTTTTTTTGAGCGCCATTTTTAAATGCTCCTATTTCATACAATAATTTCCCCTTATGGTTAAATAGAAGTGAAGTTTCTAATTAATTAAAGATTTCAGCTGGTAGGCATGCAAGCTATAGATATGGATAGTTGCATTAATTCCACTATATCCAACGAAATGCTTTAAAGAAGTTTTAGCTAGGGAGCATAAGCGCTCTTATTGACAAATGAGCTAGCAAAAACCTAAAAGTCTCTTGGATCAACAAATACATTTCCCACTTGTTCCTTGACCACCTGTTCATCCCCACCAGCAGTGAGGCCATTCACTTTCTTCAAGTACCAAAGATCATCAGTGAATGACATAGAAGACTCATGAGACACATACTCCATGAGTGGATCGGAGACCCCTAGCTCAGTAATAATCACCTTGCACTCCTTCACATTTTCAGCCAATCTAGACGCAAAGCTCCATATAGATTTCATCAGCTCTTGTAGCCTTGCTCCCTCTCCATAAAGTCCGTAGAGAAATAGGAAACCAAATGGTTTCTGCAGTGAGTCGCATATTGGCAATTTAAGGCAAGCGAAAATCTTATCTCTTGCATGGCTTAAAGTTGCATGAAAAAACTTAAGTGGATGATGAGACTTTCGAATATGAAGCTTGTATGCCTCACAAGAATTCCATATGCTAAAGATGGCCCAAGAACTAGGAGTTTTAGTAATGATGTCTTCATTATTCTTTTCATTATTGCTGTGCAAAATAATCCATTCCTCTTCTTTAAAATAAGAAACCCAAGTACCAAGACTCGGCTTTTCCTTCAACATAGCATCAATGTCTGTTGGATATATATCTTTGCCTCTTAGCCTGTCATTGTACAAAGAAATTGCTTGGTTTATTTGCAGCTTTTCTATCTTAATATCTTGAGACAAGCCTTTCACAGGGAGAGCTGGTTGAACAAATATCACCAATGAACTAAAGTTCATGTAATTACACTTGGAAGTGAAGAGATTGGTAGAGGCCACATTGTTCTTTTCAGTGGCTAGGAAAGTATAGTGTGCTCCATTTCCCACAAGCCATTCTTCAACTGACTTCACAAGTTTTAATCCAATCCCCATCCGTCTACAATAGTCAATATGTAGAGTTTTGGGTGAATTTTATAGACAAACCAAATATTTTCTAAACTTAATGCATGAGTCGGTGATCAAATTAATCTTGGCATGAACGAAAGAAAATTACAAAAATCATGTAGCCAAATATATGTAGAAGAAAACCTCATGGTAACTCCCTTTCCATCTACATCACCTGCCTCATATACTGAATGCTTATTTCAGGTAATTGCGAAACAAAAACCATTGCATTATAATATGACCTACAAAGCTCTCTAGTTTCACATGAATGATCCGTATTTTAATCAGTTTACTCAAGGCTTTCATAGTGTTCAGGAAAATGAGAGAGATGTAACTTTCATGTTGAATTCAGAGAGAGAGAGAGAGAGAGAGAGACTATACCGATGCTTTGGAGAGACTCGAAGGCCAAGGATGCAGCCCAACCTCACAAAAGTTGCTCCAAATCTAGTGCCCACACACTTGATGCATCCTCTAACCACACCCACAAGTTCCCCATTTTCACGCAGCTCCGCAACCTGTAGGCCATTTTCAAGCACATCAGTGGCCAAGCAATCCATTTATCTATTTCGCCTTAACATGGGAACAAAGAATAGATGGATAAAATGTAATTGCAACTGCAAAATATATATACATAAAGTTATTAAGTTTCCATATTTGAATTTGGAAATGCTAAAAAGGTTAAGAGAAACAGAAACTCCCTCACCCACCAGCATAACATGAACAGGATAGAACCTAATCCTACATAAGGGGTCAACCATCATGCTGGTGAAAATGGAGATCTCCTTATTAGACCCTATCTCACAATTCTTCTCAAGCCTCCCCACCACTTTAATATCTGTGTCTTCATTGTATTCCCTAATAAGAACCTTATTCTCTAACTTGCCAACCATTTCTTTGCATAAAATATAGCTGAATCAATAAGTTGTGTAACTCGCAAGATCTGAGATATGGGAAATATTAAAAAAAAAAAAAATCACTATCTGAAATCTTTCTTGAATAGGCTAGCTGCCATAAACCATAACCAACTCCAGTTATATTCTTATATATAACCATACAGACTAGTGCACTTGTTTATTTATTCAATTTTATTTTTTTACTCCATGTAATTGTTATCTTTGTTTCTTCTGTCAAAGTGACATAATTAATTAAGTTGTTACTATGTCCTTGTGAACCCTTTTAGAAGCTAGTCAGCTTAATCCAATATGATCCACTCTTGACGATAAGTAGTAAACCATCTAACCGGGGCTGCACCACTAAAATGGAACAATAATGTTACGAAATGATTCGCTGAATCTTTGTAATCATTGTAATATTTATTTTTCCATGTCGGTTAAATAAGGTCCTGTACTTGCAGCCTTTTGAATATAGTACCCGTGTATGTATATATATATAAAATAAGATTTGGAGAAAGATTTTTTTTTCAATTTGCGTAGGAGAAATATTTCTCAATAAAATGGAAGAATATTTTCTATAATGAATAAAATTTTAAAATTGAGTGAGACTCCTAATCAGATAAGAATTAAGAGAATTAATGCTATAAATAGGAGAGTTATTTAACTTTTACCCATTAAAGAGAATGACTTTTAGCCCATAGAGTGAAGCTGTCACCTATTGTAGAGAGTGGCTTTGCCAATTGCTGAGGATTTGGCTTTGTCCATTGATAAAGAGCACTTGCCCATTACAATGGAGAGAGGCTTCAGCTTAAAGTGAAGTAAGGACATAAAATTTAAGAGGAAGTGATTCTTGTCCATTGGTGAAAAGGCTCTTGCTCATATAATTGAAGACACCTTATAGTGTAATATTGTAATAGTAAATATATTCAATTATGTCTAGAGAAATTTGAGAGGGACTAATTAATATATTTTTTACTATAAGCAATTTGATATTGTATGGGTTCTGTTGGGTGTAATTAGACTGATGAGTAGTATAGTTTGAGCTTGATGATTTATTTATTGATAACAGTGAAAGATGGCATGCCCGTGGATGTAGCCTTATATTGAGAGGGTGAACCATATAAATATTAATATTTTTTGTATTTGCTTTATTTCTTTACAATTTACACATTTATGCGGTGCACAATAATATATATATATATATATATATATATATTTTTTTTTTTTTTTTTTTTTTTTCTTAGAAAAAGGAAGTAGATCAATACTGCATATATATAATCAAATCATTGACGTTTGACAAGGCTAGCTATAATTTCTTATAAGGTTATGAGTTTTTGGATAATTAATAGATTAGATTCAAAATGCTGATCAATTAATGCTCCATTAATATGAGGATTAAGTTGCAGCTGCAGGTACGAGTGGATAAAGTTTTATCAACAGACAGGAGATCAGGTTCTAGTTTGTTTTGTAATGGATTGGCGTTTAAGTGTGAAAACACATGCAGATTCTTCCAAGTTGCTTACACATAAAGGTCCAAAAGAGATGTCGGCGAAGTTTTAGTGAGAAAATGATATGGGTTGTGGTATTCTTTTGTTACTGTTCATTTTGTTGTATTTGCTGTCTCATTCTGTGCTACCAACCACTAATTGAGGTAGCAAATCCAGCATGAGTGGTAGAACCATGTGATAAAGCCATTCATTCAGGTAGTTGCTCATGATCTTCGATGGTCTCAGATCATATCCCATCTTTTGGAAAAGTGGTCTTCAATTTCATAATGGTCATTTGTCTTGAACCTTTAGCTACCTGCTGCAAGAATCCATTATGCAGAGACTTCAGAATCTCAATAACAGAAGTTTGGATGGTAATGCATATGTGCTTGGCTCTCTCTCTCTTCATAATATTTAAATTATGTGTATGCATTATAGTCTCCCAAACTGTGCAACGACGTCAATTGTTACATGTGATGTGATAAAATTTCAAAATTGTCCATGTAGCGTTATATTTTATTAATTTACATAAAATTTTATTTAAAAAAAAATAATGACAAATAAATAATCAATCACTTTAAACATAATTAAGTTCTTGTGGGCTCTTTAAATATTTATCACATCAAATGCTAATGTAGGCATTTAATTAATAGTACATGAACACTTGCCCACTAAAATTTGGCCGCAATTGATATAGTTTTAAAAGTTCTATATATTATTGATATATTTAGGATAAAACATTAGACCAAGTATAAATTTGGATTTTTTCTAATCCCTTAATAGACCCCATGAAAAAAAAAATTAAATGATTAATTTGTTGAATGTTTCTATCTCAACGTAAAGTGAAGTGATGAACACAAAGATAAGTGCATAGTTTTTCTATTGATTCTCTGGACATATTAATTTCTATACCATAACTAAAAAAATTTTCAAGAAGGTAATGAGTGGGGGATCATGTCATATACACCTGAAACTCTGAATCTTCTGCAACGACTTGATATCCAAATCAGAAAATTGAATGATAGAGAAATTGCATACGATATGAGCATTTTCTTTCTTTTAGTTTCCAACAATACATGTGTCAAAAAAAAAAGGGACCCATTGGTGGAGCCAGTCAATATACTTAGTTAAAAGCCTAAATCCTGAGCACTTCAGTTATTTACAAACATCTCCTCGTAAGGTGAAATAGATTTACACTTTTTCGTACTTCAAAATAATGAATTTATATTCGAATACCAAGATGTATTAGAAATTTAAAAATTATTATTTTGCATGGAAAAATATGTTAAAGATATTAAAACTATTCTAATGTAGAGATATATTGGAAATATAAAAATTATTTTTATAATTTTATATATAAGTTTAATTTATGTTTGAAGTGAAGTGGTTCTTTGATATAAGACTAACACCATTTTGAATCATTTTTATAATGTTATTTGTAAATTTAATTTTAAAATAAAGTGATTTCTTGAGACTAGAAACAGGCATGACAATAAATGAGGTATTTGTGTTCCATATATTTGAAAAATTAGAATTTTATGAGAATTTAATTTAATTAATTTTTTATTAATTTTTATATTTGAAATAAAAAATTTATTTAAAAAAATAAAATCATTTAAAACTAGGAGAGAATTTAATTTAATATTTTTTTTAACGTAAAAGATTTATTTTAAAAAAACCAGATTTAGATATTCCTTCTGTTTCAGCTTAAAAATTTGTTGCTTGTCAAACAAGGATTAGAGGGAGGGAGAGAAAAAATGAGCAGAGAAAATAAGAGAATTATTGTATACATCACTATACTTAAAAGATAATTAATAGTGCTCCTTTAAAAAAAATAATTTTTTCTTAATTTTAAAAATGTAAAATCCATATATATTTAGAGGATGGGCACTAAATTAACAATCACTAACCATAAGTTGCTTGAAAATTCGAAGACTACGAACAAGACTATGAACACCACCACACAGTCAAACAAGTGATTTTGGCCACAACCCGCCCAGTGTTTGGGTAGCCCTTGCAAGCGCGAAAAGAAAATAGAAAAATAAAAACATGCAGATACAGGGCTGAAGACCAGAAATCCAGTCAACCAGTCGGCCCGGGAGAAGTACGGCGCTCTAATAATGCAAGACACATGACAAAATCTGGGCTAATAACTACAAATTTTGCAGTTCATAAAGGGCACCCAAAATCCACAGCAAAAACCCTAACCAACCTGATCACTCATCAGAACACCCAGCTGTACGTATCCACAAACAGGCAGGAATCATGCTCCGCTGCTCTGCTCTTTCATCTGCACCAACATCGTAAGCGCCAACGCAGTCCACGTCAGTAGCAAGGGTAGTGTTACAACGGTTTGCGCCACCATCATCCGCAATGCTCCTCATCCTTGCTCTTTCGGCAGATTGAAATGGGCATTCTTGCCAGTCCAGAGCGTTTCACCTGATCTAGCGAGAGTGAGGATTCTACGGCGATAACTTGTCTTCTGAGTGTGGAGCGCTACACATTGTATTTTCTTGAATCCGTGCATTAAAATCACCTTTATGCAAAAATAATAATAATGTAAAATAATCGGAAGAGGGAAAAATGAAAGGTTCAATTTGGTTGCCGAGAAAGTGGGAGGCAAAATAATAAAATTTTCCTGTGTTAATTTTATTTAAAAAACAATTACTAAACTATATATATGAAATTAAATAATTTGCATAACAAAATTACTGTTATTTAGTCTCAATGTAAGTATAATACTTTCTTTGCAAAATATATGATTATTTTATAAAAAGTATAGAATATTATATATTTCTCCTATTTCGATGTAAAATATAATGTTATGAATAACATTTTATTTCCTTGTGATTTTAAAGTTTTCAAACATTACAAACGATAAAAATTTTAAATTAAAATATATTAAAAATAATTTAAAATTAAATTTAATAAATTAAAATTAATTAAATAATCTTTGAAATTACTGTATTAAATAATATTTAAAATAATATTTTTAATTTTTTAACTTTTCAATTTGAACCTCTTATTTTGTGATTTATCTTAAAACTTTATCAAGTTTGATAAATCATTTAACCACATGCTTACTAGCCATTTGTATAAAATTTTTTTAAAACAAAATTAATAAAAACTGCGCAATCTGAATTAACCGAATAATCTGGCAAACATTCACCTGCCGCCGCGTAATCACAAGATCCGACGACAAGTTTTTCACCTCGACTTGATCACAACCGTCCGTCCATCTTACGTAATTAAGTTTTGAATTAAACCTTCCCCATGTGGAACCCCCCCATCTCGAAGCGCCACATGGGTCCGTCCAAGAACCACAAAGCGGAAGATTAGAGTTCGAAGAAGCGAACGATCACCTAATCTAATGATTAAACGATTTCAACGAACTTTGATCATCGCCGTTATGTTAGCGTTACCGGTTGAGGCACAGAAGCAGTAAGTCTATAGATTTGAGGTATGATTTCCGGGATTTTCACTTAATTTAGGTTTAAAGTAGTTTCTATTTGATGTGATTGTTATTTTGTTCTTCACCACTCAATTCAATGTTAGGGTTTCTGATATATTTTTGAAGTTTTTGTTAGTTTCAATTTGCTCATAGATCTAATTTTGTTTCCTCGTCTTGTTGATTAACTGACTGGAGATTATAAAACTTGAAATTTAGTATGTGAGATTTTGGATTTGTATTGAAGCTTGAGCAGTCGAATTCGCTTTACTGAAATGAAAATTCATAATTGTGGATATGATTGAGGTTTGCTGCTGTAGAATGTTCAATTTGGTTTCAATGTTTCTTTGGATGTGCTTGTTCTTTAACTGTGGGGTTGAAGAAGGATTAGTTTAGCATGAAATCAATTCAACACAGTTTTACATAGTGCAGTCGTCAAAGTGAAATAGTCCTTTGTTTGTACTGAAGTGAGTTTTAATGGTTGTGAGTGAAAATTGATATAGTTGATGAATAATTACAGGAAAGGAAAGTCTTGGTCCTTACAAGCTATTGCTTTCACTTGTCATTGTAATACGTTTGCAGGTACAGGCATATAGCTAACGTACATTTGTTGATTTCGGTGACTTTACCGGGATCTTTGAGGAACCTTTGACTGAAATTAATGTGCACTAATTTTCATTTGAAAATATGCTTCCTTCCCTCCTCCCCTGGCCCAGTATTGAGTATCTTTTGTAATTTGCAGGTTCTGTCTGCATAAAGTTTGTCTTGAAGAAAAAAAAATAGTCAAGGTTGTACTTCATGGCCAGGATAAAACCTCAGGCTTTGCTACTCCAAAGCAAAAAGAAGAAGGGGCCAACTCGTATCAGTGCCACTACAATAATTCTGTGCAACCTAGTTGTTATGTTGCTTGTATTGTCCTTGGTTGCTACATACAGGCATTGGTCTCAGAGGTTTGTTGTCATGTCATTCGTTAATGGCTCTCATTGTATTCTGGAGACCTCTCCTGTCATTTTCCACACATTATAATCTACTTTTATATCTTGTATAAGAAAAGTGATTTTCTTATTTTTATTTAATTCTTGTAGGTCTACGGAACAAACAGGACTATCAAATTTTGAGGCATGTTTTGGGAACTTTCCGGAGAAAAGAAAAAAAAAAAAACAGCAAAGAATCCATCTTTTCTCTTACTATTTCAATAATTTCACAACAAATGAGTTCAAAATTATGCTTTTTTATCGTTCAAGTAAATATATACTCATTTAAGCTAATTCCATTTTATGTGGTTCAGGACACTTCGGATATCTTAACAGATTCAAAGAAGTATGATCTTCCGGGTTATGCTGTAAGTTGTTGTGTTAACCTGCTCCCTGCTTTTATCATTCTTTCTCACACCTTTTTTAATTATCTTCTCTTTTACCTTAATGGATTTTTCCATCGTGCTCAAATCCTATTTGCTTTCCTGTATCGTTACTGGTATTCTTTACATTTGTTTAGTGTTGGTGTTTCATTCCCCTGTAGGTTTTGAATACATCAAAGGGTTATATTACAGTAGAACTGTACAAAGATGGTTCTCCTGAGATTGTGGACAAATTTCTCGACTCATGGTAATTTTTTTAATTACCAGTGTATACCATTTTTGTAGTTTATGAATATGCTAATTTTGATAATTAGAAATATGGTTTGTTAAACTGGAATTGTTAAGCAAGAACAAGAATGGGTTGCCCAAATGACTTGGCAATTTCTTGGATTATTAAATAGCAGACTGAAGGAAGCTTAACTCTCTTTGGGAAATTGAGATTTTGATATTTTGTTTCAATGATTTTGGATAAGAAATGAAATCCAAATATTGAGTTGCTCAGTCGGTCTTGTTATATTTGTTGTTCTATATTATACTTTTGATGATACTCCTTTTATTTATTGTATTTTTGCTGTTGATTTTCTTTCTTTTGATTGGCTTTGCAGTCAAAAGGGCTACTTCAAAGGGATGCCTTTTCATCATGTGATCAAACATTATGTAATTCAAGGAGGGCATTCCCAAGGTCTTGGAGGTACAGAAGATTGGACTACAAAAGTGAAGCTTCGTAGTCGGCTTGCTACAAGGTTTTTTGTCATTAATTTTTTTTTTTTTAAAACTATTTTAGTGGATTGTGGCTCTTTGTTTTTTTTCTTGGCGGTGACAATTCCTAATTGTGAATAATCAGCCCAAAGCATGAGGCATTTATGCTTGGAACTTTGAAAACTAAAGACAGCCAAGGGTTTGAGATATTTATTACCACTGCACCAATTCCAGATTTAAGTGATAAGCTTATGGTGTTTGGACGGGTCATCAAGGGAGAGGATGTAGTGCAGGTACAAAAATGTGCTTCTGGAGCAATTTAGACTTAGTGCCTTGTAGGTTGTAACTTAGAGCCTCACTGAAAAAGCTTTTATCTGTGTAATGTTCTGTCAGGAAATCGAGGAGGTGGACACAGATGAACACTATCGGCCCAAATCCCCTATAGGGATCATCAATGTGACTCTGAAAAGTGAAATTTGAGTGCTATTACTACTTGGTGTAAATTTTTCCTATGGGTAGTGATAACACTCTGTGATACCGCATGCTGGAGATTTCTCTCCAAGGTTGTTCATGTGCTACATTTTTCTTCATACTTGCATTTCCACTTATCCACTCCAGTCTTTTTTGGGGTGGGGGGTTTTGGAGTTTACGGGGGCTGAATTGTTTTGGGAAGTAAAGGGCCTTCATATTTTTGTGTAGGCAAATACAACATTCTGTTTAATTCCAGTGAAGATCTGTTGTGACCCCCTCTGTTATTGTTGTTTGTCATTTTTCATACACTTGTTTGATTTCTGTAAAAGGTGATTATTCTCATTTAGTTCTTCCTCTCCCCTCTCTTTTTTATTATTTATTTATTTATTTAAAATAAAATTATATTTCTAGAAATAATCTAACATTTATAATTACTTAATTAATTAATTCATCATATAAAAATATTATTTTTACATATATTATTTTTAATTTAATTTTAAATTAATATTTAAAATTTATGTCTAATTTATTTTAATTCCTTTAATTTTATTTTAACGTAAAAAAATTAATAACATATAATTATCTAATTTTATTTTGAAAATATTTAAACTCTAATTAAATATGAATGATTTTTTATATATATATAATCTTAATTATTATTTAGTATATTTTCTATTGAAATGATTTATATATTAAAATAAAATTTAAAAATTTTTGTGGGATAAATTAAAGTTGGATGATATTTTTAGTATATTTATTAATGTTAAAAGATGATAAATAAAATTTAAGTAATACATTAACATGAAATTCTAAAATAGAACATAGAAATTTAATAATACTGGCATTTTATGATACACAGCCTTTTTCTGGTTATAATGTGCAGCATGCTCAGCAGTGCAATTTAAGTTGGATCTAAAGCTCTTTGTTCGAGGTCTAGCTATTTCAAACATTTGAGCTACTGTATTCTCTACGAAATTGCTAATTGTATTATCTTTTTAGCTAACGAAAAAGCAATCTGAATCCAGGGAGACAAAAATAAGGTAAGGGGTACTAAAAAAAAAAGAATGAATGGTGGGGATGGATTTTACCAACATTTTTATTTATATAACTTTTCATTCAATGGTTGATTGCTCACGAGCACCATCTGTTTTCTTTTTTTTAGAAAAATAAAGTGAATAAATGATTGATTCTGAATTAAAAAATTTAAAATTAAATTTTTAAATATGAAAATCGAATTCTATCAAATTACTTAACAAATTGATTAAAATTTTCAAAATAGAAAATTCGATTCAAACTGAATTTGCTTATGATATTGAAATCAAAATAAAGAGTTTGGGGAGAAATTTAATTCATTTTTTTTTTTTAGAACCTGAATCGAATTAAATATTTTAACTTTTACGATTTCCCTACTAGAGGGTCCAGCGGTTTGCATTGCATTTCGCGACTCATCATCACGAGGGAGAAACGAGTTAAGTTGCGCCTTCAAACCAATAGCTAAACAGGATACTCGCCCAAGGAAATTGACGAGCAGCAGCAACTGTCACTAGAAGAAGATCCGTTTCTTGCATTCGTCGATTATGCAAGGTCTGTGCTAGGGGAAGGATAAGGAGGTTAAGATACGAATAGTCAAGGAAACAGAAAACGGTCGGTTCAGCTGGAGCTGGATCGCGTTCGGATCCTCAAGACTCTTGTCGCTTATTATTCAAGCGAATGACTGCGGCTATTCTGCACACTGCACTCTGATTTCTCTCAGGTACTTCCCTTGCTTACTGTTGCGGAGCTAGAAATTTCAAATTGGGGGCAAGAAAGCCACAATAAAAAATTAAGTATTTAAAAGTTGAATGAAAATACACATCAAAATAATATAAAAATTTTAAGAGTCAATTGAAAATATTTAAAGGATTAAATATATATTTTTAACAAAAATAAATAGAAAATATAAGGATATAAATAGAAGTTTTTTAGAAAGTTGCGAGGTCAAAAATATATTTTTAATAAAATTTACGGAAAATATAGAGATATGAATTGAAATTTTGCAAAGTTTGGAGGGCCAACAATGCATGTAGTTCTGCCTCTGTTTGCTTATCCTCTGTTTGGTCACCGAGAAAAAAAATCAGATTCTCTATCCTTCATAAATTTCTTTTGATTTTGAAGAGAAAATGTTGAAGTTGTTTTTGTGTTCTCCAAATCAATAGAATTAGGTTTTTATTAAATTAATAGTTGTGAAATTCTTCATGCTTCACTTCACTTCACTACCGATTTTGGTCAATTTTGCTATAAAATATGTGGACATGCTTTTCTGTAGCCTTAGATAGTGTTCTTAAATCTCGCCGCTGATGAGCTCATTGTTCTGCATTACTGACAGTGGAGGCGTGGAGTGAAATGCACACAAGCAGGGCATCAAAGGGAAGGCCAAAAATCATCAATCTGTTGAAGAAGCCAAAAACTATCACAATTGGCTTTATATATGTGAGAAGAACTTGCTGTCCTTGAATAGCATTTTGGAAGTTTTTATTGTGATCTTCGATGCTTTTGTTCTCCCAGGTACCACTATAAAATTGAAGTATCTTGTATTTGATAATGGTGATGCAGTTATGGAATTGGTATAGGGAATTTTGCTAGATTTTATTGTTTCCATTGCTGACTTATCTTTTTTTTTCAGGTACAAACATCTATACACTTACTTTGGGGGATTTCTGGAGCTCAAACACCATTGACCTTATGTCCACCGAAGGTTAGTACCATATTCTGTACTGGTCATTGGACATTGATGGTTCATATTTCTTCATCTTTTTTAATTTCACAGGCATTCATCTGTTTTAATATTCTTCTTTGCTTTTGCGGATTTTCTTGTTTTTCATTAAAATCATTATATTTTGTATATTACGATGGTAAATGTGGAAATGAGAATTTGTTTCTAAGTTGCATTTGGATCTTCGTACATTTTCTGATCTATCTCATGGTACTAGTCGTACGTATGTATGTTTCTTACATTTTCTGACTTGGATATTCGCAAACCCTGAAATCATATTGTGATTTCTACTAATCATTTTTTTTCCCTACTTTTAACATGTTTGTATATATGTCGAGTTTGGCTTGATCAAGTCGATCAATGCCATGTCAGTACAAGATATTCACATTCTCTTTTTGGTCGCGCTTTTTTTTTTTTTTTTTTTCAATAGAAATGTAGGAGATGATTTGCGTATATAAAAAAGCCTAGGTCCAATTCAAAGTTCAGAGATCCAATAGATAACATATAAATTAGAGGTCCACTTGAAACTAACAAGCCCTAGCTCAAAACAACAAGGCCATAGGCCCACACCACAAGAAACCCTAAGCTAGGAGACCAAGGAAGTTGGCAGCCACTATCTTCTCCAGGTGTGGAGAACAGGCCACCTATCGCTAGTCACGCTGTTAAAATGATGCCAACTAGTGTTACTGATTGCAGTTCCTTTAATAGTAGTTGTGATGAAGTTACGCGCACTTTCCATTTGAAAATAACACTTGCAGACGAGAGCGCAAACATTTTTGAACGGTGTACTCGTCAAACTGCAACTGAATTGCTGCAAATATCTCCTGATGTACTCTATAAGCTCCCTGAGGTCATGCATGAACTCAATGGCATCATACTCTAACAAAAATTTAGTTTGATAATCCAACATGTTCACACAGGCTAGCTTAGGAGAACCACACCTCAAGAACTAGCTATTGATACAGGAGACGCTAAGTCCATATATACTCAATATTGAAATTTCTTAGTTTCAATGTGGGACACAAAGTTTCTTGCAAATGAATCGTAACATATAGGGATGAAAACTCATAAGCTCAAAATGTATAACAGTAGGTCTTAAAATTTAATGACATGGAATCTCTTGTACGCTAATATTAATTTCATTGTCGCATTAATAACTAGTAAGAGACATGATTATCGTGGTCAGAATTTAACCTGGGGGTTGATACAGTTTCTTGAGAGATCACTCCTGCACTGAGGTACGAATAGTGCTGTACTAAAATTTCTATAGTATCAAGAAGAAGCTACCGAGCATTGAAAGAAATAGATGATATCACTATTGATCTCAATGATATTGAGAATGCACACTTCTTTCTAAAGCTAATAAATGTAGGCTAAATGGCTGTAGTTTTTTTTTTTTTTTATTCATCTTTTTTATCTATAATTAATTTAGGCTAAATGGTTGTAGGTATTTTTTATTTATAATATATATAAAAGTGAGAAGGAACAGAATATTAGAATTGTCAAAAATAACATTCAGAATTTACATAATTTACAAAAACACCATTGAAAATATATTTACACCATTGAATTCGTTGCCAGTGATGTATATTAGCAATAAAAAAAATTTGTAGCTAATTCATATTACTTTCTTGCAAGCAACTTTTAGTGAGAATAATTTATGGCTAAAACAATGGCATAACTATCGCTAAATCCTAAATAATTTTAACAATAATTAATATAAATTAAAATTTTACTAATAATGTTACTTATACCAAAAAATGTCTAGGTTAAAGGAAAAAAAAGTCAATATTGGCTCTGATTTTACATTTAGGGCCTATTTAATATTACTGTTAAAAACTGTTGTTAGGAAAATCACTTCTTAAATATATTAGTTATAAAATATTAAAAAATAATTTAAAATTAAATATGATAAATTTTAATCATAAGAATACTAAATTAATAAAACGGTTATTTTTAAATTTTTTTTTTACAGCATTTAAAATGATATTTTTATTCAAAAAAATAATTTTGACTCTCCAAAAACAGTGCTACACTTAGAAATTGTAGTATAATGAAACATTATTCCAAAATTAGCATTTTATTTTATATGATCAAATTGGCACTCGAGTCGTGGAATGTCCTAAAATTAGGTAACCATGACCAGTAAGTGAAATTCCGTAGTTCCCCTTTAAATTATCTAATGAGCCCGCAAAATAATATGATGCGTTGTTTAACATTTGTAAGTATACATTAATAAAAATTTCCGACAAATGCAGGCTGGAATACAGCCCCAATTTCTTTTTGAGGACTGCAAATTGGTTCAGCCCAGCACAGCCAATACAGGGACCTCAGGCCCTAACTTGGTGCGCTATGTTTCAAACCTTAGCCCGTGCAAACTTGTTGACGATTGACAAACATGCAATCATGCATCTTGCAGATAAGAAAACAAAACACATGTAAAAGCCAGAATCAGAATTTTTCTATTGCATCGTTCATAAAATTCTTAATAAGGAATCGAATTCAATTTTGACCATCTTAGGTACGTGTATGTTAGTATCTTCGGGAGGGAAATGCCCCGATTTTGAAACAAACAAAAAGGAATACTAAAAGAAGCTAAAATATAGCAGTTAATAGCATCGGCAATGGGAAGTCGGCAACAAAGATCCTTGGGTATCAGTTGAACTCATCAACATTAATCATTTCTCTTACTGCTGCTGGCATTTTGCTCTGAAAGTATCTTCAAAACATTGACCAAAGCTCGCAACCTGTCCCATATGTTCAAGCCATACAGTGCTTCTACAAGTGACACCTGAAACTCGAAGCCGTTCTCCGAAACAGGATACTAGAATTGGAAGAGTGAAAATGGTCAATAAACACAGCATATCATTGACATTGCGATTCAGAAATTTTGCAAAACTAACCTGAATAGGTTTTGGTATCTTGGTTTTGATATAAGGCCACCATCTATCCTCAACAACTGATTTTACAAGACAACAAGCCCGCAATCCTTCAACACCAGCGAATCGTCCAAATCCACTGTCTTTTACACCACCAAATGGCAAGGACTGACAGATCAATATTCATCAATTAGAAAGGAAGAGGAAAGATAACCCAAGATTATGCTAGAACTGTATGCAAAGGTATTGACTGCTTAATCAGAAAACAAAGAGTTCTCTTCCCTGTATATAATGTATTTGTCTCAACAGATTAAGGGGGGAAAATCCCTATTTGACGAGCACTCAGTCAGCAAACTATTATGTACCTTTTTTTAAATCAGTTAGGAAAATAATCCTCTCAATGATAATGCCGAATTTAGTCAAGCTACAACCTAAGCAATCCAAATATATTCAAAACAAAAAGTATCATTTGAAATAGCAATGTAAAAATAAAAGGTTACCTGACACATGTAAGTTGAAGCAAAGTCATTAATTGCAGCAACGCCACAATGTATCTGGGAAGCAATCTCTTTGGCACGGCGCTGGCTACCAGAAAAAACAGCACAGCCAAGCCCATATCTAGAGTCATTTGCAAGCCTGATAGCTTCTTCATCTTTGCTAAATTTCATTATTGGCATGATGGGTCCAAAAGCCTGCATGATACACCAGTTCTTTTCAATGAGATTTAGCAGGCAATTCTACATGCAATTAATTGCAAAAAGAGGTGATTTCCCTTTTAACCAATAGACAATGGACAATGTTTTACATTCTATTTCAAATCATATGAAATTGCAAATACAATCTCAATAATTGGAGTCAAAGAAAAAATCAAAACCATTGGCCAATGAATACTCATGTCTTTATAATTTCCTAGAATCTATACATGTGACATCACACCAAATGGGGCTTGTAAAGGGTGTTTTGTGTTGTCTGAGGGTGGGTGAAAGAGGGAATCCTACCTCTTCCTGCATCAATTTCATTTCGTGGTTTACGTTTATAAGGATAGTGGGAGGGAAATACTGATCGACTGCACCTTCAGATAAATGGCCAATACTCCCTCGAGCAACAATTTCTGCTCCTTTATCTATGGCATCATTTACAAGGTTTTGAAGCCTATCAGAATGCTCTTGCAAGCATATTGCTCCCATATCATACCTTCCAGCAAGTGGTGGACCCTGAAACAATTAATGAAAGCGGACAAGAAATGTCCTACATCAGTCCAAGAGATATGAATTCATACAGGAAAACACCTATATTCTGAAAACAAAACAAGTTGCTAGTCTCGAAAAAAGTCTTGAAGAATTTTGATACATATTTTCACAGAAATATGCCAGAAGAGTGGCATTTAAGCATAAAAGAAAAAAGGCGATAACAAATCATTATGTCCACTCAAGAAAACCTTTCATGTTCCATATAACACATCAAATGCAAATCTATAAGTAGGGCAACAGGAATGCTAATAATTAGCCACCAAACTCTTCATAGACAACTTAAAAATCTCCAATCCTCTCTCTTTCTTTCATTTCCTCTCTAATGTGGAACCATGTAAAGAGAAAATAAAAACAAAAGAACAAATCTCTGAAGCCTAAATCATTTATGGAATTAGAAACAAAACCTAATAGAAAAAAGAGAACAAACACAATAATAATAATCATGATATAATAAGACCATTTAAATTTCATTTATATAAAAACTCCAAATATAACTTCTAGATAATAAAATTTACAAAAAAGGGCTTATATAATCTAAGGTGTCTTTTCATTTATCATTGTTCTTCCTTATAAATTCATGAATCAATAAGCTTTTGTTTGATTAGTTTCAGATGGATATATATACTATAAAAAAAAAAAAAAAAAAAAAAAAAAAAAAAAAAACTAATTAGAGATGTCCATAGTTCAACAGTTCTCATGTCTAAGCCCAGCTACAACTTCATCATTTCCTTCCTCTTGTTACATGTATAAATCAAAATATTGATACAATAGTGGGACTTGACAAGCGACAACACAGGGCAGGTGCCCACAGCGCTACACAGACAACCGTGACATACAGAAAGACAGACAAAATATATACTACTGAAACTGAATACAGGAAAACAACTGTTGTTTTCTGTGAAGATATACCATATGAGTGTAACATTCAAAAGATCATCAAGTAAAACTAGAAAAAAGTTTGAATGGTGCAGAAAAGGTTCTATACATAAAACTTATAAAAGATTACTTACAGCTGAAACAGATTTTACAATTTTAGCAATTTCACTGACAAATGAAGAATAGATGTCTTTATGGACATAAAATCTCTCAGCCCCAGCACAATTTTGCCCACTTGATTGAAGAGCAGCCCTGACTGCAATTTGTGCAACCTACATCCAGTAGAATATTCAGAAGGACAAGGACCCAAAGAATCATTCAAGCCAACAAGACATTAGAAGGTTAGGATGGATTCATACATGAGGCACATCTACATCTTCACAAACAACAAATGCATCTTTTCCACCAAGCTCAAGCGTAACTGGTATCAGTGTATTGGCAGCATTTCTCATGATCTGGAATAAATTAAAGATTCCAGCTTACAAGCAATCCAGAAAATGAACACAGCATGGCAGTGCAAATAGAAGGAAAGAATAATATTGAAGGAGCTGGAAGAGAAATACGTTGCATCACATTCAAAAGGTCTACTTCCCTCGTACTGAATCTATGAGTCAAAAGCATGAAATACAGACTTGGTAAACAAATTTTAAGGAAAAAGGAGAGAGCATTCCGGTCTCTTGAAATTAAACAAGGGTCAAACAAGAAAGTGATAATCCAGCCCATAAGACCAAAATAATATTCAGTCAGCAAAGGAGGTCATACCATCTTACCCACACCAGGTGATCCAACAAATATGACTTTATCAACTGAAGCCACAAGTGCTTCTCCAGTTTCAGCAAACCTATTAAGAAAATGTCAATTTTAGCTAGATAAACAAAAATGAACATCTTTAGTGCAAACATCAGAAACAGCATACCCTGTAATTATGTCAACCAGATTTTCAGGAGCTCCTACAGCAGCAAGTGCAGCTTGAATTATTCGGATGTAGAAACATCCAGACCAACTTGCATGTTCTGAAACCTGCACTTACAAGCATGTTATCCACCTATCACTTTTTCCCACTTTCATAGCTCAAAAAACCACAAAATCATAGAAGTGCCACATGCAAACAAATTTAATAGTAGTTAACAAGGATACAGAATTCCACACAATCACAATGACAATGACATCCTTGACATTGAATTGCAAGAGAGATACTATGATGTAGAAACAGATGCAGCTTCTTCAATTTATACCAAAGATCAAGGTATCAGATCAAATGCAATTCATAAAAATGCAACTAGTCCAACATTAAGTACCTTAATCACAATGCTGTTTCCTGAAAAGAGTGCTGCTAGCATTGGATTAAAAATATTATGAAAAGGATAGTTCCATGACACAATGGCACCAATAACACCAAGAGGATGAAACTCCACCTTGGATTTCTTGTGAAGCATTGATCTCCCGGAAGATCTGCAAAATATAGACAAAAAAGATGTGTTCTGTCAAATTTTATGAATGAGATGAGCTTTTCAGGGAGACATTAGCAAATGAAATGGGGAAAGAGTATAAAAGGGGATTGAATAGGTACCGATATTCAGGCTTTAGCCACCGCTCACCCTCTGAGAGAAGCCAAGTGATCTTCTCACATGTAGTCATTATTTCTCCTAAAGAGGCATCTACCATTGTTTTTCCAGTATCGCGCGAAGATACTCTAATTAACATGACCCATGAATCAAGACACAAGGCAATCCTTAACTAACATTGTAGTATGAAATAAGATACAAAGCACATAACTCATAGACATGGAACACCACCTCTAATAAGGGAGAAAAGAAAGGAAAAAGAAAAGCCATTTTCAACCACACAGCCAAGGATTTTGAACAAAGCATCCAACAATATTGCATTTGCCATTCTAAAGTTTTATGATTTCTTTTTCCCTTCCTTTTAAATGCCTGAACCAATTGCTGGACAACTACATTGTAAGAAAAGATAAATTCAATTTTGTCAAACAAAAATATCTTAAGCACTGATAACAATGACAAAGAATGGTTTCAAAGGATCAGTCCTCCATCCTTACTCGCATATAAGCTCTTGGTGTTCAATAATATATTTCAGAAGTATCCGCAAAAACTGGCGTCTTTGCTTGAAGCTGCTCTTGGCCCATAATTTCTGAGCCTTCCTTGCCTCTGCCACGTGCTCCTTGACCTGAAGCATACATATAACAGTCATCGTAATCAGAACCACAACGCTTATATATCTTCACACACACATATGCATACACATGTAAAACATCTCTAACCTCAACAGGTGACAAGGCAGGGAAAAATCCCAAGTACTTCATAGTTGCAGGCTCATAGCACTGGACTTTTTTGTCTTGTTGCTGTGTCCTTCCTCTAGGAGGTATCTGCGCAATAATCACATAATGGAAGCACCACAACCAACTTACATTAATCTCACACAGTAGAAATTAAAAATCCTTAAGGTTCCATTTCAATAGGTGTGCATCAGAAACAATGGTGATTTGGATTTTTGTTTCAAGTGAAAAATCATAAAATTTCAACATAATGTCAAATTAAAATACCTTATCGTTTCAATTTCATATCTATCCATATCTAAGAATGTTAAACTCCATTGTCCGTCTAAAGCAAAGTACACAACCAAAGAGGAAATCACAAAATCATTTCTGGAATGCTTTGCTCGTTTGTGAGAATCATTAGAACTTCCATTTTCTCTTTCAAAACTCTAACCACAGCTAATTAAAAGCACGAATCATGTACTAGATAAAAAATAAAGTTAATCAATTCAAGCACAGGAATCTAAAATCACACATCTTAAAAAAAAAAAAAAAGTTAAGAAATGCAAGCCAGCAATTTATGGGAAAAACTCACATATATGAAGCTGTTGTCCTGTGATTGATTCCTATCCAACACTGCCAAAAATCCAATCCACAGTTAATTATGAACAAAAGACTATACATATACACGCATAAGCTTAAGGAAATGTATATATATGCATACCATCGGAGGCGTCGACGTCAATTGAAGGCACATTGGGAGGGATGAGCATCAACAAGAACCGACAGATCGCGTAGGCAAAAACAAGAACAATTATTGGCCACCAGAAGGCCATTTCGTGGATTTACGATGCTTAGAGAACTGAAAATCTAGGGTTTCGACGGAGCTAAGCAGCCTAACTTCAGCACATGAGCAATCAAAAGCTTGAATCTAAATGTAGAGAGCGGTTTCCCTTTTTTCCTACTTATTTATTTCTTCTGAAGTTTGGTTATGGTTTTGTTATAGAAGTTGCAGGTTTAGGGAATATAAAAAAACAAAAACGACGAAAGCACTAGAAGCCAATCTGCTGCTCGAAGCTTTGGTTCGCTTTTCTTCTTTTTAGTTGGTCCCCTTCTCGTCTAGCACCAGCCTGCACTAATACACTCTACCTACTCTCAATGACATCTTATGAATACAACTGTAATTTTCTTTTTTCTTTTTTAAGAATTCAATTCTTTCTTTTCATATAAAATTTTTAAAAAAAACATATCATTAATATAATTAAATTAATAAATTTTATCTTTCAATACGTATTAAATAAAGATATATTAATAAATTAATAAATAAGTTAATATTTATAAAAAAATTATTTTTAGGGACGAAAAGAGTAATTATATCAAAAAACTAAAGTTGTAATTTGAAGGTACAGTTAGGGGTAGGGGTGGCCACGGTTCAGGACCTGCCGGTTACGGTTCCTGAATCGTTGGTTCAGGTTCAATGAAATCATGAACCTGAACCAAATCGTCATAAGACGGTTTAGAAGACGGTTCTTGAATCGTCGGTTTCGGTTCGAGCTCCGATTTAAAGGACGATTTGAAAAATGACAGTTCAAGATGGTTTGAAAGTAGTTTAAGAGTAATTTAAAGGAAAAAATTAGAGGAAATTTTATTGATTTAGAATTTAAATTATATTTGTAAAAATATTTTAATTTTTCTTAGAAATCTTTCAATCAAAATAAAATAAGAAAAATAAGAATAAAAATAATTTATTTTTAAGAAGAATTTAATAAGTAAAGACTTGAATTTATTAAAAAAAATAGAGATAAATTTAATTTAAAAAAAAAATTAGAAAAAGGTGCATGAACTTAATTTTGCCTATGCATCCCTTTAGGATTTAAAAGAATCAAATTTTTAATTATAAGTTGAGAAAAAGGAGATTGAGGTGGTTTGATCATGTGAAGCATAGACATAGAAAAGTTCTAATTAGACAAGTAGAGCATATTTGGTTGAGGATAGAAAGAAAATAATAAGTAGACTTAAATTGACTTGGAGAATAATAGTACAACCTCGAAGCATTACACAATTCCGAGTATTTAACCAAAAATCATTTAGAGTAGATAAAGAGAATCCATATAGCCGACCTCAATAAATTTTTTGGATAAAACTTAGTTGAATTGAGTATTACTTGTCATTTTTTAAAAAATTATATGATAATTGATAATTAAAAAAATATAAAAGAAAAAAAATCAAAATAGAGGATATTGAAAATTTTATTGAAGATATAAAATAATAACAGAGTAATTAAGATAGTATTAAAAATTTCAGTGAGCATAA
This sequence comes from Hevea brasiliensis, assembly GCF_030052815.1. Classification (NCBI taxonomy): domain Eukaryota; kingdom Viridiplantae; phylum Streptophyta; class Magnoliopsida; order Malpighiales; family Euphorbiaceae; genus Hevea; species Hevea brasiliensis. Next base: position 76,019,299 of record NC_079507.1, on the reverse strand, counting down.
AAATAATAAAGTAAGAGAATTGTGAAAGTACTGAAAATTAAAAGAAGTGTAGAAAATAATTATTTAGAAAATTTGAGAGAAATTAAAAGAGTATTAAGAATTAAAGAGAGTGTAGAGAATAATTGTGTAGAGAATCAATGATATATATATATATATATGAATTAGGAGTACAGTGAAGTATTTATTGAATTTTTTTATATTTAAATCACCGATTTGGTCCGGTTCAAAATCGTCAGTTCAATACGGTTCAGAATCGCTGGTTCATGATTTCTAAAAATTATGAATCTGAACCAAACCGTAGAAGGACGGTTTCGATCCGGTTTGAACCCAGTTCCAGTTTTGACCGGTTTTGGTCCAGTTTTGAAAGAATCAATTTCAGTTCAGTTCCTGTTCGAAATCGAACCGTGGCCACCCCTAGTTAGGGGTAATTTTGGAAGTAAGAAAATGCAACCGTGATTTGGCAGATGGTTTGGAACTTTGCATGACACTAGTACGCACGTCAATGACTACGGAAATCACGATAAAATTCTTTCGGAGCTGGACTTGAATAAGAGCTGCTTTTATTTTTTCTAATTAAAGGCATGTTTGACATTAATTTTAAAATTATTTTTTAAATAAAAATATTATTTTAAAAATTATTAAAAAAATTATTTTATTATTTTAATATTTTATTATTAAAATTAATTAAATTTAATTTTTAATTATTTTTTAATATTATTTAACTAATATATTTAAAAAAATAAATTTTCCAATAGTAATTCTAAACAAAATCACAGAGCTAGAACTTTTAAATTTACAGTAATATTTCAAAATAAAATAAATAAAACTAAATTCATTGTAGTAGAAAAATACTTCAACATTTTTTCTTTTATAGTCTCAAATATTATTAAATTAAAATTTATTAATTAAATTCACTGTGTCTTCTGTGTTGAATAGCAGAAACGGATTGGTCTTTTCACAGCATCAACGGAACTTGCTCTTTCGCCAATGGCAGGGTCAGTGACAGGACTTGATGACTCTAAACGGAGAAGGCATGAGCTTTACCTTAGAGGGTGTCCGTATTTCCAATCAACCAAATTTCAATGGTCTATATTTCTTTTCAAGCACCTCAATTTGTACCCAAAAGAATTGGCAATAGTTCCTTGATTATTGCTGCTATAGCTATGAACTTGGAAATTGCCCAGAAGCTTTTGATGTCTCTAATTGTTTTCTTGAATTTTTGTAAAGGAGTCGTAAATATATCATGTGACTTCACTGTGACCAAATTGCATATAGTGGCTTTACTGTCGCTAAATTCTTGAACTTACTCTAAAGTAATCAGTTTAGCTTTACTTTGAACAAAGCTATGCTTTCTGTTTCGAGGAAGATTTCCTGTCCATATAATCAGCAAAAGATTCTCAGTTTCCTGACCTTTCATTGCATTAGTTTATTAGTTTCTCTGACCAATCTCAACAAGCAAGTCATCTTGGATTCTTAAAATTTCGTCACTATATAATAATCTCTAGCTATGTCTCTGCTATCCTGAAGAGGGACATTGTCTAAAGTTCAACATTATTCAAGTGAATGCCAGGGATTTTTGCACTTTGTATGGCTCTTAAACCATATATCTTTTCTTAATTTCCTTTTATGCATATGCTTTAGAAATGTTTGCTTGTCCACTGTGTCTCAAACTTGTCCATTCCTGATTTCTTGCAATTTTTTTCCCTCTTTTGCTTTTCCTTCACTTGGTTTCTCCCATACAATGAACAACTGGGGTTGTGACTGTTTAATTAATTATAAGGAACTTAAGGAGTTTTTTTCCCCCTTTCGACTTCAATTTTCTTGACATGTTTTTATATTCCCGTGTCTTCTTCTCCACTCACTATTTTTTTTCTTTTTTTATAAAAAGGTGCTTTTTGCAGGTTGTTTTGAATTCATTTGGCTATGGACAACACTGGCTTGAAAATACAACAGGTTCAAACCGGAGACCATATATCAGTTGACATCAGACAACCTGACGAGGAACTGGTGGCTTCCATTGTAAAAGAGATAGAAAATATTTCATATTCTCATTGTATCTGCAAAGTGAAGGGGAGTCTTCGTGGGACAAATGATAACGTGTATGATCCTCAAAAAATCTCAATTGGTCCTTACCACCATGGTGAACGTTTAAAACTCATGGAAGATCAGAAATGGCGCTACGCACATGCGCTCCTCAATCGAAAACCGAACCTAGAAGCAAGCCTAAATGATTGTGTGGCTGCACTTAGAGAGGTGGAACACAGAGCACGGGCGTGCTATGAAGATGGTGGTGACATTGATTGGTCATCCGACAAATTCCTAAAAATGATGTTGATTGATGGCTGTTTCATCATCGAACTCTTTCTTAAGTTTTCTGTAAAGAGTTTAAGACGCAGATATGATCCTATATTTAGCACGCCAGGAATGCTCAATATTCTGAGGTATGACCTGATATTGCTAGAAAATCAGATTCCTTTGTTCATTCTTCAGCGATTATATCAGGTGGTGCCAATTCCTAAGCAATGTACTTACTCTTTCGCTGAGCTTGCTTTCCGTTTCTTCAAAGACATGATTCCTGGTGATCAAAAAATTAATCAAGAAAAATTCAGCCAAGAAGCGCACCATTTGCTTGACATAATCTGCCACTGTCTCCAACCAACATGTCCAAGAGTACGGAAAGCAGAACAGCAGCAAGCCAACTCCGAGCATAAGCATCAACCTTCTGCAACAGAGCTCCAGGGTTCAGGAATTAGGATCAAGATGGCAAGAACATATAACTTGCTGAACATAAAGTTTGCAAACGGAATCCTAGAAATCCCACTTCTTGAAGTCGACAAATATACAAAAAGCCTCTTCAGGAATCTCATCGTGCTCGAGCATTTTTCCAGCGACAATATACAGTACATCACTTCTTATGCAATTTTCATGAAAAACCTAATCAGAGAGGAAAAAGATGTGAAATTGCTGCAACGACGACAGATTCTGATCAACTACGATGGCACAGAGGAAAAGATGGTTGAACTGTTTGAAGAGCTGTGCAAAGGGGTGGAAGTGAAGGAATTCTATTATGATGGGCTCTGTGAACAAGTGAATGGGTACAAGGGCAAGAGTTGGCCTAAGAAATTGAAGTCCAGAAAGGGTAGAAGTAATCCTCGGTTAAGTCCAATGCTACTTGTTGGAATGTCGGTTCTTCTTCTCACCCTTGTGGGAACTTTGTTTTCGGTACTCTCTTTTTTTCTCCACCGCGGTTAAGATTTCCCTCAAAAGCATCTAAAAATCTTGTTGCCTCTGTTGAGATATGAATAAATTGAATGTTTTCCCTCCTACATTGCCAGGTTTTGCCCCCCTTTTTGTAAAATTAAGTTTGCTCTTCATTGTCACTGATTGTAATCTGCTTGTAAGACCCTTTAATCCCTTTTTTTTTTTTTTTATTCATTTCAGAGTTAAATGTCGAGGTAAAATTATTAGGTGCATTTGATACATATGTATTCTCTTTCTATAAATATGAGTCCCACCTTTTTATAAATAAAAAAAACTCTTTTATTTTTCTCGTATATCCAATAATTAGTACCGGGAAAAAAAAGCCAAAATTGTTTTGCTTATCCAACATTATTCATTTTCAACTTAGCTAGCCATTTTATATGTCTCATTAAATCCATTGCAAATAAAACAAATATTAATTTTATCCACAAAATAATAAGAGATGTCATGATATTATTATATTATACTTTTAGAAATCAAATATCACTTTATATAAGGCTTATCCATAACTAATTATAATCAAATGGTACACTCCTAAATTCAAGCAACGTTTTAATAATAATTTTTTTATAATATAAAAATTTGGTATATTATATTGTAATGAATTAAAGGAATAATATAAAAAAATTGATATATTATTCATCTAAATTGCTATTCAGTTTATGAAGGTATGAAAATAATCATTTGAATTTTTAGTTAACATTATATGAAAACTAAAATAGATAATTATTTATTTAAACTCATCAAGACTAAATGCCATGGAGCCACCTAATAATAATTTATATTTAACAAATTTGCTATTATACTTTCTATCATCAATTTTTTTTAAAGAATCAAAATTTGATTTTTATGGGAAAAAATAAAATTTTACAATATGTAATTATAAATCATATCATATTCATTAAAACTAAAAAATAATAATATATTTTAAAGTAAAATTTAAAATATAATAAAATAAATTTAATGAGAGGAATTTAATGAATGATTCATCGCCTAATGTTTTAATCAAATTAATTTTGAGCTATTCAATTTAGAAATATAAAAAAATATTATTTCAATTTTTAATTAATATAGTATAAAATTTATAAAAAAAAATAATGACTATTTGTGTTGAATAATTATACCTTAAAATAATAATTTATATTTTTGAATTATATTCAATCATAATTATGTAATTGTGAAAATTGAATTAACTTAAATGAGAGAATGGTGAGAGTATTATAGTTATATAAAATTTTAAAGAAGTGGTGGTGGTGGAGTGGATTAACATTATTAATAAAATAATGATATTATATAGAGAATAGATTATAAAAAAAAAAATACTTGCAAAAGACTTTACATAGAATGGTAATTTATAAAAATAAAAGAAAAAAAAATGAAAAATGTCGCACAGTTCATTAATAAACAGTGACATCAAACTCATCTTTCCATATGTATAGTAAAAGATTTTCACTTTTAATAAAATATTTTGTTATTATAAGAAAAATTATTTTTTTTTTTTAAAAAAGATTTTATAAAATTTAATTTTATTATAAAATAAAATCACAAAAAAGTACTCCATAAATTTATAAAATTTGTTTTATGAAGATAAAAGAATTAATAAAAAAATGTCTCTTTTTTTACATAAATTAATTTTTTTCCTAATTCCTTTACTTATAATAGGAAAAAAAAAAAAAAAAACTAAAAGCAGGCTTGCTTTTTCGAGATTTTTTTTGCTTGTGTTGGAATTTAGGGCAGGCCCAGGAAAAATGGAAAAATGACGTGGCGTAGGCCCACATCAGACAAAGTAAACACAGGCTTTCACACGTAGGATTCTCATTACGTTTTACGCTGGTTGTTCAAAGGCAACAAACATATAATTTCTCCTCCTCCTGACTTTTCTCATGGGCATCGTTTCCACGCATCGACCGCACTACGTTTCATCACATATCCTTCGAGATTATCCAACAGCCAGCATGCGTCAGGATTATACGTTTCAACAACACAGTAGCATCCCACCACAGAGATCTCTCGTTCTCAAGCTCTGAAGTTGCGGTCCGATAGCGCTCCAAAGGCCGTATACACATACGCACAGAGAAACAGAAGAGAGAGAGAGAGAGAATAAAAAAAAAGAGAGATAAATGGAAGGAAACAGGATAGTGGGTGTGGCAGTGGATTTCTCGACGTGCAGCAGGAAAGCTCTAAAATGGGCGGTGGATAACCTGGTCCGCAACGGTGATCACCTTATTCTCGTTACCATACGTCCCGAAGGGAACTATGAGGAGGGAGAGATGCAACTCTGGGAAGTCAGCGGTTCCCGTAATTACCTACAATCTTTTTTTTTTCCTCTGTGTCCCTTTCTTTTTCGGATTTTATAATAAAATATTTTGTGTTGTGTCATTGGAAAATTCTTTTACTGTTCTTAATGGCTGGTTGTTTATGTGCCTGCGTGTAGCTTTAATCCCTCTACATGAGTTTTCTGATCCCGTGATTATGAAGAAGTATGGAGTGAACCCTGATCCAGAGACCCTGGACATTGCGAACACTGCTGCGAACCAGAAACAGGTTTGGCATATTTGTCTTCGAATTCATGAATTAAATCAGGTTTCTTGATAGTATTTTTCGTGTTTAAACCAAACCTTTGCGAGATATTTGCAGGTTGTTGTGGTTATGAAGATCTTCTGGGGTGATCCTCGCGAGAAGATATGTGAAGCTATCGATAAGGTCCCTTTGAGCTGCCTTGTTATAGGAAACAGAGGGCTTGGCAAAATTAAGAGGTAGATGTTGAATCATCTGTCTTTGTGGTGCTTGTTTGTGTTTATTTTATCTGTTTGTTTCCATGAAAATCATTTCTTGTGAAATCGCGTTGCTTGCTCTACTTTGTCTAAAGTATGGGGTTTCTGAGGCTTTGATGTGATGGGTATTTGAACGTTCTGATTAGTTGAACTTTGGATTATGAAGCCAAATAAGCTATGTTTCCAGTTCTACTACATAATCCAGCCAAAAAAGAAATGGATTTGTTATCAGTTTTCTTATTGGAATGATTTGGAAAATTCTGTTCAAATTAAGAATTTCTGTACAAAGAGGTCGTGCCTAAAATGAACTTGTGGGTTATAATTCATTTGAATAATGATTTCAGATTTTAGACCCAAACTTGGTAGGCCAATTCTTCTTCTTTGGAGATGGAGTTGGTTTCTTATTCTTGTTTGTATATTCTTTTACAGGGCTATAATGGGCAGCGTAAGCAACTATGTGGTGAATAACGGAACCTGCCCTGTTACAGTTGTGAAGCAGACCGACCATTAAAGGTAGGTCTTTTACTCTGTTGCTCCATGAGGAATAAGGCATATAGGATCTCTTTTGCTGAACGGAATCCTATCTTCCGTAGGATCTACCCTACAAATAATTGTGTTGCTTGCAACTCTCTGTCAAATTGGACAAGTTTCCTAGTATGGATATTGATGAAGTTAGCATAAGTGAGCACTTACAATGTAATCCACTCGTTTTCGCAATGAGATTAATGGTTCTCGGTGTAATCATTCCTGCAGATTCTAATATTGCTAAAATGCTGTTTAATTTAGCATTTTAGAATTATATATTTACAGCTATCCGTTTGTTTTCACTCTCTCTTTTATCTTTTAAATATTGAGAAAGGAATTGTAGTGACGAGATTTAATCTAGAGCTAACCTTTGATAATAGACTTGATATCACTACAATGTCTCCATTTTAACATCGGATCTAAGAGACTGATAAGTGCGTTAGCTTTCTTCTAAAATTTGGAAGAATTTAAACATGGACATGTATGTGCTCTTACATTTAGTTAAAAGAATTTTAACAAAGTTTTAAGGATTGATTTTTTCAATAAAATAAAAAAAAAATTTAATGAGTTTATATTTTTATAATTTAAAAGATTTTTAATTAAATTGAAAAATTGATGTTCATATTATTAAATTTCATTTTAAGTAATAACAAAAAAAATTTAAAAAAATTAAAATTATCAATAAAATACATAAAACAATGTCCAATAAAAAATTCATAATAAAAATTCAAAGGGTTAATTTTTTTATTGATCAAATTAAAAAAAATATATAATAAGCTCATACTTTAATAATTAAACCTTTAAAATTTTAATTTAGAATAATTTAAATATAGACATATCTTTAATAGACCAGTCAATAGACTATTATATTTAATTTTAAAAAAATTTATAATAAAATTTTAAAAGGGTTAATTTTTTCTATTAGTCAAATTAAAAGAAATTTAATTACCTCATATTTTACTAACTTGAAAATTTATTTATTTTATTTACTTAAATAAATTAAAAAATTATGATTCATATTTTTTTTTAAAATTTTTTTAAGTAATAAAAGTGACTTAAAAATATGTTATGTGGCACAATTTTTATGTTTATATTTTATTATATTATAACTTTTTATCAAAAATTTTTAAATTTTAACTATTAAAATCTTATTTCATATAAAAATATTAATAGTTATTTAGAATTCCTTTTATTATATATTTTGAAAAGTTTAAAATTTTAATTTAAAAAATTTTAAATTTCCATTAATCATAATATTTCTAAAAATTAATATTTTTAATGACATTTTTATTAAATTATAGAAGAGTGGATTATATATATATGCTACGCCTTAAAAATGGTATTTACATAAGCGTGATACTTAATCAAATAAAGGTGCCTAAAAATATGGTATGTCGCATAAATTTTTTTTTTTTATTTTATTATATAATAATTAACTTATCAAATTAAATATTAACTTTTTATCTAAAATTTTTTGAATTTCAATTATTAAAATCTGATCTCATATAAAAATATTAATAATTATTTAAAAAATTTTTTACTATATTTTTTAAAAATTTTGAAATTGCTACTCACCATAATATTTTTAAAAATTAACTATTTAACTGATTTTTATTAAATAAAAAAATAAATTATTCTTTAAAAAATTCTATTAATATATGCACATTTATATTTAAATATTATTCAATAAAAATTATTTACAAAATTTAAGCATTTATTTAAAAAAAAATTCTTATTTTATTTAAAATTTAGAAATTTTAATAATAACAGTAAAAAAAAAATTAACATCTGTCATATGATTTTTTTACCTTATTTATTTTTTTATTGAAATATGTCAAATAATTTAAAAATAATAAAAATAATATATTAATTAATTTATTTATTAATATTTAAAATAAAATTATAATTAAATAAGAACTTTGTTATTAATATTATATAATATGAACATGTAAATATAAAAATATAAAATATATATATATATATATATTACGTTATGTTATTAAAAAAAAAAATAATTCACACAATAAACTTGCAAAACAACTAACTATAAGTAAAATACACAAGACACTTAATTTTTTAAATATTACATATGTTGTAACATCCTCCCGGTGGCAACTCCGTACATTTTATTGTTCCGGTGACCGGTGTCGGTCCGGACAGCTAGAACGTTTGGACGGACAGCTAGAACGTTTGGAAAAATATTTAAATTTAAGTGAGGAACCATAATTAACTCAAATATTAATAAGAAAAATTTAGTAAAAATTTTAGAAATAAAATACAACCAAGTTAAATGAGTCGGTGCCCAAGCGATGGGTAACCAGAGGGAAGTTGCGGTTCTCGCAACTAGGAATCCTACACCTGGGGAAAAATTCATAAAATAATTTTTGGGACTCCAGAGAAGGGTCATTGAAGTTCCTATAGCATTAGAATGCCAAGAAAATATTTAGAAAAATTTTTCAATCGGTACAGACAATTTTGACCTGTTAAGCCAAACGAAGGGCATTTTGGTCATTTCGCCTTCAGAGGTGATTTTTGGCCGACTTGTCCAGTTAAGTAAATAATTAATATGACATAAAATATGAATAAACATTACTAAAAATTGAATTGAAAATGAGTAGTGATGAAAAGAAAAGAAAAATGAAATAAAAAGCAAATTATGACATCATATGATGTCATCCAACACTCTCCAACCAATCACTATTTGACAAGCAAATTAAAAGATATTAAAATGACATAAAAAATGAGGTAAAAATAGAACAATTCCAGCAGCCCTTCTTCTTATTCACGCACCAAAGAGAGAAACAAGAGGAAAACCACCATTAAAGCTCCAAATGAGCTTGATTCCATAGCCAACTACACCAAAACCTCACCCTCTCTTCACAAAAAATTTTCCTTATCACTAGAGCTAAATTTGGGCAGCCATTAGAAGAGAAGAAAGTGAAAGAAAGTGAAGTCAAGCTTGGGAAAATTCTGCCCTACAAGAGGTTAGTGCCTATTATGCATACATCTTTCTCTTTCCATGATTAGAGACCTAAAATAAGCAAGAATTTGTGAATTAAATGAATGGAATTTATGTGTATGTATACAATGAATTTTGGCAGCCCTAGGGAGGAACAAGATTAAGTGTTTTTGATGGACTTAGAGTGGACTAAAGATGATGTTTAAGGTATATATATATATATGTATGATGAATTGGTGTGCTAACTAAGGTAATTGGTGTAATCCTTGAAAATGAGCTAGGGTTTGGGAGTGAAACTTGGATTTAGCTTGGGAAATTGTTAGAGAACATTTTAATGGTTAATTAGTAACCATTTTAGGTAAGTTGGCCATAAATTGGACTGAAATGTAGCATGGCAAAGTGAAGGAGCATGCTGCCTTGTGAGTGCAGCAGGGTGACTGAAATTTCAGTCCACTTGGACTGCCATAGCTTGGGCTGTGTTGGTTCAATTGGTGTTTGTCCAATTGGACATGAAACTAGGCTTATAATGGCACATTTTTGCTGAAGAAACCATGCCCAAAAGACCAAAGTAAGAGGACCAAAAGTTGGCCCCAATCCGGATACCCTGCAAACAGCCCCTGCAGAATGACCAAATGAATAGTAACTGTTCATTTGGCCATAATTCACTGTAGAAATGGTCAATTGATCTGAAATTTTTACAGAAACAAGTTAAGACATAGACAAACAACTTTCATGAAGAAACCTACCCCAAATTATGACCAGAACCTAATCAAATCATTGAGCAAAGTGAAGTTTATTGTACTGAGATTTCCAGAATTTTCATTTGAGCAGTAATGTTTGGATGGCTATAACTCTCTCTAGAAAACTCGGATTTAGGCGATTCTTGAACCGATGGAAACCTAAGGCATGGTAGAACATTTCATATGAAGAAAGTTAGACCAAATTATGAACTTAATTTGGTCAAATTACTGACCAAAATTGGACCAAAATCTGCCAAAACCCAAAATTTCAGCAGGGACAGTACACGTAAACAGTAAATTTATTTTGGCCATAACTTGAGCTACAAAACTCCAAATGGAGTGATTCAAAAAAAGAAATTCAACTAGACAAAATAAGGAACATTTTCTATGAAGAAAGTTTTGTCAAATTCCAACAGTAAATCGACCAATGAAACAGTGCAACTTCGGAGCACCAAAACCGAAAATTGGCAATTTTGCCAAAATGACCTAAGCTTTGAGAAAGTAACCAAAACCAACAAGTTTTAAATGAAAAATGTAGTATGTTGGAAGTGCCAAAGTCAATGTACATATTTTCTATGCAAAAGTCAACATTTTAGTTGACTAATGAAGTGAATAATGACATGAAAACTTGAAATAAACTTGGAAATGGATTTGGTAATTGATTCCAACAAGTTTTAAATGCAAAATGTGGTACATCGGGAGTGTTAAAGCCAATGTACCTATTGTCTATGCAAAAGTCAATATTTTTGTTGACCAATGAGGTGAATAGTGACACCAAAACTTAAAATTCAAAATTTGAAATTAGAAATGCATCTAGGGGACTTTAAATTGCAATTGGCAATTAATACTAGTAAATGTAAAACTCAAAATGTGGGATCTTGGTGTAATTAGAATTAATATATCCATTAAGTATAAAAATGTCAATATTTTGGTTGACTAGTATGGTGAATAGTAATCAAAATGATTAGTGAATTAAGATGAAGACCTAGAACCAATTCTAAGCTTAAATGCTTAGAATTGTATGACAAATATGGACTATCCATCCTAGTCAAAATTGTTAAAAAGAAATTAGGCCATAAATTTGAAATCCATTGTCACGACCCAACCTATGGGCCGGACCGGCACTAGGACCTGGGCCAGCCTAAAGCCCTCGAGGCCCGTAGTAAGCCTAACTGTTCATTAACCCAACTCTAAGGCCCATTGGGCCTAAATTCAAGAAAACAAACGGACAGAGTCCGGCCATAAAATGGACTTTCCAACGGGGAGTTTTCGACTCACCCGACCTGTAAACACAATAAACCATCCATTGGGGAGCTCAGCTCACCCTCCACATACTCATCAACATAATAATAAATGGGAGCTCAGCTCCCTCATCCAATCCATCAAACAGACTTAAAATATTAAGTTTACAGGTCCAACATGAATATAATATTACAGACCAAATTCAAATAATTACTGCTAACACATGCGGAAATTCTAGGAGTAAATAAAATTACACAAATATCGATAAACAACCTGCGAAGTATAAAAGCAGGTTAACCCAGAATAAATATCCTCCTGTGGCCTGTAAAAATTTTTGAACAGGAGTGAGCGTTCGACTCAGAGAGTAAAATATCAATTTTAACCATAATCTCTATAACTATCTAGAACTAATGCACCCTGTAGAGTGAAATGCAACATCAACAATATTTTCACATCATAACATCAAAAAGGTAATTTGGAGCACTCACACACCCTGTAGTATCAATCATAACATATGGGAGCTGATCCCCTATACAGCTCTCTTAAATCCAACCTGGTGCCGAATTACTCAAGCTCGGACTTCCACTTAATATCCACATAGAGGGTCCCAGAGAATTACTCTATCAGTGACTACCACTCGAAGGAAAGGTTCCCAGCTAATTACTCAAGCCGTGACTACCCCGTCCTATCCATAGTCCACACCACATCACACGCACGCCAACGCACGCACACTGCTCCAAATTACCAACACAACATCCATGGCATATTAACAGTTATGAATGCAACATAAATCGTGCCTAGAGTTTAACTAAATAAATATATGCATATAAGTGATGCATGGGCATGCTGAACATATAATAATATCGAAATTACAATTAAAATTAATATTTTACTCCTGCACTTGACGACAATCACCGTGGGCGGCCGGGCGGAGGAAGAAGGTCATCTGGCTCACCTGACAATTATATTACAATTATTTAATACAATCTGACTCAATACAAACAAAGAAAAAGACCAATTACGTCCTAAGTCGTGCCGAAAATCCGGCAGAGTCTCCCCTATACCTAGGACCTACCCAACCTGCAAAAGGGCTAAAAACGCACTTCTATATTCACAATCCATATATCAACAGTTCAATCATATCACACAGCCCCTCCTGGGCCCATCAAATCAATCATCCATCACAATACGCAAAATTTCAATTTAGTCCTTATTATTGATCATTTTTGCAAAAACTGCCCAAACAAGCTCTAAAAATTATAAAACTTTGCCCCGCGGTCCTTAGCAATATTACTAAGCTATTGCAAAAAGAATCGTAATTTTCTAAGCTACCACGAATATTTTATGGATTTTTAATCCTATTTAAGCACTAGAAAATTACGAAAAAACAAGGTTCGGGTTTACCTTTGCCGATTCCGACTTCGGGAACGCGCTCAGGACGTCTGAAAATGGGGGGCTAGCCAAAACCTCGGCCCAATTCGGAGACTTTTCCAGAACGGTCCATGTCGCCCGAAATTTGCATCTTGGCCAATCGCCGAATTTCCGCGAATCGAGGATACCTACACGAAGCCCATAACACGGGGGTTAGTATATAAATTTTTCAGAATTTTCTAAGCTCATTTAATGCTCGGAAAAACACTGCGAAGTTCCGTGGGACCCACCGAAAAACGGTGTCGAAAAAATTCAAAATTTATGTCGTTGCGAAGCTCTCGACGAATGGAGCGTGCTGGTGGCCTCGGTTTTCTCGTGGGATTCACGGTTTTCGAGAAATCTAGCCCAAAAGTCGAAATGGGCTAAAATCTTCCCGAGCAAAAATCGGACAATCCGCTCGATGGATTTCGGCGTTCTTGGTGTCTATGGAAAGCTCTCGCCGAGTAGATGATTTTGGACACAAGACCCGGTCCAATTGGTGGCCGGATCGGCCGGATTTGGCCGTGGAAGTCGGCGGAGCGCCGCAGTGGGGGGAATCGCGCGCTTTCCGGGCTGCTCGCACTGGCCGACTACCGGGAGGCGCCGGCGAGGGGAGGACGCAGGGGAGGCGGCTGGCCGGCGGCAGGGGAGGGGAGGAGAGAGAAAAGAGAGAGAGAAGGGGAGAGGGACGCGCGCGCGGGGAAAGAAAAAGGAAGAAGGAAAAGGGCCGGTCCGATTCGACCGGTCCGATCCGGTCCGGTTCGATTAGGCCGGTTCGATTCGAAATACAAAATTTTGAATTTTTACTCTGCCTCGGGACCGAAAACGAGGTCCAAAAATTCCGAAAAAATTCCGTAAATCTCTTTAAAATACGTAGACTCCAAATATATTTTTAGTTTTGCCACGTGGTCTTTAAATTAATTTTTAAAAATCATCAAAGTTTATATTTTCGGAAAATCGAACCCGATTTTTAAAATCCGAAAAAATCTCAAAAAAATTCCTAAAATTTAAATAAAATTAAAATACCAAAATGCTCATAAAAATTAAAATTTCGGGGTGTTACATCCATGAAATATTCATGGATTACTTGAAACATGAAAAATAAGTCACCTAATTGATGTGAATAGATAGTTAGGGCATATATGCCCATCACAAATGGAATTCATAAAATATTAGTAACTCAACTTGAAATATAAAATTTGTAATTACATAAGTAGATTCTTGAATGTATAAATGAGAAAGGAAAAATGTTTTGAATACAATGGTACATGTGAACCATTGTTTAGAATTGTGATCAATATGAATAACATAATGAATGGATAAATAAACCATATTAATGTATGAATGAGACATTAGTTCTCATTATTGTAAAGAGGAGAAATATTTTGAGTACAATGGTATAAAAGAATAATTGATGTGAATTGTGATCATATAAATGATCAAATGAATGTATGAATTATGATTGAAATTTATCATGAAATAATGAAGTCATAAAGCACAATATATTAACATTTTAAAGTATTAAATGCCCTAGTATTCCTAACAAGATTGGTTTGGATAGTTTGGCATGCCAATAGGGTATTGTTTTAGCGATCGCGAAAGGCTTTATGCCTGTATTCATGGCTTTTATGCCCGTATTCATGGCTTTTATGCCCGTATGCATGGCTTTTATGCCCGATTATGTGATATCATGGCTTTTTAGCCATACTGACTGCATACATGGTTGACGTTCTGCTTCCCATAGTATGATGGCCCGAGGCACCGCGGTGTCCAGTGCCAACGACCCGTTATCCAGTCCAATCGTTCAGTATAGGTTACTTGGGCATGGAAAAGTATAACTGTAATTGAACTGATTGTTAAAGAAAATACGAAAATTAAATATCAGGAATGATTATGATAGAATACAAAGAAACTCAAGATCATGAAGAAAATAATTAACGAAATGCATGAAGAAATTAATATCATAAAACATGATTAGCCATCGACTAAGCAATAAGTTAGTAATTATTCATTTCTTATGAACACAATAGTAAGGAAATTATTATTTTTATTTGCATATTGTATTTTCTTGTATTATTGGCACCACTAAGCTTTATGCTTAGCGCGTCGCTTTTGCAACGCGTAGGTACTGAAGATTTGGACAGAGGGCCCAGTAGATCACAGATTCGGTAAGGCAGTTCACAGTTCTGCATAGCGTCCGTGTCACCTCACCATCCACAGTGCATTGGTAGGACACTAGGTCCCATTTTGTATTTTGAGATTTTTGTAAATTTTGTAATTAAACTCTTATTTTATCATATGTATTTGAACAAATGTAATATAATTTTGTATTAATGTAAGTACTTGTAATTTGTGATTATGAATCACATGTGAGAATTTATTTATGATTTGAGTCTAATGATGATGTGAAATGATTGAATGACAAATAAAGAGGAATTGTTTAGAAAATTGTGTTTGTGAAAGGAAAAGTGAATACATAACTGTGACTTGTACATGATTATCACATGAGATGAATGATTGAGAAATGAATGGTGAAAAATATTGAGATTTTGATATTGAAGTTTGAGAGTGATGAGATGATTGAATATGATCATAGGAAGTGTTTTTCACAGGTTCCGAATAACTGCTTTCTCCATTTTTAGCCGGTACTCCGCCGGATTTTCTATAAAATTTTCGGAACCTCAAATAAATTACAATTTCAATAAATGAATTATATTTCACAAGTTATTTTCAAAACTATGATAAAAATGAATTAAGATAAAATAGAGTGCTCCGGCACACTGAGTGGCATAACTTGCTCGGCTACACTGTAGTCGGGTAAGGGGTGTCATATATGGCATTGACTACTATTAGATTTAAATGTTGTATTTAATATGTAAACTTAGACTAATTACAGTATTGCTTGGTTGGTGATTTGAAATTGGAAGCCTATGAGAATGGGATGATGCAATTTGTGTATCCACCTACATTCTAGAACTCCGCAAAACGATGTCAAAACAGCAACAAAAATATAAAATGGGTGTTGTTTAGTTCCTATCATGGAAAGCAAAACAAACAAAAGGCTATATTTACTCACGATAATCCTATTTTCTGGGTATCTTTCTCAGTCAGAGGAAAAATTAGGCCAACGTTGTTAGCTTATTTCTTATGGATGATAACTCTGTTATTAATTATTTTTCTCCTTCTGCTTCTCAATAAACCAGGCAAATATGGATAATAATACTAATCTAAATAAGCTGTTTATCTTCTCATCCTTCATGCTGTTGAGCTTTGCACAGGGCACGCTATCACAGCTTCATAGCTCAGCCCCATTGCCCTCCCCTCGAACGCACCCATTTGAGAATGAACTTCCAATAAGCCATATCTCAGCACCTATTCCCTCTGCAGAAATTCCATCAAAAACGACATTTTCCATGCGTCGTTTATTGACAAGAATGCTAAAGGAATTCCGGAGTAGCAATCATCAGGCTCGGTTGTTGAAATCTAATTTTGTACCTGCATCTTCAAAATCCAAAACCAACAATCCTAACCTCAAGAAAATATGTGACCAAACTGATTATGCTTCTCTTTGCCTCTCTTCAATCACCCCTTACTTCAATGGCAAGACTGATACCGTTTCTGTGCTTCAAATGGCAATAAATGCTACAGTTCAACAAACAAAGTTGGCCATTTCCGCTGCTGAAAAATTGGCTACTGCATCTAACACTCCTGATGAAACGGCCTCTACCCTTAGTGATTGTAAGCAAAATTATGAGGATGCTTTGGATGATTTACAGAGTGCACAGGATGCGATCCCAGAGAATGATATTGGAACAATTAATACCATGCTTAGTGCTGCAATAACGGAGTATGGGACATGCAACGATGAGTTTAGTGGACCTAATCCAATGGCTAACTACGGAGATAAACTTACCAAAATGAATAGCAATTGCCTTGTCATTGCTTCTTTATTAAAATGATTTAGATTTCTTTTATTATTCTCAGCACATTCTATGTTAGTACTATTTAGTTCGTCAGTCTGCAAATTTTTTGTTATTAAGGGAAGAAAAGAAAAAAAAAAATCTGCTAATGTTTTATTATACTTTTCGATTGTTTAATGTTGGGATCATTTCTTATATGTATATGATTAAATTCCCTATCAAATTTATTGGCCTTCAGTTTTATATGAAATGGAAATCATTTTTTTTTTTTGGATTCTTATAGGGGAATCTTTTTCTTGTTTACCCAAGCAGTTCTTTTGCCAGTAATTTCAAAATACATAAATACGTTTAGTCGTAGATTAAGGTTATGGAAAAGAAACCATAAATTTATTGGTAGATCAACCCAAAAAAAAAGGGGAGAAATTTGAGAATTGTAAGATTAATTGTATTTTTGTATGTAGAAGAACTAATTCTATTTATCTTTTAACAAAAAAATAAAGTAGATTTTTGCTTTCTTTTTTTTTTTTTTGAAGTTATAATGAAGTGAGAGAGATCTCGTAAACAAACCTGACACTTGGAGCAGGAGAAATGAGAAAGTACCAGAAAACCAAAAGAATTACCCACAGAAAAGTTAAATGTTCATTTGAGTAAGTTCAGTCTTGAAGATGCTTAAGTTTGGACATAAATAAAGATATGAAAATCAAGAATATGTACTGGAAATAGAAATGATTGTTAAAAGGTTTTTCCTAACACTAAGAGGACCAATATCTTCCAGGTTAATGGCTGATGCAACATTTTCTTCTCTAATCATACTCTGCATTTTATTTCTATTTAAACATAATAGAATTGTGATTCAGATTCATTCTCAAAACAACCATCACAGGCATTTTTCATCATCATCACATACACCTTCAAAAGTTGTCTTCTATCAAAATCAGCACCTACAAACAACTTGACCAATCAATGAATGCAGGAGTTGCAGAGGAGACTAGAGTATAAGATAAATACATACGATTTTTTCTACTTTTCAAGTGAATTTCCAAGCAGAAAGAGAATTAATTGGAGTACCCTTCCATCCTATAAGCAGGCTTTTCTCATTTGTATCAAGTGTACAAGAACTCCCACTATCAAATTTCTTAAGAACCAGGCTTGCTTGGTACAAGGATGAAGTGCTAAGTTCTGTCTCTATGATTCCAAAACGGGCGAAGAATGACCTCCAAACATCAATCTTCACATGTCGTATCCTCCTTTCCTCTCCCTCTTTAGCCACAATATTTCTTATTCCTTGATGAAACATCAATTCTGTAATCAACCTAGTTGGATCATCCCGCTCCATACAAGCATCAATGCAGTCAAAATATGCACCGTGGAAAAAGAGGACTTCAATGAAACGGTTCACAAAAGAAGGCGAATTGTTGTTTGCCTCAACTTCCATGACCACCATTATACGTGGATTGATGTTTCTGAGGACCCTCATTACAGACTCCAGACGATTTGGCACAAAAATAAGGTTCATTAACGAATACTCAGAGTAGATAGCTATTGCTTCCTCAGCGTCTAGCTCAAAGAGCTCTTTTTTGAGATCCAGCATGTCTGGTACCATGACCACCTCGAAAGAGAAAGGTATGCTCATGGACTCGGCAAAACTAGCTAACCTCTTACCTGTGTCCTCAATCAACTGTTTTGAAGTAGTTCCAATGGCACTTATCTTTAGAAGCTCAAGAAGGCAATCATGTCGAGACACTAAAGCTTGCATTAGGACTGCCCATTGTGCTCCACTCCTGATTTGAAGATCAATTACGTGAATCCTCTTTGCCCCAGCTACATTATCTATAATTGCTTGGATTCCAGTGAAGCGTGCAACCTGGAAGAAAGGTATTCTCTCATGGCACGCTAAGGTGGCTGGATTTAGAATTGTCATTTCCTGATTAAGAACAGAAGACTGCTTCCCGAAGCCTGATGAGATTCTTCCAGTTCCTAGATCAATCCTCTCCCGAAGAGCTTCAGAAAAATAGTAAACCACTCGTTGAACTGGGTTTCCGGAACTGGAAGACAAGATATCACAATAATTGAGCAATCTCCTTGCACGTTCAAATTGTTGTTGACCAACTTTCTCAGCTGATGCTAGAAGCAATTCAACAAGCTCGACATTTTTGGCCTCCTCATCAGAAAGGTTAGAGAAAGAAAGACCAAAAGGGTTGTTAAGCATAGAGGCAATATCAACCACTTGGCAATTGGATTGGATGAACCTTGCTCCAGCTATTCTGATGATTTCTTCCGTTGACAATTCTTGGCCGGCCAAATTCGTATATGGTGCATCACTGCTTGGCTGGACTATTCTCC
Source organism: Hevea brasiliensis (assembly GCF_030052815.1). Taxonomy (NCBI): domain Eukaryota; kingdom Viridiplantae; phylum Streptophyta; class Magnoliopsida; order Malpighiales; family Euphorbiaceae; genus Hevea; species Hevea brasiliensis. Next base: position 76,000,125 of record NC_079507.1, on the reverse strand, counting down.
CACCATTTAACCGTCCATGATCATATTTCTTTAGCAACTCTAATGAGGCAAACGAAAAATCCTGTTGATTTTTCTTCTTTGATTCTGAAATAACTTGAATTCCACTTGAGATTTCATCTAACTTTGCTATTTCCTCCAAACTTGTTTGAAGTGTTGGAGAAATGATTTCAAACCTTCGATCATCAAAGAGTTCATAATCCAAATATGACTCTGGCTTCTGTTGTTGATGATACTCGCAGAAAAGCAGCCCTTCCTCCATTGAGTCTGTCTGATAGAATCCATAATCAATGCCTCCAGCATCTCCCCAGTTCTCAGTTCCATAAACTTTATCAATTTTCCCCATGTTTACTCCATCAACACTCTCGGAACTTTTACTTGTGGAACTCAACTCATCCCAACTTCCACAAAAATTGTACTCCCAAAAAGAAAAACTGGTTTTTGCCATCTCAAATCAGAAACTAGCTCACAGTTTGGGTTTTACCAGGCTCTCTGTTCAAAAGTTAAAGATGTAAATGAGCTAGTCAAGAAGATATTTTAGTGATGTAACCAAGGCGGCTAAACTGTGCAAGCAATATCAGTAGTTGGAATGCCATTTAGATAAAAACTACAATGAAAATGATAACAATGCGTTCGAAGGACAAAATCATGCTGACAGCATGCACCAAGGATTTTTTCAACCAAAAATTCCTGAAAGGTCTAACCAAGGAGACTGGTACAAGAACTAGAAAACAAAGTTGGTAATTGATATAAACAAAGATCATGCAATGAGATAATTTCTAAATTATGTTCCATTTATTTTGTAAAAAATATTTATCTGCAAATTTTTTACAATTTTTTTTATTATTTTAGGGCTAAAAAATTAAAAAAAAATATCAAAAAGGAAATTAAACAATTTTTATTTTTTTTAAAAGAGAGTATTTTAAAATATTAATAATATTATTAAAATATAAAAATATTTATATACATATAATATAAATATATTTAATTTAATATTATAATTAAATAATAAATATAATTTGATTAAAAGTTATAGAAAATAATTTTAATAAAATTATTTTTATTTATAAATTATTATCCACGAAACGCAGCGTTTGCGTTTAATTGGCATAAACAGTAAATTGAAGACAACAGATAGGTATTTAATAATGTAGGCCTGTCGGCCCTGTACCTATCTGTTGTAGAAGGTCTAAGACGGACAGCTCAATAAAATTATTTTTATTTATAAATTATTATCCACGAAACGCAGCGTTTGCGTTTAAGATTATGTTTGGGGAGGAAGGAAAGTAAGAGGGAAAAAAAAAATGTGAGGAGAAAATAAATTTATTTTTTATTTTTTTATTTGAATTGAATAGAAAATAAAGAAAGAGAGAAAATATTGGAGGAAAAATAAAAATATTTTTTTTTCTTTCTAAAATAAAGAGAAAGTAAGAGAAAAATATTTAAAAATTAAAAAATATTCTTAAATTTAATATTTTTTTTAATTTAAGAGTAAAATTATAATTTTATTATTCATAAAACAATTTTTTCTCTAATATTTTTCTCTTTTAATCTAAATAAAAAAAAAATAAATTTTATTTTCATTCCCTACCTCTTAATTTTTATTTTTTTTCTCTTTTTTATTTTCCTTTTCCATGTCAAACATAGTGTAATTGGCATAAACAGTAAATTGAAAGCAACAGATAGGTGTTTAATAATGTAGGCCTGTCGGCCCTGTACCTATCTGTTCTAGAAGGTCTAAGACGGGCAGCTCACAAATTTGTGTCCAATATCCCTTGGCTAAAGCTGTTTGTCTTTTGGAAAAAATCTCGCAATGGTGTTGATCATACAATGAAACAGGGTTTCAACATCTTCAGTTTTGGCTGCAAGGTGAGATATAATAATGGAGCAGGAGATGAAAATAATAGAGACAAACGTCAATTGTGTTTCACCCAGTCTAGCAATTGGATGAAAATTTTAACCTAATATACGCACATCTAAAGGCTGAAGCCAAGAAAAAGTGAACGTTTCTCTAATTTTATGCCGGCTTATCTACTTTGTTGATTTTGGTGATTGCATGTGATCACTGTAAAGTTTTAAGCAAATTACTTTCAAGTTCATTTTGTCACCTAAAAAAAACTGAACTCTGGCTCCTGAAATATTTCAACCTGGAAAAAGATATAAATTGTCATGTTCGTGGTGGTGTGGCATGTTAGAATTGGAGATCGCCATCCGATTCTAGGCGGCGGACTGCAGAGTGGCTCTGAGACTCAAAATTTCCGATTAGTTTTGGATGTGGGATTGGAATCGGCAACTTCACAGTTAAAAATAACTTTAATATTATTAAATTAAAATTTATTAATTATAATAATTTTTTTATTAAAATATTTTTTGAAGTGAACAGTAAAACAATTTTATTATAATAGAATTCTCCAAGTAATTATAATTGGAGTTTAAAATTAATCATGATTATGATTTTAATTTCAATTTTAATTTAGTTTCACAACTTCAACAAACAATAAGAAAAGGAGATTCACCTCAACGAAGTCTTCCACTAGCACTAGGACTGGTACGGCAAAGTATCCAATAGCCACGAGCCACGTAGCCAACGATGCATCGACTTACGCGTCATTTCGACGGGTAAAGTCGTCGTCTCCAGCTCCTATTGAATCAACAATATCTTCCGTTAAATAAAATTATAATCTCTCACCGGGATTTGTTTATCTACACCAGCCCTAAATACGGTTCTACTTACGCGGTTGGTCAGCTAAACGGACGGTAGTCGTTGGATCGCCGACCAGATCAGGTTATAATGGCCGAGGACAAGTATAATTTGAAGAATCCGGCGGTGAAGAGGATTTTGCAGGAGGTCAAAGAGATGCAATCTAATCCTTCTGATGATTTCATGAGCCTGCCTCTTGAGGTTCGCTTCTTCAATTCCTAAGCTCTCTCTCTCTCTCGTTAATACTAAAAAATTATTTTAAAAAAAAATCCCCCTTTTGGATTTAACTTTGCTTTTGCGGATTTCTCAACTTTTTTTTTTTCCGAATTAAGCCGCTGATCTTATTGTTTCGTTGTTTCTTTGGGAGATTTGGATGTTTTTGGTGTACAAATTATAAAATTTGTTGAAAACCGAAAGTTTGGACAAAAAATTTGGTCCAATTCTGTTAGTGCTATTGACTTGAACTTTTGAATTCTGAGTGCGGAACTATGAAAACTATAAATTTGGACCCCGCGTATTTAAAAGCTGGAGGATGAGGGTTAATAGTTTAATATCTCTAGCTGCAGATCTTTGAAAGATGTTTTATGTTGATATTGTTATCTCGGCTTTTCAAGCATTAATGGTTCAGAATCAATGAAAACTTTTGCTCTTCTAGTTCAGGAATTAGTGATCTATAATCGATGGTGATTTTCCTTTGAATGTCTTAACGCAATGTAAAATCATCTTTTTTCTTGGGATGGAATGAAATTGATTTAAAATCAGGTTGGTGTATAATTTGTTGTTATGATGAGTGGAAGTCTCCAAAAGTTTTTATGTAGAAGTTAAGTGAAAAATATATATAATGTCAGTGTTTTAGTTGATCTCTCTTGTTTCCGTTTTAGCTGATTCCTGTTTATTTTTCTTAGGTTTCTAGTTGAACGATGTTTACATTTGAAATCCCATTTCCATTCATGTTTTTTGCTGTCATTTTGAGTTTCAACACCTACTCTTCTTGCTTGCTATATCTTAGAAGATGTAATCATCCGATAATTATTTCCAGGAGAACATATTTGAATGGCAATTTGCCCTCAGGGGCCCCTGTGATTCTGAATTTGAGGGTGGCATTTATCATGGACGAATTCAATTGCCTGCAGAATATCCATTCAAACCTCCTTCATTTATGTTGTTGACAGTAAGATCTTAGTATCTTACTTTTACTAAGATTCCTTTTATTCTTCAGAATTGCAATACGCTAACAAGGGTTTCTGCCCTTTTTTCCAGCCGAATGGCCGATTTGAAACACAGACAAAAATATGCCTAAGCATATCAAATCACCATCCTGAGCATTGGCAGCCATCATGGAGTGGTAAGTTTATTCTCATTAGAAGCATTGCTGGTATTCAGAGGAAGGGTGTGGTTCAAATTGTCTATATCATTATGCTTCTCCCACTGTCATTTGATATTAGCTTATTGGAGATTAACTGTTAAGTTTCAAGTGCAGTGGAAATGACCAAATTGGAAAAGTAAGTTGGCAGTTAGGACAAATGTGTTATTTGCCAAATTTACTAAAAAAGTACCTAATTTCTTCCTGTCTTCCTTCTGCATTACTGTTGGGGTAGACTTTTAAAAATTCAGATATACAATTGTATTGGAATGAATATGTTTCATGATGCCAAATTTTATTCTCATTCTTCACTTTTAAATTTAATTATTTGCACTTCCTTATCTGTCTGGTAATGGTAAATGAAGTTTGGATTTTTCATGCTAGCACTATGTTGATTCTGTAAGCATATGGCTAATGTTGCATAGTTTCACTCATTCTTGTTGGCAGTACGAACAGCTCTGGTAGCTCTTATTGCATTCATGCCTACCAATCCAAATGGTGCACTGGGCTCACTAGACTACAAGAAGGAAGAGAGGCGTGCTCTGGCCATCAAATCTCGTGAAGCTGCCCCTAGATTTGGAACTCCTGAGCGTCAAAAACTCATTGATGAGGTATATTATTAACTCCCTCCATTCTCAACTCAACTCAACTAAATTTTTATCCCAAAAATTTAGGGTCGGCTATATGGATTCACTTTCTCCACTCTAAACGATTTTGGGTTAAATCCTCAGAAATGTGTAATGTTTCTGGGCCATGTTCTACTATTTTCCTCCAAGTCAATTTAGGTCTACCCTTTTTTTTTTTTCTTTCTATCTTCTAACCTAATGTGCTCTACTTGTCTAACTGGAGCTTTCGTATATCTATACTTCACATGATCAAACCACCTCAATCTCCCTTCTCTTAATTTATCCTCAATTGGCAACACTCCTAACTTTTCTCTAATATTCTCATTACGGACTTTATCTAGTCTAGTATGGCCACTCATCTACTTTAACATTCTCATATCTGCAACTCTTATCTTAGATGCATACGACTCCTTCAGTGCCCAACACTCACTACCATATAACATGGTCGGTCGTATGGCTGTACGGTAAAATTTTCCTTTCAACTTATTGAGAATCTTGCGATCACATAAAACTTCTGTGGCACGTCTTCACTTCAACCATCCGGCTTTAATCCTATGACTAACATCCTCCTTACATCCCCCATCTATTTGAAGGACTGAGCCGAGATATTTAAAATGATTACTTTGGGACAGTACCACTCCATCTAAACTAACTCCTTCCCTATCATCAGTTTGGCCTTCATCATCAGTTTGGCCTTCACTGAACTTGCAATGCATGTATTCTGTCTTCGTTCTACTTAACTTAAAGTCCTTTGACTCTAGAGTACTTCTCCAAATCTCTAGCTTTCTATTGACTCATTCTTGCGTCTCATCTATTAGGACAATATCATTCGCAAACATCATGCACCAAGGAATGCTCTCTTGTATATGTTTCGTCAATTCATCTAAAAATAATGTAAAAAGGTAAGGGCTTATAGCTGATCCTTAGTGTAATCCAATTGAGATGGGAAAATTTCTTGTGTCCCATCCCACTGTACGCATAATAGTAGTTGCTCCTTCATACATATCTTTCAACACTTGTATGTACCTAATAGATTTTCTCTTTTGTTCTAACACATTTCATAAGACATCTCTTGGAACACTGTCATAAGCATTCTCCAAATCAATAAAAATTATGTGTAGATCTTTTTTCACATCTCTATATTTCTCCATCAAGCTTCTAAAGAAAAAGATCGCTTCCATAGTTGAACGACCGGGCATGAAACCAAATTGATTGAGAGAGATAGAAGTATCATGACATAGTCGATGCTCCACAACTTTCTCCCACAACTTCATAGTATGGCTCATGAGTTTAATTCCCTTATAGTTTGAGCAACTTTGTATGTCTTCCTTATTTTAATAGGTACTAAAATACTCCTCTTCCATTCATCAGGCATTTTCTTTGAGTTTAGAATCTTATTAATTAATTTAATTAACCATGCCACTCCCATATCTCCCAAACACTTCCACACTTCAATTGGTATTCCATCGGGTCCACAGGCTTTACCCACTTTCATTCTCTTAAGTGCTTCCTTTACTTTTAAAGATCTAATCCTTCTAGTATAATTCACATTCTTTTCTATTGTTCTATAGTCTATATTCACGCTATTGCCATTTTGACTATTATTAAAGAGATCATTAAAATAATTTCTCCATCTTTCTTTAATGTCCTCATCTTTCACCAACACTTTTGCTTTTTTATCCTTAATGCACCTAACTTGATTGAGATCTTGACATTTTCTTTCTCTCCTCCTTGCTAATATATAAATATCTTTCTCTCCTTCTTTAGTTTCAAGTTTCTCATATAATTTTTCAAAGGCCTGTGCTCTTTCTTGACTAACTGCCTTTTTTGCCTCTTTCTTTGCTATCTTGTACTGTTCATATGCCTCATTATTATTACATTTAGGTAATTTCTTATACTATTTCCTTTTTCTCTTCACTGCCTTTTGTACTTCTTCATTCCATCACCATCTCTTTTTGAGAGTGGTCCATGTCCTTTAGACTCTCCAAGTACTTTTCTAGCTACTTCTCTAATCTTTGATGCCATCTGTATCCACATATCATTGACCTCCATATCTAGCTTTCATGCTTCGGACTCGAGAAACTCATTTTTGAACTTCACTTGCTTTACTCCGTTGAACTCCCACTACTTTGTTCTAGTTACACTATTTTTTCATACCTTACTTGAATTGTTCCTAAACTTGAATTGTTCCTAAACTTGATATCCAAGACCACTAATCGATGTTGACTTGTTAAAACTTCTCTTGGAATGACCTTGCAATCATTGCATAGAGCTCTATTTGTCTTCCTGGTTAAGAGGAAGTCAATTTGGTTTCTATGTTGCCCACTTTTGAAAGTCACTAAATGTGACTATCTTTTTATAAAGTAGGTATTTGCTAATATTATGTCATATGCCATAGCAAAATACATGATGTTTTTTTCCTCCTCATTTCGACTGCCAAACCAAAACCTCCATGGACATTCTCATAACTTTGCCTATCACTTCTTACATGTCCATTCAAATCTCCACCAATGGAAACATTTTCTTCATTCGGTATGCTTTGCATTAAATCATCCATATCTTTCAAAAACCTTTGTTTACTCTCACTATCTAATCCTATTTGTGGGGCATAAGCGCTAACTACATTTATTGTTTCTCTTTTTAGTACTAGCTTTACTAGTATAATTCTATCTCCTACTCTTTTCACAGCTATTATAGCGTCTTTCAATGTCCTGTCTATGATTATGCTCATTCCGTTCTTGGTTCTCTTCTTTCCGTTAAACCACAGTTTGTACCCTGAATTTCCTACTTTCTTGCTTTTCTCTCTTACCTATTTAGTCTCCTGAATGCAAGCAATATTCACCCTTCTCCTTCTCCTTTCCAAGGTATCCACAAGCTCTAAGTGATCCAACATTCCAAGTACCAACCCTGATTCTCCTCCTATCCTGTGCCTCCCTAATTGGTCTCCTTCTATGATATCTTCTATTGTTTTCTATGTCTATCTTGTGTTCTGTTTCACTATTTGTTCTACATTGTGAATTTGTACATCTGTTATATTTGTATTGACAATCCTATTAATGTCACAGATTCATATTGACATACATATTAATGTCACAGATTCATCAGTACATCTGTTTCATTTGCATTGACAAACCTATTAATTTGTCAGATTCATCAGTATATGCTAAGCAAGGCACCACCAGTTCCTCAACTAAACCCCTCTCCGGATTCTGAAGAACAACCTACCAATAGGGAGGGTGAAGCCCAGTCAAGTTTGCAAGAAGATGGAGCCATAGCTGCACATCTTCCAAATCCAGTAGATGATGAAAATCTGGCAGTAGGTGATACGATTACTGAAGAAGTGCCTGAGGCTCCTGTCAATGTGAATCCTGGCACTACAGGAGTGAGCGTATCAAGAGAGATTCCTGCTAATCAGCTGCTGCATGAGCCAGGGACAAGGGTTCAAAAACCAGCTGATGATCGCTTGTTCACATGGGCTGCTGTTGGACTCACCATTGCAATTGTGGTTCTTTTGCTGAAGAAGTTCTTGAAATCCAGTGGACATGGTGCTTTGTTCATGGATGGATCATAAATGCAGAGATATTCATCTAGATTGGGATTGTGTTTTAAGTTATATTTATAGGGAGGAAAAAAAAATGGAGAACAAAACAAGAAGAGGGAAACGTTCTACCAAGGTTTTCATATATATTGGTATAATTTGTAATTATATATTATAACGTGCTCGATTATTGTAATTAACGATGTAGATGAGCGACTTGTTTGCATTTGGAAACATGTATGGAAGTGTTCTTACGTCGCTATCTGATGTAATCCCTAGACATTCTGTTGGGTTTGAATAGTTGGATGGTGTGGGAAATCTACAGTGTTTGCTACCCAGTTTGCACAAGAATTAGCGCTCGTAGGCACGTTAGGAGACAACTCACATGAGAATAACATGCTAACGTTTTGGAATAAGAGCCTTTAACTCCCGAGGGATGGAATGTAAAGGAGTCGCAATGAGCTGAATAATGGAAAAACAATGTGATTACACTACACAGCTGAGAAAGCCACTTGGTTGCATAAAGACACGGTTCTCCCAAGGCGATACCTTGATAAAAGTATAATTTTAAAAATATTTAAATTTTAATTTAATATATTTGAACTATAATAATTTTAAAATATTAAGATAAAAGTTTAAATTCATTTTCTGAAAAACATTTCCTAAGTTGAATTTTTTTTTTCCCCTCAAAAGTTGAATTTGTTAACCGGGGTGGTAAAACAGTTGTGCAAGACGTCCTTGATTCAAAATCTTAGGACCATGCCTTTCCTATGAAATTATTGATCTCTATTGATTTTAATTAGAGAAATTATGTGTACATCTGTGATGATATATAGGAAAAGTCAATTCAATTAATATTATACACACATTTATTCCATGGTATAATTTCTACCCATGTTTTGCCCAAGCAGAACAGTTGCTCCAGAATTTTGCTTCTGGGGAATCATACTCACTTGTCAGAAATGACAAATGCCTTATTAGTGGCTCGAAGGGAACTCCACTTCCTTCGCTTTCTGCTTGGAAATTCCAAAAGGGAAAGTCAAGGGGGAGATGCACTGAAGAAATGTAAAAATTGATTTCCATCTCTCAACTATACCGAAGCATTTAATTCCATTCTTCAATTTTAGACCATCAATTTTGAGGTTCACCCCCATATCGATTGGAAACTGGAAAGAACTGAAGTTTGATTTTTAGGGCATGCGATAATTAATCCTACCTCTTTTTTTAATTGACCAGTACAACCTCAATTGATAAAGGGTGGGAGTTCTTAAAACTTGAAAATCAAAAATTAAAAAAACTAAATGTGATCTGATTTAATGTTAAACTTTAGTATCTCATTTAAAATGTCAAAAAATAAAAAAATAAAGGTATAGCTGAAAAATGATGATTTATAGTTAAGAATTAAAATATAGAGTTTTTTTTTTTTTGAAAAACGCAGGAATCAAAATTATTAGTTTTGAAATACGAAGATTAACGTGTTTACAATGGCGGAGCATAGGGCTTAGAGAGGCCATCACCCTCCAAAAGTTTTGAAAATTAATTTTTCAAAAAATATATACTATTTCCACCCTTAAATTTTTTAAATTTTATAAATTTTAATGTATTTATAAAAAATACTATTTACCCATTTAATATTTATATAAATTTTATTCATATTTTTTATATTAATTTTAATTTCTTAATATTTTATATTTTTATTTATATTTGTATTTTTAATAAAAATTTATATATTTTTAATCCTAAAAAAAAAAAAAATGAAAACCCCTTGCCTGGCGGTTTTTCTTTTTTAATTAACAAACCAACACTGAAGTGCTGATTGCATGGGCAGGTACACTCGTGGGCTTTGTCATCTCAGACTGAGCGTCGTTTAATATCGTTAAGGACCTGTAAAAGACTCAAACAAGCTAGACGAAAAGCAACTCTAATACGCCAACAACAAATTATACGGCGCCGTTTAAATCTAGGTCATGGAATCACGCGAAACCAACGCGCGTAGTCAGTGGCGCCAGATAATCCCAAATAAATTGTTTTTATTTTTTTTTATTTTCCCTTATTTTCTCTCGAGGAATCTTTACTAGCCGCAAGCAAAGATATAAAACGCAACGTTTTAACCTTCTTCTCTCTTTTCGTCTGTTCTCCTTCGCTGCCCGGACACTACTTCTACAATCGTTCCCTGTAGAGAGACCAACGAACAAGACTACCAAAGACGAAAACAGAGCTGCGTCGGAGAATCTAAACTCCTCTTCTCGCGCGTGCTGTACACTCACTGATCTGTCTTAATTTAGATTTTTTATAATTCTTTAACTCTTGGACCTCTGGATCCCTATTTGCTGGTGCCTTCCCATCAGAAGACACAGAGACACACTGCACCTTCAAAACGCGTCGTTTTGCCTCGGAATTCAACTCCATTGGAGGTACCAATCCTAACGGCACTTCCGTTTTGACTCACCAACTAATTGCTTGTGTAATTTCCTATTGATAGGCCGGATAGAAATTGTGCTTCGGTTGAATTTGATATCAAATAGTTTTTTTTTTTTTTTTTTTTATGCAAAATTGATTATACTATGGTATCATGTAGTGGCGAGAAATTAAATTTAGGGTTTTTTTTTTTGTTTTGTGCGTTAGAAAGATATGCATTTGGATTTTTGCTGGTCAGGCTTTCAAAAGTATAAGCTAAAAGTTTATCAGGACTCTCAATCTGGTTAATTTGTTTGGCACATTACAAAAAGTTACGTCTCATTCTCTATTTTCAATTTTTCCTGTTGATTTATTTAAGTCATTACTTCGATACTTGTTTATTACACCAATTTCTTTTAATTAGCTGACTGAACTGAATTTTCTCTGGATTATATTAGTATTTGCTGTTATTCTGCATGACTATATATCTGGTTGAAGTGTCCATTTTCATTTGCATAGTAATGTTTAGGATTTTGGACAATGATGCAACTTAAAGTTACAAAATACATTTGAGGGGAATTGAGATGATTAGAAACTTGTCTTCACCCGGGTTGTGTAACTAATCTAGATTGGAATATGGAACTTCCTTTTGCACGATCGAGGCATTTTTACTTTTAAGATGGCACATGGCAGTAGAAAGTGTTTTTTTTTTTTTTTTTTAAATGGTGTATCACCTGAGGATGCTACTGTTGTGGTTTGTTTATATGTTTAGTTTTGTTGTTTTGGAATGGCTTTTGGTCATTTTTTTTTTATTTGTTTGTTTTCTGTTTTATTTAAAATCAACTTATATCAATTACATTTATTAATCTGCTGGTCTTCTTTATGACAGGTAATATGGCTCTACGGAAGTACATTCCATCGGGTGATGCACCTTCTGTTGGTATGAAGCCTTTAAATTTTTTTAGTAAGGTGCATGAGAATGCTCAGCATGTGGATCCGGAGACAAAAGTGAAGCCTGATGTGGATATTGACCTCAGAGAAGTTTACTTCTTAATTATGCTTTTCCTTTCAGCTGGTCCATGTCACAGAACATATAGACAGTTTTGGAATGAACTTCTTGAACATCAACTTTTACCTAGAAGATATCATGCTTGGTATTCAAGGAGTGGGGTGCGTAATGAGGATGAAAATGATGATGGCCTATCCTTTCCATTAAGTTACACTAATTTGGTTGAGAGGTATGAAGCATGTTTATTGCATTAACTTTTTTCTTCATCTTATAGAAAAAATAGTTGTTTACCTGCATGATGTGCAGTATTGTTATAATTAATTATCATGAAGTACTTTTTTCCCATATAGTTAGAATGTAATAATAAATCGAAGGCATGAGTTAAAAATGATAAAAAGAAGCCGGAGAGACTGAGCATATTCATAAAACCTGCCAATAATTCAATTAACAAACAGAAAATTATGCTTTTCACAGCAAACAAATTATTCATCCCAAATGTGCGCATCTCTAGAAACAACCCCCAGAAAGGCATAGAAGTCTTATAAGTCGAGTTGTATGACATTTATCATAATTTGAGTTCTATTGATAACAATAAAAATAGATAAAAGCCTATAATTTATGTGCAATCCCAAGATATCCACATGATGGGCAATTTGAATTGATATCCAATATATCTCTATAAATATCTAATTAAATAATGCCAGAATTTTTTTTCCTTTTTCTCACATGGCAAAAAGAGATGGCGTCAAACCTACAATTTTAGAAAGTTAAAAATGACAAATGGCAAAATTTGACTAAAACAGTTTTCTATATATACATATATGTATAGCTCATATTCTTTTTATACTGTTTTATATGAATTCTACATTATGGTTTCTTTTAATTGGTTGCAATGCAGACTCATTCCAAGTATGTAGAACTGGAGGATATCTCTTCTTTTATAATATCTTTGACTTACTACTTTCATCAATTGTATCTCTCGACTCTTAGGTATCCTCACATTGAGAAGGATCACTTGGTAAAGCTTTTGAAGCAGTTATTACATAATACAGCTTCCTCGTCACAAGGCTTAATTGGTGCCCCAAATGCTGCTGATGTTCCTACGCTTTTGGGAGCAGGCTCATTTTCACTTTTGAGCCGTAGGTGACATTTATTTATGCCTTTAATGTTAAGCGTGTGTCCATTTTTCTTATTCATGTTACTGTTCTTCCTCCTCTTTCCTTTTGGGAGTTGGAGGTAAAATTTCCCATTTTTGTCTAATTTTGAAATCTCCCTCTTATTCAGATGATAGAGATAATGGAAAAACCGAAACCAACTGTCCCCCTATTCATATGCGATGGCCTCATATGCGTGCTGATCAGGTTCATGGACTGAGTTTGAGAGAAATTGGGGGTGGTTTTTCAAGACACCACCGTGCACCATCAGTCCGTGCGACATGCTATGCTATTGCTAAACCATCAACTATGGTACAAAGAATGCAGAACATTAAGAAGCTACGGGGACATCGAAATGCTGTCTATTGCGGTATGAGTTTTGAGGAATAAGATTGAATGGTTCACTATTCACATTTGCATGGAAGTTTAGTGTCCCCCAAAAGTTTGAAAAATTGAACTGAAATATAATGTCTATGAAGACGCATGCTAGGCATTATTGTTGGCATTTTTTGTTGAAATTCATTGTCAATTATGGTTTTAAATAAACGTAATGGCCATTATTTAAAGGTTTTTTAGCTTACCGTTACTGTTACCATCGTTATTTAACGGATTTTTAAACTTATAACTGTAACGGCTCCTATTTTTCCATTTTTTACTTCTTCCATGTGAAATGCAGAGAAAAAACATTTTTTGGACAAAAAACTATCTTGTCTCATTCATTTTAGTACTTAACATTGTCTCTCTAGGCAACTAAGTCATTTTCTCTCAACTCTCTCTCAATTTTCCCCACAACCAACTCAAGTGAATTCATTTATTTCTCTACAAATCTTTGAGCTCAAGGGCATAGATCATCAAATAGACAAGATAGTTTTGAAGTGAAGGAGATTAAGGGTGCCTTATTGTTTATCTTTTTCTAATATTTAGCTATTTTTGAATCATTTTTAGGTAGATAAATAAATAATTAGAAAATAATATCCAAAAAAGTTTTAGGCTTTAATAATATCTGCTAAGTATAAATTTAGGTTTTGGTTGGCAAGATAAAATTTAAGAAAAATAAATAATCATGAAATTAACTCTTGAAATTTATTTTCATAGATTAAATAGTAAGTTTATAACCTAATTACGTTGTAAGTAAGTTTACAACCTAAACTAATGATCAAAACTCCCAGACGTAGCCGAGGATTAAAGTCAAGATAATTAACAACCTCCTAGACACTCACTTTGGTGGTAATAAGGCTATTTATTTACTATCTTCCTAGTTATTTTAGTTTTAAATTGATTAATACTAATAATGTATAAGAATGATGGATTTAATGTCTTTATTTGATATATTTGTACTTATCATTTAGTCGTATATCATAATTATAATTGTATCTTTGAATATTTATTCATTTTATGAACTTTACAAAGCATAGCTATAGACCGTTACCTTGTTACAGGCCCGTTCCCATTACTCACGACCGTGACCGGGAACGCAGTTGTGACTATGATTTAAAACCATAGACAGATCTATATCTGACGCATCACCTTGATGTGAATATTGCAGCAATTTTTGATCGCTCAGGAAGATATGTTGTTACTGGTTCAGATGATCGCCTTGTAAAAATCTGGTCCATGGAAACTGCATTTTGCCTGGCCAGCTGTCGTGGACATGAAGTGGGTTTGAATGTCTTAGAAAGCAAACATCTATCCATTATTTGTCTTTTTATTTTTGGTTAATTGTATTTTGCCTCTCATTTTGTGCATGAAAGGGCGACATTACTGACTTGGCTGTGAGTTCCAACAATGCCTTAGTGGCATCTGCTTCAAATGATTGTATAATTCGAGTGGTAAGCTTCTTTTGCTATCCAGTGTCCTAAGGTTTCTCTTTTTATTTTTTTCTCCTATATACTTTTATTTAACTTGATATTTGACAAATCCTTCTGGATGGTGACAGTGGCGTTTGCCAGATGGGATTCCAATATCTGTTTTGCGTGGACATACTGGAGCTGTTACTGCCATTGCATTTAGTCCTAGGCCTGGATCTGTATACCAGCTTCTTTCGTAAGTCTGTTTTTTTAAAGTTCTCTTGCTTTATTCTTTTTGGAGCTGCTTTTTTATTGTTGATTTATTGGTTCTAGTTGACATTATTGATCTATGTTATGTGTCTTTTACAAATCTTAGGTGTTTGTTTTGTTTTTTTTACGAAGCTGCTATTGCTGGATAACTTGTTAGAATGTTGCTTGTTAAGGTTTGATTGTAGACCTGCATCATCCCCCACTTTTCCCTTCATAGAATATAACTTATAATTAACAAATAAATCTTATATGTTTTCTCTACTTGAATATAACCTTTGCTCTTGTAGCCAAATTCTTCTGTTTTAGGATTGAGGAATTATGCTGGGTTGAGCTTTGTGTTTCAAATGAATATAACATCTCAATACATATAATCTGAATTTATACCTATGGCCACTATTTTCAGTATTTGTGGTCATTGTTATCTTCCATAACCATATAGTGTTTAATTTCCTTAGTCACTCAATTACATGATTTTAGTTGCTTGTATTGTACTAGCCTTTTGACATTATTACCTTGAAGATTATATAATATACATCTAAGGTACTAATATAATTTATTTGGTAACTTTTTGTTGCGTTCTGCACTTTGCAGCTCATCTGACGATGGAACATGTAGGATTTGGGATGCTAGGTATTCCAACTCCAGTCCACGGACATATATTCCTAGGCCTTCAGATTCCATAATTGGTGGGTTATGTTTTATGCATATTTATGATTGACACACTGATTCATTTGCTTGTAGAACTTACAAGAACATTGGAATGGCTGCAGGAAAGAACAGTGGTCCATCTACAAGTAGTGGTTTGCAGAGCCATCAAATATTTTGTTGTGCATTTAATGCTAATGGAACTGTGTTTGTCACTGGCAGCTCTGATAATCTTGCTAGGGTATGTTCCAGTGTCCCTGATTTGGCAAATTTTTTTTGTGATGCACACTCTACATAGTTTTTATTTCCATTTTGATCTTTTAAACAATAGATTGTAAATGAACTTTGTGTCTATTTATTGATTTACGAATCTGAAATATCCTGTTAATAATAGGCTAATAGCTAGTTATTTGCAGGTTTGGAGTGCTTGTAAGCCCAACACAGATGATTCAGACCAACCAAATCATGAGATAGATGTGCTATCCGGCCATGAGAACGATGTCAATTATGTTCAGTTTAGGTTGGTCTTCCTGCCCTGATCAAAATGTTATAGCTAAAATTTTAAATGCTGAGATAGGATCTTTCTATATTTTGCAGTGGCTGTGCTGTGGCATCTAGGTTTTCTCTCTCTGACAGTTCAAAGGAAGAGAATGCTCCAAAATTTAGAAATTCATGGTGTGTGGACTACTACCTTTTGTGCATCTCTCAGATGACTTATATTTGGATTTTTACCCATGAGGGCTTATATCACTGCATAGATACGAGTATTTCTGTGTCTACAGGTTTTCTCATGACAACATAGTCACCTGTTCTCGAGATGGCAGTGCAATTATTTGGATTCCAAGATCACGTAGATCACATGTATGCTTATAATTTCTCATTTAGATTATTTTTAAACCTCACTTTTCTATTGGCTTGCATGTGAAGAAACGAAAGTCGGTGCACTGATGTAAATTTTATCAGGTTTAATTTGGGTCAGTTTTACTTTGAGGAATATTTGAGATTTCTTTTTGATTTTTGAACCAAAATTATCTATTTCTTTTTCAGGGGAAAGCTGGCCGGTGGACTCGACATTATCACTTGAAAGTTCCTCCTCCACCAATGCCTCCTCAACCCCCACGAGGAGGTCCACGTCAGAGAACTCTACCAACTCCTCGCGGTGTGAATATGATCGTGTGGAGCCTAGATAATCGTTTTGTCCTTGCTGCTATCATGGGTAATGTTGTTATGTGCATGCACACATTCTTTTGTGGTTTCCTATATACAAGTGTTGATTTATATATCATTCTTTCTGTTTGATCATATAAATGTGATTCAAGTGGGCACAAATCTTTGAAGAGCTCATGATGATCGGATGTATCTCTCACTTTCACTTCTTGAACTAGTTGTGTGTATGTTGACTTGGCACCTATGTTATTTAACAATTTCCAGAGTTGTTGTTGGTGGACCTAAGCTGCAATTTATGAGTTGTTTTGTGAACTACAACTTGTATCATCATTCTTTGTGGCTGCATTTTTGCTAGGTAATTTGTTGTAGAGATTGGCTAAATGATATGTGTTGTAATACAGATTGCAGAATATGTGTTTGGAATGCTGCCGATGGTAGCTTAGTGCATTCTTTGACTGGCCATACTGATTCTGTAAGTAGTCTTTGTTTCTCTCTCTCCCCTCCTCCTCCTCCTTCTCCTTAGTGAATTTTGGATTGTACATGCATGCCTATATCTTGCGTCATTTTGGATTCTTTAACTTTTCCCAAGATCTTACCTTATGAAGTGATAAGAGAATGTTTCTGACCATTCTGTTTGCATTATTGGCAGACATATGTTCTGGATGTTCATCCCTTCAACCCACGAATTGCCATGAGTGCTGGCTATGATGGGAGAACTATAGTGTGGGATGTGAGTTTTAGTTTGTTCACGCATATTCTGGTTTCTATATTATTTCTTTGTTTATTAAATACTTTCATATTGTCTTCCTTTAGATATGGGAGGGCACACCTATCCAAATCTATGAGATTTCACGTTTCAAGTTAGTTGATGGGAAGTTTTCACCGTAAGTGCAAGACAAGAAAAGACTGTTTTAGAAATTCTTTTATTTTATTGATTATAGTTGGTGTTATTTTTATTCGGAAATCAATATTGAATGACGTGCTATGTTTCAATCATTTTGAATACTTTGTTCCATTTGTTTCATGGAAGCCTACATCCTCTGATTTTGAGTATATAGATTATATTCCAAGAATCCACCTCAGCTTAACATTGCGTTAATCCTAATTATTTTGGCTACAAGGATCCTTGTGAACAGGTGGCCGTGACACAAGGATATGGCTGAAGCTCCAGATATGGCTGAAACAAGGCACAAAGGTCAAAACTGTCAGATTGTAACTGATCGGCTACCCTTGGTTAGCCAGTCGGCTACAGTCCTGAGAAAAGCCTCTGAAGGCCTGTCCCAACCCAATCTGCAGGGTTTCCTAGACTCCATTTAACTCTTTTGAGCCGTCCTAAAGTCATTCTATAGTTCATTAACTGCTCTAAAGTCCATTGCTCTTTCTACCAAGCCAATTTCATTGGCTATCATCATCTGGCATCCATGGATTACTATCCTGTACCAATTTAGCTAATTCGCTGCATAAATCTCTTCTTAGTTTACTCATCTAATTTGGAAGCTACCAACAATCCATACTATTCATCACTGATCCCTGTAAAATTTCAGTAGTTTACTCATTAAAAATGAACCAATTGCAAGCACATTTAGGATCAAGGCTATTGTGAATTTCTATAGTTCCTGGACATGGGTTCAACTGAGTGAGCCTCAAGAGGAAATTATGTGATTTTGAATCTATTTTAGAGTCTTGCAAATGTAATCATTAATTCCCACATCAGCTGGGTATTAGGCAAAAAGTGCTTTTAATGTGACTTGGGCAATCACCCCCTCCTTCCCTCCCCTCAACCCCCCATGATGCCTTTTGGGGTGGAGTTAGGCCCAGTCCATTGGCAACATTAATCAATGTTTATATCATGTCTGCACAACAGCATATTTTTAGTGTGTTCTGTCTACTGCACTTGAGGTGGATGTTAATTGTATTTTGCAGTTGTTTTAGTACAATTTTGCTTTTCATTGAATTACTGACAGAAATGTCTGTAAAGCTCAGGCAATATTTCAACTGATGTCATTATTCCTGTCAACTGCCTTATACAATAGGGATGGGACGTCCATTATACTTTCAGATGATGTTGGTCAATTATATATATTAAGCACAGGCCAAGGTGAATCACAACAGGATGCTAAATATGACCAGGTACCTTAATATCATAAATAACTGGTTATGCCTTTTTTAGGGTTACTCATGACCAGGTTTCTGAAATGCTTTGGATACTTACAATTGGCACATTTCTTTACAGTTCTTCCTTGGAGATTATCGACCCCTGATACAAGACTCCTATGGAAACATACTTGACCAGGTTAGCTACCTAATAACCTCTTGGCTTGAGTAAGTAAAGCAGTATGGGAAGATAAAATTTAGGAATTATTCTCATTGTAGAATTAGAAAATTTAAGAGTTTTATTATTTAGAAATTTTTATCTTATTAGATCTATTATTTAAGAATTTTATTATCTCCTAGTTAATTTTGTTTTAATTTAGTATTAGGATTGAACTAGGTTCTAAAGTCCTAATGTGATTGGGATTCTTGATTCTATAAATAAGACCTAGGGCTTCTATTGTTATGAGAGAAGGTTTGTTATGACAATTTCTATGAGATCAATAATATCTTGAGAATTAGTTCTCTTTTCCGAGGATTGGTCATTGTTTTATTCTTTATTCTTGTTTGTTCTACATCAATTTTGGTATCAGAGCCCAAAATCAATCCAAATTTCTTTAGCTTCCGTAAATTTTCAAGCCTTCAAACCAATACTCTTGTCCAATATCTTTGTTGCCTACTGTTTATTGTTTAAAAAAAAAAGAAACCACAAACAGAGCTTCGAGAAACAGAGCACCAGCAGTGTCGTCCTTCCTTTCACCAAATTGGCACTGCCTGGCCATCCAACAGCCTCAGACTTACCGCTAGCTGACTTGCCGGCCTGTGGCAAGTACGGAGAAACCTTATCGGTCACTTTAAGTTGGCCGGATGCCAAGATCCAACTGGGTCAAGAGACGACCCGACACATGACCCGTTTTTCAGCATCAATCCTTCCTGAACACTCTCTGTCTACCGATCTGTCTCTTCCCATTGTCGGAACTCAACTCTAATGCTAATAGCTACCAAAACCCAACGGGTTGGGTCAGATCCAATTTTGAACTCATCGCGTAAGAAGACAAGCTCACCAAGCTTTTTGTGAGCTTGCCTGCACCTCATTTATTGTATACTCTACCAAATCATTGCTTACGTCACTTGTCAGGCTACGCCACATCAGTAGAAAGTGCCACATCATTGCCATGTCAGCCATTAGTGCCACATCATCAGTGTCAGATCAACAAAAAAATTACGCCACATCAGTAGAAAGTGCCACATCATCACTGTTAGATCAACAAAAAAATTTGATAGTCCTACCCGGCTAATTTTGAAGTCCTGATTCCATTTTTTATGTCTATTTTTAGAAAAAAAACAACTCCAAATGACTGACATTTGCATAGTTTCAGTAAGGTATGATTTTCTTATTAGAATTCAATGTTGTGGGCTAAAAATAAAAGTTCTAAGGAGCAATTAGATGAATATGGGATATAATTCAAAAAATACAAGCTGAAATTGATGACTGTTATGAACAACTTGATGAAATATCTTATTTGATAGATTATATGGTGGTCCTAATTATGCTCCTTCTCGTTTATTTAATGAGTATCGAGATATGCAAATAATCTTACAATATAGGGAGAAAGCACTTGAAGAATGTTAGAATGAGTATCATGTTCAACATACTCATCAACAAGGTAAGGATAAAGAACTTGAAGAGTTTGAAGCATGGAAAAAAGCACATTTAGTTTAATAGAGAGAACAGTTGAATACAATAACAAGTATTGAAAATATAAAAGCAAGAAGTCTTGAAAAGGCAGGGTGTCAACAAGAAGAACAACAACAGCAGCTTGAAATTGAAGAACAAAAAGAGCAAGTTGAAGATGAAATTGAAGAAGAGCAACTTGAAATTGAAGACAAACAAGCTACAGAGCCGATAATAGAAATTGAAGAATTCAAAATTGTGGTTGTTGAGTCTTTAGCTATTGAAGAGTCTATTTAGAATACAAAGTCAATTAAGTCTCAATTGATGTCCTAATTGATTTTATTTGCCTAAATGTTTCCAGGAATATAAAAGAAAGCGCAAACTTCTTCAAGTCATTCTTGTTGCTACCATCCAAGAAGATCGTACTATGTGTTCTCCTTGCTCGGTTCTTGATCCTTCAACACTTTAGAACTCGATGATGAGTTTTTTTTCTAAACAGAGGAGAATAATGCAGTATGAGAAGATAAACTTTAGGAATTATTCTCATTGCAAAATTAGGAAATTTAAGAGTTTTATTATTTAGGAATTTTTATCTTTTTAGGTCTATCATTCAGGAATTTAATTATTTCCTAGTTTATTTTGGTTTAATTTAGTATTCCTAATTAGGATTGAATTAGGTTCTAAAATCCTAATGTAATTGGAATTCTTAATTCTATAAATAAGACTTAGGGCTTCTATTGTTACGAGACAAGGTTTGTTATGATAATTTCTATGAGATCAATAATATCTTGAGAATTAGTTCTCTTTTTCTAGGATTAATCTTTGATTTCTCTTCTTCTTGGTTCTTTCCCTTTGCTCTACATCAGTAAGCTTTTCTATTATGTGTTCCACTTCATGTGCACATAATGTTGAGAAACATAAACTTACAAAGGACTTACACTTAACTTTTTGAGTGATTTAGTCATCCTTGCTTTAGGGTCTGAACATCTTCATGTACAGTATGTTATAAAAGCATTCCTCTTAGTGTTGGCAATTTTCAGTCAAGACTTAATATTGATGTTGTTACACATATAGAGTTCTCAGCAATATGAAAATTATTGGTAATATTTGTGGATATGTAAGTAAAGATAGTGATATCAATTCAAAGAAGTATAAAGAAATATTTAAAATTTTAAGAATTTGAAGAAAATTTTCAAAAAAATATATAAATTGATATATTTATGCATTAATTTATTTTTTTCATTTTAAACTTTTTTTTTTTTGGGAAGATTGTAGTCCTAAGCTAGGTGGAATAAGGGAAACAAATCTGTGTTGATCTTAACTAGTTTGGGATTAAGGCTGTTATGAGACAGATAATCTGTAGAACTCTAATGATGGTCAGCTTTTTAACTTTGGGGTGCTTACTTCCATAAATTTTGTGGATATCTTTCAAGCTAATGTACAGCTTTAGGCTTTTATCTTAATGATGGGTGGGAAAGTTAGTTGTTACTGTGCTTACTTATTGGTTTTAAACAATGCAAAAAATTTGATTCAGGAAACTCAGCTTGTACCATACCGGCGAAATATGCAAGATCTCCTTTGTGACTCAGGTTTTATTCTCAGCTAGAAAACTCTAATCTTTTTGGCATCTTTTTGCAATAGTCTTTGTGATTATTTCATTCTTTCAAGGGCTTACTTTTTTTTGGGAACAATAGGAATGAATCCCTATCCAGAACCTTATCAGAGTATGTACCAGAAGAGACGGTTAGGAGCTCTGAATATGGAGTGGAAACCACCTTCTATAAAACTTGCAGCTGGGCCTGACTTCAGCTTAGACCCAGATTACCAAATGTTGCCCTTGGCAGACTTGGATGTATTGGTTGAGCCGCTGCCTGAGTTTGTAGATGCCGTGGATTGGGAACCAGGAAATGAAGTGCATAGTGATGATACTGATTCAGAGTACAATGTTACTGAAGAGTATTCTACTGGGGGTGAGCAAGGAAGTTTAAATTCTAATTCATCTGTTGATCCTGAGTGCAGTGCAGAGGACAGTGAGGTTGAGGGTAGGGATGGCTCTCATAGATCTAAAAGGAAAAAACAGAAAGCCGAAGTAAGTGTTTTGTGATCAATTTTGTTATTAACTTTTTATTTTTTTTTTCTCCCCTCTCTCTCTCTCTCTCTCTCTCTCTCTCTCTCTCTCACTCTCTCTCTCTCCCTTCAGATTGAGATAATGACTTCTTCAGGGAGACGTGTTAAAAGGAGGAATTTGGATGATTGTGATGGCAATACATTCAGAAGTAACGAAACTAGGAAATCAAGGATTGGACGGAAAGCTTCAAAGAGGAAGTCTTCCACATTGAAGGCTTTGAGACCTCAAAGAGTTGCTGCCCGCAATGCTCTCACCTTGTTCTCAAAAATTACTGGAACGGATACAGATGGAGAAGATGAAGATAGTTCAGAAGGTGATTCATCAGAAAGTGAATCCACACTGCAACACTCAGACATCCAGAGTGATGAATCAGAGAGATCTTTGCGAAATGAGCGAAACAGGCATTTGAAAGGGAAAGAAGTTTCATTAGAAGAGCCTGAAGAAGTTGTTAAATCTCATGAACTTCCTGAATCACATATGAATGCTGGAAACAGGAGAAGATTGATCCTTAAACTGCCAGTTCGAGATCCGACCAAGATTGTTATGCCGGATAGTAGAACACCTAATGGCAATCAGGTTGATTTAGTTGGTTCATCATCCCACAAAGCTCCACAAGAAGCCACTGAGGTAGATAGGGTTCATATAAGATCAGTAGATTTCGGATACACTTCTAGTTATGCAGACTGCAGCACAGTGAAAGGAAGAGGAAAAGGGCACACAGAAAGCTCTCATTTAGATCTATCAGAAGGATACAAAAATGGGAATATCAAATGGGGAGGTGTCAAGGCTCGTACATCTAAGCGTCAGCGATTTGGAGAAGCCATGTCATCAGCTACCCATGCCTCATTTAGTGTAGGTCTTAATGATAAACAAGAGGAGAATAATGTGAATGGATACTTAAAACCTCAGAATATTTCTAGCGCAACATCCCCTTCTCTGGAAGTTCAAGATTATGCGGATAAGATGCGTGAAGTGGCAGCAATGAGTGGAGTAAATATTGGGACTGATACCTCTGAGGTTGTGAATAATCTGGCCAATGGTAAAAAGCACCTCAGCTTTGATGGGTGCATTGATTCTGATGAATTGCCAAAATTGGCTCACATAGCTAATGGGAATGATAAACCTCCTGAATTCAAAGAGAGTAATACAATTATCTCAACAAAGTTAAGGATAATGTCGAGGAAGATTTCAAGAGATTCTTCAGAGAATCAGGGAAATGACGGCTGTGATTTATTACCTGATAGCCATGCAGAGATGAAACAGAATCCAGTTTCAGAAGTGTATGAACGTGAGATGACCAGTAGAATTACTCCAGTTAATAGTTACAATGAATTTCAAAAAGCAGATCCTCTGATTGATGAAATTTCCGTGCCGACATTGGATGACTCAATAGGTTCCCATTCGCATCCAAAAAAGATGTATAATGTTGTTTATAGAAGGTCAAAGTTAAGTAGAGATAGAGCTAATTCAGAAAGTGATATTGGCACGAGAGAGAGCATTTCACATGCTAGTACAAATGAACAGTATGCCAGAGGTGACTTAAATGAAGATACTAATGAAGGAGCTCAAACAAAGCATATCATGGGCTCAAAGGTGACAGATGATATGATGAACTGTAGTTTTATGTTGGGACAGGAACATGAATCAGAGGATAGGTATAGAAATGCCCATAATGGTTCCATTAGCAGACATCAACTTCCTGGTGAAGAATGGGGATCAAGCTCAAGAATGACAGTTGGATTAAGATCTACCAGAAATAGGAGAACCAGTTATTATTTCCGTGATGCTAGTCCAGTAGATAGAAGGAAATCAAATCAATCTGCCAAAAGAGGATCATGGTTAATGTTGTCAATGCATGAGGAGGGCTCTCATTATATTCCCCAGCTAGCAGATGAAGTAGTATATCTAAGACAGGTTAGTAGTAAGAGATATTAAAGATCTATTGTTGCTGACTTGTAATTCATTCCCGTCTTAAGATTTTTGTGATTTATGGTCAATAATTGCAATGATGTATTTTGAATTTTCTGTTTTTCAGGGGCATCAAGAGTACCTAGACTACATTAAATCAAAAGATCCAGGCCCTTGGAAGTTGGTCAAGGGACATATAAGGGCAGTGGAATTCTGTAAAGTTGAAGGCCTTGAGTATTCCACGGTACCAGGATCAGGAGATAGTTGCTGCAAAATGACACTTAAATTTGTAGATCCTACATCTAATGTATTCCAGCAATCATTTCAATTAACTCTGCCTGAAGTGGCAGGGTTCCCAGATTTTCTTGTTGAAAGAACTCGGTTTGATGCTGCTATGCAAAGAAATTGGACATGCAGGGATAAGTGTAAAGTATGGTGGAAAAATGATGGTGAAGAAGATGGTAGTTGGTGGGCTGGCCGGATTCTGTCTGTAAAGCCCAAATCTTCAGAGTTCCCAGACAGTCCATGGGAGAGGTACACTATTCAGTACAGGAGTGACCCCAGAGAAACACATCAACACAGTCCTTGGGAGCTTTTTGATGATGATACTGAATGGGAGCAGCCTCATATTGATGATGAGATTAGAAACAAGCTGATTTCTTCCTTGGCCAAATTAAAGCAATCTGGCAAAAAAATACAGGTAATCACAGAGATGGTCGGAAAAATGAATTAAATTTCAGTTAATGTTGAAGTATATAGCTATCGAATCAAAAACACATTGCCTGTAGTTTTCTGAATTTGTTTGTGAACATTTTCAGGATCAGTATGGGGTTGAGAAATTGAGGCAAGTGTCTCAGAAGACCAATTTTACAAACAGGTACACAACTCTTTTTTGCCTTTCTTCAGTCGCCATTTTTGTGTCTTTTACATGAACTGTGTAAGAGTGACTCTCTCGTTTCGCCTTACCCTCATTTTAACTCCCATTCATAAAGAGCAAGTAAATACTAAATGAAAAGCTGGAGTCTGGCACTGGCATGATCTGTCTTAACATGTCAAATGCATACGCATATATAATTGGAAAATAACGAAAATTGAAAGCCTTAAATATCGTTTGAATCTGTGATATTTTTCAGGTACCCAGTTCCCTTCTCTCTTGAAGTGATCCAGTTAAGGTTAGAGAACAACTACTATCGAACTCTGGAGGCAGTGAAACATGACATCGAAGTCATGCTATCAAATGCAGAATCATACTTTGGAAAAAATGCAGAGCACTCCATGAAAATGAGATGCTTGTCAGATTGGTTTGCGCGGACGTTATCATCTTTGTAGGCCCCAAATTGAGTTTTGTAGAGAAATCAGCTGGCCACCCCCTTTTTTTTTTAAATTTTATTTTTATTTTGTTTTTGTAAATAATTCTCTTTTTTTTTTTTGGCAACTTATTATCATCCCTTTAGATCCAATTTGGAATTGGTTCATGCTCTCTCAACCTTTAGGGTAGATAAATATCTCAGGGAAAATTAGCTGATTGCAGTGGAAAATTTTCTGCTAGAAGATTCATTCTTGTATAGACACGCTTGGTCCGCGTCACCATTAATAAACACCAAGAAAATACAAAAGTCAAAAGTCAAGATTTTAGTGAGACTCTTGCTTTCGGCTTTGACCATATTCTGATTAATCAAATTTGTTTTGCCTTTCGAAATTTCATCCAAATACATTTTCTACTTCCATGAATTCTTTTAATATTTTTTTATCTTTTAAATATCTAATTAGTGTTTTGATGGTAAAAGAATATAAAATTCTTTTCAAATGTATATTGAAATTTTAATTTCATTAAATATTAAGAATCCTTGAATAAAAATTAATCCTATTTTATATTGCAAACAAAATTTTATACATCTTGTATTTATGTCGAAATAATTGCGATTGTACTTCAAAATACTATGAACAAAATTATATATCAAATTTGGAGGGCCAATTTCAAACTACTGTGAACAAAACTATAAATCAAATTTGGGGGGCCAATGAGATAAAAATAATTTGTCAATCACCCACGTCTATGAAAATTTGAAGGGCTTTGGGGCCCTGCTACATTAGATCCCAAGCATGATATGACCAGCTAAATTTATCATCCTTAATAGTCTTTGACTAATTTGCAGATGCATCTCAATCTCTCCATCTATGCCCACAATTAGGGTTGCAGCATACAAAGAACAGCGTCATACCTTCCTCTCCCCTAGCAGTTGCCTGCATGTTTGGAAAAATAAAAATAAAAATAAAATAAAAAAAGGATGAAATTACATGAAGTACTAGAAAGGTGCCCTTCTAATCAGCTCCATTCAAGCACCCGTAGTTTCCTACTTTTCCACCTTGGGGGATTATAGAATGGACCTTTCAAGGAAAGTAATTATCCAGATAGACACGACATACATTTAGAATCAAATTGCCATGGTACTGATTTAGCGGCCATAGGGGTGGTCACGGTTCAGGAATCGCCGGTTTAGATTCAATGAAATCATGAACCTCAACCTGAATCTGAACCAAACCGCCAGGGAACGGTTTGAAAGACGGTTCCTGAACCACCGATTTCGGTTTGAGCTCCAGTTTAAAACGGTTTAGAAGACGGCTTGAATGCCTCGGAAAAAAAAAACGGTTCAAGACAATTTGGAGGACGATTTAGAAGTGATTTAGAGATGATTTAAGGGTAGCTTAAACAAAAAAAATTAGAGAAAAATTTTATTGATTCAAAATTTAAATTATATTTATAAAAATATTTTAATTTTTCTTAGAAATCTTTCAATCAAAATAAAATAAGAAAAAAAAGAAAGAAAATAATTTATCTTTAAGAAAAATTTAATAAATAAAGACTTGAACCTGATTAAAAAACTAGAGATGGAATTAATTTTTTTTGAAGAAATTAGCAAAAAGTGTATGAACTTAATTTTGCTTAAATATCCCTTTAGGATTTAGAGGAATAAAAATTTTTAGTTCTATTATTGCCTTTTTAAAAAAATTATATAATAATTGATAATTAAAAAGTATAAAAGAGAAAAAAAATTAAAATAGAGGGTATTGGAAATTTTATTGAGGATTTAAAGTAATAACAAAGTAATTGAGATAGTATTGAAAATTGAAAGAGTATCGAAAATTAAAATGAGTGTAGAAAATAATTATTTAGAGAATTTGAGAAAAATTGAAAAAATATTAAGAATTGAAGAAAATGCAGAGAATAATTGTGTAGAGAATTAATGATATATATAAATGAATTAGGAGTGAGGTAACATATTTATTAAATTTTTTTCTATTTAAATCACTGGTTGAATCCGGTTTAAAATCGTCGATTCAATCCGGTTCGGAACCGCCAGTTCACGATTCTTAAAAAATATGAACCTGAACCTGAACCAAACCACAGAAAGACGATTTCGGTCCGGTTCGAAGCCGGTTCCAGTTTTGACCGGTTTTTGTCTGATTTTGACTGAACCGGTTCCGATTTAAATTTTTTTCTATTTAAATCACCGGTTGAATCCGGTTTAAAATCGTCGATTCAATCCGGTTTGGAACCGCCAGTTCACGGTTCTTAAAAAATATGAACCTGAACCTGAACCAAACCACAGAAAGACGATTTCGGTCCGGTTCGAAGCCGGTTCCGGTTTTGACCGGTTTTTGTCTGATTTTGACCGAACCGGTTCCGGTTCGGTTCCGGTTCAAAACCGGACCGTCGCCACCCCTAAGTGGCCAAGATGAATCCAAATTTGGTTTTTTAAGGGGTTAACAAGTTACGTTAATAGATATAACTGCAGAGAAACATGCCTATTATGTCTAAACTGCTGCAACGGAAAAGCAGTGCAATCCTTAACACATGAATTAACTTGGAATACCTGAACTTGTGGAACTTAAAAACAAGAAGTAATAATTAATAATAATTCTCTTAGAAAAATGTTATTTCATGTAACCTTATTTATGTTTTTCTAGTATTAAGCCAAAAGAATAAAAAGAAAAGAAGAAAGAATGCAAAACAAAGAGCTAGAGACAAACATCTCACTCTGCATCCCATATACATCAATGCGCTAATTACACAGCCTGTACTTGGGTTTATTTTGGAAAGTCACCAGTGTATCACTTCCATATTAATCCCTGATATATGTGTTGCTTTTATTCTAATTTGTTTTTGAGCAAATTTTGAAGTTTTTATGATCGACCACAACTGATCATGAGAAGAATCATAGTTTGCATGCCATTAAGAATTAACAACGATTTAAATACTTTCTTTTGATTAGGAAAAGGAACAAAGAACCCCTTTTACTTTAACCAACAACTTTTACTTAACGCTGACAACCCTGACATTATGTGCTCACCATGCTAGACAGGATAAGAGCTAACCTGGAAGAAGACAGCTTCTTGATGGTTGCACATGCTGCACTTAACGGATTTAGTGCGAGGAAGTGTTGGATCTGCAGCTACATCCTGCAGTACCTGAGTCCGCTCTGCTACAGAGTGATGTACCTCATTTCTGTATACACAGTTATTTTCAGCAATTTCCTGCAAGAAGTTTGGGAGGAAAAAGAATAAACAGAGGAATCAAGAATATAGACTTTAGTTTTTGTGAACCTTTACAATTACAGTAAATAAATGCAATAATAATCAACTAAATAAAAATCACCACGCACCAGGAAAATATCTATTCTTACATAGGTAGAAACATGAAACAATCCATCACCATTGTCAAAAATGCACCAAACGTGTCTGGTAGCCTGAAGGCCAAATTGGTGCATTTTTGTCAATGGTAGTGGATTGTTTCCTGTTTATGAAAAACATGAAATTAAATGGACAACAACTAAGGACAAGTTCAGCAAGCATTCCTCTTCACTGGAATCACCAGTGCAAACAGCCATTTCTAGAAAACCAAACTACATTGCTCCTACTGATGTACATTGGCAAAAAGAAATGAATTTCATGCAAAAAAATTGATGCCTAAAACTCATAGAATCTTTTGCATAAATTTAGTGGAACAGCTAAGAATCAACAAATCCGCATGAAATATACAGCATAGAACAAAATTAAGTTGAAACAAAAAGAAATGGAACCAAACCCTAATTCCCTAACCGAGTTTATATTGAAGTACTCGAGTCCAAAAGAAATGAGCTAAAATCAAAAAGAAGTTGAAAGAAAGAAACCTGATGATCGCAATTGCGGCAAGCATAGAGGAGGATCTTCTGTTCCTTATCCTCCTTAGGGTAGAGAATGTTGTTGCTGCAATTGATTGAAAAGAAGGGGGAAAAAAAGCAAGAAATTTTAAGAAAAAATACAAAAAAGAAGAAGAATTTGGAATGATGATCGATGAGAAGTTACCACTCGCGACAAAATTTCATGGTACTCATCTTGAAAAGCCTTCGATAGTGAATAGAAACGAATGAAGAATCGGAAAATAGGGTTTTCTTGGCGGGTGAGGGTTTTTGCAGTGACTGCTAGAGAGCCTGTTCCAGTAAAGCTCTCAGTGGACTGGCACGCTATTTGTAGCCTCCCAAGCCTTCTATTGGCTATAGGCGCTGGGGCTTATGGGCCTTTTCACATTGGAAAATCCATTTTTCAGCTTATGAACTTTTTGGGTTGGTCTATTGAAGCTTTTTCAATTATGTAATATTTAGCTCTCATTTTTTTTATTAAAATAAATTCATATCACTATAAATAGAAAATATAATTTATTATTTAAAATTTAAAAAATAAAAAATTATATTATTTTCAATTATTACACTGTTAAAACATAAAACTCAAAAAAATTTAGAGGACTATGGGTATTAATTATTAGGCTCAAGCATTGATGGTCTATTAAAATAAAATAAAATAAAAATTATTTATACTCGATTTATCATAAATTTAACACATAATTATGTAAATTTTATTTAATTTTTACATGAATCTTATTAAACAAGAATTTTCTATTAAAGAAAAAATTCTTAGACTTTTTACAGTTTTTTTTTTTCTCTCTCTCTCAGAACTCCCACGGTTTGGATTGCAGCACAAATAAAACAGTGTATACTGACATATTTACTCCCCATGATCACCCTCCTTTGTTCTAAAATATTCACCCGCCCATGCCCAAGGAAATTAAATGGTGCTATCAAATATTATTGCAACAACAACAACAGGATGGAAAAGTTAACCGTGAAAAGACAGCTTTTCCATGCTCACATGCACTGAGGCTACTCCTTGCAATATCTGTGTGTATTCTGCAACAGAGTGGTGTACCTCATTTCTATAACAGGCAATTAGTATCAGCAACCTACTGCAAGATTTTTGGTATTTCATTGAATAATTCATGAGTAAGATAGGCAGATGCATATTATTATTGGTAAATGCATACCAAAATCTTTTCCTTGTAGCCAACTAAACAGCAATATTTTTTCTCAAATTTGAAGTAAATGGATCATTGACATAAATTTTGTGCATATGTAATTGAAAGATATGCAGTAACTATCATATATCAACATATTTAAATATGATTAGGTAGGTCTGGAAGGTTTGGCAATTAATTTCATGGTGGTTGTTTAGTAAATGCCTTTGAACTCAAGATAATGGAAAAATAATGAGCATCTTCATGTTAAATACATTTAGATATCTATAATGATTGGACAGGTGGAAAAAGAAAAAGAAAGAAAGAAAAAGAAAAAAAAAAGACTGACAAGTCAGGGCAGAACTTGTATACACTCAATTCTAAAAGATGCTTTTGTTGCAAATCCTTACTGAAAACTTGGAATTTGTTTCACACGGCCTCACAGTTCCTCGTTATTCTTATCTTCCTACAACAAGTCTTGCCCTAATGGTGAAAGTGTCGTATGATCACCTTTGTGAAGACTATGACAAAAATCAACTACAACCTTCACCTAAGGCTACAAACAGCGCCGCTTGGGCGACGTGTAATGATACAAGGAATATGTAATAAAACGATCTGACAAATACTGCAAGCCAAGGGCCGTGGGGTCAACACAGCAACGCCTTAAACTTTCGGTTTTCTTCCTTCTAGGAGCACAGCCTCAACGAGAAAAATATAAATCCAACGGTGAAAGCAATCTGATATCAGCCGCAGCTCCCACAAGGAACTCGATAATATATCAAGGCAGGCAATTTGGATTAAACTGATGTGAATCCACCTCGAACAAATTTTATGATGTCCCAAAATATGTCAAAGAGAGGGGTGAATTGGACTTTAAAATAATTTTTTGGTTTTTACTCAAAACCTTTGAAAAATTACAGCTTGGTTCAACCTAATTTTCTACTGTGAAATATGTGCAATACTGCTTAATTGATAAGTTGATACAAAATTGGCTCATAAGCATTCAGTATACTAATCTAACAGGATATATTGGCATTCAATAAGAATTTCAGTAATCTGAATAAAATTACAACACAGCAAACAGAGTAGTAAACAGAATATATTAGTTGACAGCAAATATAGCAGTAAGCAAATTATATCAGATATCAGCAGATTCAACTGTAAACAAATTATCTCAATTTGCAGCAGAGTTAACAGTAAACAATATCAATTTTCATCTCAGCAAAAACACTTCAACCAGAAAATTAAAATGCATAAATGTAAAGAGTAAGAGTTGAAAAAATTGAATACTGAATTTTTATAGTGATTCGGCTCAACTAGCCTACATCCACTCCTTCAAAGATCCCACTTTGAGTCTTCACTCCACTATTATTCTCTTTTAAAGGCAAGAGACAAAAGCCCTTTACAAATATTCTTACCAAAGCTTTTACAAGTAGCTTCACACTTCTACCAAGTGTTATCCCAAATACTTTTCACAATCAAGCTTCAATAGGTGCTTGAATAACCTCTCATAAATGCTAAGAAATTGTTTAAAACTCAATCTCACTCAATACAACAAAATCTATAAAGAAGAGATGAGTAGGTAAGCCAACGATGAGTAATAAAACCAATTTAGAGCACTTTGAATGAAAGTTTTAATGATCTTAAAAGGTTAGGAATAGTAGAGAGACTTTTATTAAGTGCAAAATGGCCAAGAGTAAGTGTATTTATAGCTTTGGATCATTTCTGATCGTTTGAAAACTCATTTGAACGTTACAATTTCAAATTTTAAGAAAATAGCCGTTATTTTATCTTTTTCTGTGATGTTGTGCAGAGTTAAGACAGTTAGAATACCAGAACAAGTAATAAACCAGTTAGCATACCAGAAAAGTAGCAAACCAGTTAGCATACTGGAAAA
Organism: Hevea brasiliensis; assembly: GCF_030052815.1. Taxonomy (NCBI): domain Eukaryota; kingdom Viridiplantae; phylum Streptophyta; class Magnoliopsida; order Malpighiales; family Euphorbiaceae; genus Hevea; species Hevea brasiliensis. Next base: position 75,967,444 of record NC_079507.1, on the reverse strand, counting down.
ACTTTTCTATATAATTTTGAAAACTTCAAAACTTTACACCAAATCATAATCAAATGCTTTTAGGCCATTGATGATATTTTGAGAACTTAGGATAAAAAAAAAATAAGAGATTAAAAATAAGTATAATTGGCTTCCACTCCTCAATTCTTTTCACAAGTAATCCTAAAAGTTAAAACTAACTTCTATACTACATGTACCTTCAAATTTGATCTTCAATGCAGCTTTGGAAGGTAACATTTTCTTCCTTTATCTCCTTTGATTAATCCCGTGTTATCTTAAAATATCAAGCTTTCTTTAAAAGCACAAATCCATCATGAATTCCTTGAATCTTTTTCTTTATTCTTTGAGAAGCACAACACTTAAAACAAGGTTAGTTTGATTCTAGTTGAGTTTTGTTATCATCAAAATCTATGCTCCTTTGAGCTCATGGGGTCAACAATCTCCCTATTTTTTATGATGACAATACTCAATTGAATCACCATGTAAGAATTGACAAGCGTGAGTATGTGTATGAATGTATATGTGGGAATAACTCCCCCTATGTATGTACCTATATCAACACATATTAACAAATAACTCTCCCTTAATAATTTCAATGAAATATTCATAAGCATTTTCTGTCACAAGGAGTTTTAGGCAAGTGTGACTAAAATACTAACTAAATATGCACAAGATATTTTCATCCGCTATATCCATAATATGGATATTTTCATAAGCTATATCAACAATATATTAATCACAAGCTATATCAACAAGATCACTCATTCACTTCTCCCCCTTTTTGTTAGCATTAAAAGAACATGGGAGAAAATATGCACATGTGTATAAACCAAAATTTAGTTTAAGTGCAATGAACAAAATAGTAGATAATGTAGCACACTAATTAATGTCCAAAAAACTAAAACTAAAAATAGCAAACAGAGTAGCAAACTAAGAAACAGACTGTCAGATAAAATAAAATCAGTAAGCATCCAGTAAGTTGATCTATTCCTTCAGCCTAGAGCTTCTTCTGATTTGTCTCAGAGTAGCCATCTTCACCCTTTTAGGCTTGACAGGTTTATCACTTAGGGTTTGTAGAACTTCAGCAGCCATTGCAGTTCCAGGTGTTAAAGGTACAATAGAGCCAGCAACTAACTCAGATGCAGCAACAGTACCAGATTCTGCAGTAGGCTTTTTGCCAGTTTTAGCCTTTTTGCCAGATGGTTTATCAGTTTCTTCTTTCTGCTTACCTTTTTGTTCCTCTTTAGCTGTTTTTGCCTTCCCTTTAGCAGGTGCAGCAGGAGCAGGAGTCTGTGGTTCCGGCTCAGAAGCAGAGTCACTCATGTCATCTCCATTTCCTTCTTTGCTGCCTCCTCTTCCATTACCATCATCGGATTCTTCTTTCTCTTTTTCAGTTTCTTCTTCTTCCTCTTCTTCTTGTTCTGTTTCCTTTTATTCTTTCTCTTTTTCTTCTGTTTCTTCTTCTTCCTCTTCTTCATCATCTTCTTCTTCTTCTTCTGTTTGGGGAACAGAACTATTAGTAGCAGCCTTATTGGTTTCTCTAGCTTCAGTGCTTGAAAGACCCAAATGAACTTTGATTTTGGATAGCTCATTCCCAATTTTATACATCATTATCAAAGTTCCATCAATCTTAGAATCAAGTACATTCATAAGAACATCTTGAAAAGATATAAATTTTTGTATTTCTCCAAATTCAATCTCAACAAATTGCCTTAAATTATTCACTTCTTCCAGAATTTTTTCAACATCAAAAGCACCACTTGCACTACCCTTAGAACTAACACCTTGTTCAAACCTTAGTTTTCTGCTATCATCATCTTTCTGCAGACTTGTAATTGGGATCATATTTGTTCTAAGTTTCTTAGTTTTTAGGGATATCCCAAAGTCTTTAAATAGGCCATTAAGAAGATGGGCATAGGGTAGTTTGTAAGGTGGTTTCCATTTCATAATTTGTTTTAGCATAAAGTAGGCAAGATTAAACGCAATTTCATTTACAATATGACAAATTATGCAGAGATCAAGTTTGCTTAAATAGTTTGGACTACCAGTTCTAGGATTCAGCACATAAATGATGAAGCTAGCAAGGATTTTAATGTGTTGGTGAGCATGGGTGATGCTAGTCTTATCTTTCACTTCTCCTTTAAATACCTCTGCCTCAAAATCTCTTTTATTGAACCCTCCAACAGCAAATACTTCTTTGTGAGAATAGATTCTATTCTCACTATTTAGGATGCCTAGGGCTCTGGCTAGCCTTTCTACTATCACCTCATAAACTTTTTCTTTCATTTTAACCTTAAAATATTCATCACTTTCAGCATCATCAACTCTCAAATTTTTGTAGAATTCTTGAACTTGGTTCATGAATGGCCCTTTCCATAAGCACAATTGGAGCTTTTGAAGTCCTTTTCTTCTTAGAACCTTTTTCCTAGACAGGCTCACTGGTCCTTTTCTTGGACTTTTCTTTTGATTTTCCAATGACCAGAGGAGCTTCTCTCTGTGGAGGAGGTGATGCAGGGACACTGGGATTGGTAGAATCTAAAGATGAAGAGGGTGTGGTAACCTTTTCCTTTCCTTTTCCTTTTGACCGTGCCATGACCAAATCAGAAAAAGTTGGTAGTAGGGATAGATGATACTAAGTTTACAAAATAAACAATGTGAGCAACCAACGTATAACTATTAGAAGTATACCAACACATTTTTGACACAATGTCATGCATTTAAAAAATTTAGGATTGATAGTAAGAAATAATAGGGTTCTTGAGAATATCAATAACAAATTTACAATTTTAGCAAACAATGCATTTTATTGTCGTGGAAATGCTTAAAATAAGAAAACCCATCAACTAATTTTAAGAAAAATTGAAGATGCATATAAAAAAAAAATAAATACCACAACAATGTCGCAAAAAAAAAATTACCTGATACTTGTAGACCAAACGATAATCAGTGAAGGCGAGAGAAGGAGAGAATGCATAAAAAAACTTAACCCAAAAAGAACTAATCTTGAGTGATTTCCTTTGGCAGAGAGAGTGAAATGTCGAGGAATAAGCAAGAAAAATTTTAGGGATTTTTTTTTTTGAAGAATGCGAGAAGAAAGCTTTGTGACAGAGCAAATGGGTTTCGAAAATTTTTAAAGAAAATGAAAGGAGATGGTGGTTGAGAGGGTTGTGAGTGAAACGGGTTAATCAATGGAGAAGGGATACGTTCAATCAGATTTTGGGATGCATCGGAAAAGGAAAAATTTTGAAATTTAAACTTGAAAATACATAAATGGAAATTTTATAGAGTGATTGATACCGTGTATCAGTGGAGAAGCAGAGAAGACTGATGGTTCTGCAAATTTTTGAGTCCCGCGCTAGAAATTAATATATGAAAAGTCTATTTTGCCCTCTAAACACATAATGAGACATTGCTTTAAATAAAGGGGTGTTTAAGTAATATGACTTTTAAGACTACTGGATTGACGCTCAGGCAAAAATAATTTTAGAATTTCAATACAATCAGACTTGACTACCAATTTGCCAACGAAGAATTAAGAGCAGTGATAAAGCACTTAGCAAACAAGAAAATTAGCAAACAGATTAGTATGCCACTGCAATCAAATTTTGCAAAATACTGTTCACGTCAGATCATACTCAGAAATTTTTAAATTACACCAGAAATATCAGAACACATTTTTATCACCAAAAACCAACATATATCACTTCATTTTCATATAGGAACATGAGTATGCATCAAAAGTTAAGCAAGAGCATCAGTCATACCAAGTTCTCTTCTTATTTTGCAAAAAGTTTCCTTATTAAGTGGCTTTGTAAAAACGTTAGCAAGCTATTTTTCAGAAGGGACAAATTCAATTTGAATATCACCATTTTGAACATGATCCCTAATAAAATGATGTCTAATTTCAATATGCTTGCTTCTAGGGTGTTGGATAGGATTTTTTGACAAGTTTATAGCACTAGTGTTGTCACATCTTATGGGAATGTGATCAAATTTAATTTCAAAATATTCAAGCTGTTGTTTCATCCATAAATTTTGTACAACACAACTTCCAGCTATAATATATTCAACTTCTGCTATAAAAAGTGCAACAGAAGTTTGCTTTTCACTGTGCCATGAAATTAATGCATGACCTAGAAATTGACAAGTTCCAGAAGTGCTTTTTCTGTCCAATCTACTACCAGCAAAATCTGAATCACTATAACCAATAAGATTAAATAATTCACATTTTGGATACCACAAGCCAATATTGTGTGTGCCAATGAGGTACTTAAAAATTCTTTTAACTGTTATAAGATGAGATTCTTTTGGACATTATTGAAATCTTGCACATAAACATACACTAAAATGAATGTCTGATCTAGATGCTGTCAAGTAGAGTAAAGAACCAATCATACCTCTATAGAGTTTATTATCCATCTCCTTACCTTTTTCATCTTTCTCTAATTTGACTGTTGAGCTCATGGGAGTTCCAATGCTTTTCATATCTTCCATTTTGAATTTCTTTAGCATATCCCTTATATACTTGGACTGATTTATAAAAATTCCATCTTTCATTTGTTTGATTTGCAATCCAAGGAAGAAAGTAAGTTCACTCATTATACTCATTTCAAATTTACTTTTCATCAAATTGGAAAATTTCTTACAAAGGGAATGGTTAGTAGCACTAAAAATGATATCATCTACATAGATTTGCACAATAAGCATGTCTTTTCCTAGTTTCTTAATGAAAAGAGTAGTATCCACTTTTCCTCTGTTAAAATCATTTTGAAGTAAAAATTTATTAACTCTCTCATACCATGCTCTAGGAGCTTGCTTTAAACCATAGAGAGCTTTAGTAAGCTTGTAAACATGATTTGGAAAATTAGGGTCTTCACAACCAGGAGGTTGAGCCACATAAACTTCTTCGTCACTATATCCATTTAAGAATGCACTTTTAACATCCATTTGATAAAGTATGAAATTCTTAAAATATGCAAATGCACACAATATTCTAATAGCTTCTATTTTAGCAACTGGAGCAAAGATTTCATCAAAATCAATACCTTCCTCTTGGTTGTATTCTTGAGCTACTAGTCTAGCTTTATTTCTAATTACATATCCTTTTTCATCCATCTTATTCCTAAATACCCATTTAGTTCCAATAATAGAATGCTTTTTAGGTTTAGGAACAAGTGTCCACACTTTATTTCTTCCAAATTGATTTAATTCCTCTTGCATAGCAAGAAGCCAGTTCTCATCATTTTGAGCATCATCATATGTTTTGGGTTCAAATTGAGAGATAAAAGCAACATTACCAAAATATCTTCTAAGTTGAGCTCTTGTCATCATTCTTCGTGATGGACTATCAAGAATGTCATCTTTGGAATGATTTCTATGGTACCTCCATTCTTGTGGAATGTTTTGATATTGAGGTTCATCAATTTGTAATTCTTCCATATTTGGTTGGGAGTCTTCTTGAATTTTAACATTTGTGGAACAAGAAAGTTCTTCTTCTTTGTTATTTTGATCATCCTCTACTAGTTGTTTTGGATCAAGCTCATCTTTATTTGAATTCTTTGAATTTAGGATATGCTCATTTTCATCATCACAAGAATCTTTCCTTTGCAAAAAGTATTAGCATCATCAAAAAGTATTGATGCGTCCCAACCGCAAGTGCACGGGTCGTACAAGTAGTATAGAAAAATATCGATCCCACGAGGAGTTGTGTTAATGATTGAATTTTCGATATAAAAGTTGACTAAATTGAAGTATTTATGAAATTAAAATAATGACTTAATGGGTAATGGAGTATGAAATCTAAATGTGCAAATTTAATAATCTATTCAACTATGTAATGATTTAACTAAATTTGCATCAAATTAAAATAAAGCAAATTCAAATATGGCAATATTCAAAATGGCAAGTAATTAAATTCGATTAGAAATTAACAATGATAAAAAGGCGATTCCGGAGTTCGGGATTTCATATTCAAGCTATTTTGGGATTTTCCCTAGCTAACCCAATCCATGAAATTTATGGGTTTAAAGGAGATTAATTCTAAAATCCTTTGAAAACTCTTTCGAGTGAGACAAAGAGTGCCTTAATTAACTTAATCCTACTTTCGTGGAGTTAAAATTAACCAAGACCCATTAGGTTCTTTAATCAATCTATTAAAACCCTCTTAACCCTTAGTCTATTTCTAGATCTAAGTTAATTAAGTCCAATTTCTTGATTAACTATCACTTGGTTTTCTCCTTTCGGTGCTTCAACCAAGGATTAAGAACATAACTTAATGGGGCCCTTCATTAAGCATGTGAATAAGCACACAAGAAATGGATTAAACCTCATAAATTCATTAAATTGGGACTAACCCAGTTCAAATCCACAAAAATAACTAAAATATTACATCCCTTACTCCAGAATCAAAAGTAAACTACTCACTATCCATAATGCTTACAAGATATGATGAGTTTAAATGGAAATAAAGCTTTAATCTAAGCTAAGAAGTAAGAAATTAAACACTAGAAATGTAGAAAAATGTAAAAGAAGGAAGAAATCTGCAAATCTTGGTTAAAAATGGTGTGGAAGGTGAAAATGACTCCTCAAATTCTGCCTCTCTTCTCCTCTTCTTCTTTTCTCCTTGCCTCCTCCTTCTAAAATGGGAAAATGGGACTATTTATAGCATTTTTCTGACATGGAGCCCTAAAATGGTATGTTCTAGGAGGAATTATTTGAGGGAATCTCCTGCCAGCTCATTAATGAACTCTTCATGGATCGCATAAGTGGATCGCATAAGTTATGCATCCCTTATGCGATTTCTGGTTCTGGGTCACTTATGCTTTGCATGACTTGGTGCATAGGTTATGCACAATTTCGTGAATGTGCATAAGGGAGGTGAGAATGTGCATAAGCTATGCATCTCCTTATGCACATTTCGGCCGGTTCGAACAGTTGATCTTTCTCCTTATGCAGACCGCATAGCTTATGCGCAAGTTATGCAGTTTGGTCAATGCATATTTCACTTGAAAACTTGTTTTGACCTCTTTTGCTGTAGAAGACACTCCTCAATGGCAAAAATTCTCTTTAGTCCTTCAAAAACACCATTTTTCCTACAAAACAAAGTAAAAATTACAAATTAATGCAAAATTGACAACTATGAAAAACTAACTAATTAACTAATGAAATTAGCTAAAAATGGTTAATAATCAAATAAAAATGGCTATAAAATTAGACCTAAATGACTATGCAAAATGTATGCATCAAATACCCCCAAACTCAAGCTTTTGCTTGTCCTCAAGCAAACCTTAGAATGTGATGCAAAGTTTTTAGGGGTGCCTTATCCAAAGAGCTATGAAAATTACCAATTGAAGTAACTTAACACACCTTCAGCCATACCAGCAATCCATATACCCATCCTTCAAAATGCAAAGAATTTAATGCTTATCCAAGCTTTCACCGCTTAGCCATCAAGTCAATTATCATTCAAAATCCCCAAACCAACCAATCAAAAGAGAGAGTCATGCTCAAAAGGAATTCTAGAACAATCAATAGTCAAAGTGTCTCTATATGGAATGATGGAATTGAATGAATGAATGAATAGTTCTCCAATCCCATAGGCAAATTCCCCACTCCTGTCTCCACTAATGTAGCAAGTACTATCAAGAGATCAAAGGTCTTTTTAGGGATGTAATGAAGCCATGGGGTTTAAAATGAGGCTAAGAAGAAAGATGGGTAAAAAGTATTCAAAGCATGAGAATATTTTCAATTTTTAAACATAAGGTACACTTCTTATTTTATTATAATTTTTTTTTCTTTTTCTTCTTTTTTTCTTTTTTTTTGTATATATGGAGGAGAGAAGTACACAATGAGAATTGTCAAGTGCTAGCATAGTTTACAAAACACATAAAAATGGAGGGACATTTTGATACTTTAGACTTGTATTTTGCATTTTCTTTTGATGATTGTCCCTAAAAATGCCACCCCCAAACTCATTTCTTTTAATACTTTGGGTGGATTTCTTTCATTTTGAATGGCAATAGTGAAAAGCACATATACTAGCACTTTTACAAGATGACAAGCACTTCTTCTCCCTTTTTTTTTGTATATTTTTTTCTTTTTTTTTTATTTTTATTTTTTAGAAAGTGTACCTAATATTCAATATTATTCTCATGAAAAGGGTTGGAGTGTTTGGTTCGTTGGCTAGGTAGCAATAAGGATTTCAAGAAAAATTAGGGATAAAAAGGCTCAAAGGGGTTTGCAAGGGTCAATTTTAATTAGGAAAAGGGCCAAAGGTTTAAAATGAGAAGGTTTAAATCAAAGAATGCCTAATCATCTCTCTTTTCAAGTACAAGCTGGTATTTCGCCTTGAAAGGTTTAGAAAATTTGTTCTAGGATTGGTGAGACATCATTTGACTACCTTATATCCAATAATTCCCTCTAAACACTTCCATCTCCAAATGACTAGTTGGGTGGCTTTTTGGCTAAGAAGATATGGGCAAGGGATAGACACTTCAAAACCTTGCACCTCTTAGGAAACTTTCAATCCACAAACCCAGCTAAAGGGTGAGTCAAATCACTCTCATAGGCACATTTTCAATACTCAAGGGATTTGGCAAAAGATTTTAATGCATGGTGTATGATTCCTAAGATGAGTAATGTATTAACTAAATGGAGGAAGTCTATTTGTATGTTTGTGTGCAATGTAATGTATAATGTGTGTGTAAATGTGTAATGTGTGTGTGTGTATGGATGTATATGTAAAATATTTACAATATATGTAAATGGAATGGAATGAGATGCTCCTATACTCAAAATGTGAAAAGTAAAGCCAAAAATCAAAATGTGCACCCCCAAACTCAAAATTGGACATTGTCCTCAATGTCTCAAGCAGCAGATAACCAAAACTCAAAGCAAATAATATTGACCAGGAATTGTAAAAAATGAAGAGCAAAAAGAAAGAGTTACCTGGTATGAGAATTCAAGATAAAGGAATGCATAAGAAGTCGCATGAGTTATGCAGAGTTAAGTGCTGTCCAGAGCATGTGCATAGGTAAGGTGCATAAGCCATGCGGTGCTGCATAAGTGGCAATAAGGGTTGCATAGGCTATGTAAAATATTTGCAAATTTTTTTTTTTTTTTTTGTGCATAAGTAGGGTGCATAAGCCATGCGATGCTGCATAAGTGGCAATAAGGGTTGCATAGGCTATAAAAATATTTTTTTTTTTTTTTTTTTTTTTTGGTCATGCGGAAGTGCATAAGTTATGCACTCTCCTTATGCAAGTCTCGGCTGGTCTTGGAATTCAGAGTTGGTGGTTATGCGGAAGTGCATAAGTCATGCACCTTCCTTATGCATGTTTCGGTGACCCTTGAAATTTTGAGGAGCGAAGTCATGCGGGAGTGCATAAGTTATGCACTCCCCTTATGCACCTCTCAGCAGAATTGGTTTTTCAGAAATTTGGGTCATGCAGAAGTGCATAGGTCATGCACTCTGCTTATGCAGTCTTCGGCAATTTTTGGAACTTGGGTTGGTGGTTATGCAGATGTGCATAAGCTATGCACTCTGCTTATGCACTCTTCGGTGGGTTTTGAAATTCAGAGTATGAGGTTATGCAGAAGTGCATAAGCTATGCACTCTGCTTATGCAGGTCTCGGCAACTTTGGTTTTTCTGGGTTTCTGGTCATGCGGAAGTGCATAGGTTATGCACTCTGCTTATGCACCCCTCGGCAAGTTTGAATTTTGGAGTTTCTGGTCATGCGGAAGTGCATAAGTTATGCACCTTCCTTATGCACCCCTCGGCAGAATTGGAAGTTCAGAGTTTTTGGTTATGCAGAAGTGCATAGGTTATGCACTCGCTATGCGCACTTCGCAGAGAGAGAAAATGCAGAATTTGAAGTTGTGCAAATGTGCATAAGTCATGCACTCACCTTATGCAAGTTTTGACAGATATGAAATTTGACAAAATGAGGTTATGCAGAGTTGCATAAGCTATGCACTCTGTTTATGCACTTGCAATAAAGGTGGAAAATGGCAAGAATTGTGGTTATGCAGGATTGCATAAGCTATGCAGTTACTTATGCACAATTCAATAAGATTAAGATTGCAATGGAACATGATTTGCAAGTGTGAAAAATACCCTAGAATGAAGAAATATAATTCCATGAAGCATAAACCATGAGAAATTTTCACCAAAAACACATCAATATATACAAAGTTCATCAAAAATGCATCACACAATCTTGTAGAAGATGGATCCTGCATAAAAGGCATTTGTGACCCATGCCATTTTGACTCAAAATCTGCAAATCAACATTTAGCACATTAAAACTCAATAAAATCTGCATAAAGTTGTATCTATTCACAAATGATGAACTCTCCAAGTCATGCCAAGAAAAATGCAGCATTTCCACCTTAAATCCCACAACCCAAATAAGCTCATAACTGCAAAAATGGCTCACTTACCACCATATTAACATTAAAAGCACATTTACTTAAAAGTTACACACCCAACCTTACCAAGAACATAAGCCATCTACTGCAGACACCCTCTTTGCTGCAGAATGTCATTTTTTGCTCTGCATAAACCAGGTAGCAGCTCCTGCATAGGTTATGCAGCAAAAACCAATCAGTTTTTGGGAGAGTTTGAAGGACAAAATTTTCAAGTTAAGAATCACTCCCCAGCAGTTCACCAACCTTCCTCCATTGAAATACATCTACAAGGGACAAAATTCAACAATGTCAAAAATTGAATTTGGGGAGATTCAAGATAAAAACAAAAGCAATGAAAGTAAAAGTAAATCAGCAAAAGTAAAATAAAAGGACTTGGGATGCCTCCCAAGAGCGCTAATTTATAGTCCTTAGCTAGACTCTTTTCATGTTTCATGGTGGCTGAAATTGGAATTTGTTGCCTCTGTTTCCAATAGGTGCTTCAATGAATCTATACTTCATTTTCTTTCCATCACATGAGAAGATCCTTGTTGCTTTGTCTAAAAATCCGACCATTTCTTTCTTGACAACCTTTGGTGCATCTTTTTCTTTGAGAGATGGTTGCTTTACTTCACTTTTCTCCATTTCCTCAACTTGAAAGATTGGTGCCATAGGACAAGGTGGATTACTATTCAAATCTTGTGCAAATGCAGCCTCTTTTGGATTTTCATCATTGATACTCCCTTCATGGATAAGACAACTTTCAAGAGAAGCCTTCGGATAGCTCTTTCTAAAGTGCTCTTTTACTAACTCATCAACTATATCAATTCTCAAACAAGAGTCTACATCTTCATGTTGCTTCTTCTTATCATTGCCAATATTGAAGACTAACTGATCCTCTCCGATTCTAAGAGTAAGCTTTTCACCTTTCACGTCAATCAAAGCACCACCGTAGCTGTGAAAGGCCTCCCAAAATGATTGGCATATGAGAATCCTCTTCCATGTCCAAAATGACAAAGTCAATCGGGATGTAAAATTTTCCAACCTTGATGGTATATTTTCCAAGATCCCTTCGATATTTAATTGATCTGTCTGCCAACTGAAGAGAAATGTGGGTTGGCTTAAGATCTCCCATGTTAAGCTTCTCATAGATGGAGAGGGGCATAAGGCTTACACTAGCCCCTAAATCACATAAAGCTTTTATAGAACATGATTCCCCAATATGGCATGGAATTGAAAAACTCCTGGATCCTTGAGCTTTGGAGGAAGTTTCCTTTGGAGGATAGCACTGCATTCCTCGATTAAGGCTCTGATCTCATAATCTTCAAGTCGTCTTTTGTTTGAGAGAATTTCTTTTAAAAACTTAGCATAAGAAGGCATTTGGGAAAGAGCATCGATAAAAGGCACATTTATATATAGCTTCTTCAAAACCTCTAAGAACTTCCCAAATTGCTTATCAAGCTTGGCTTTTTGAAATCTCTGTGGAAAGGGAAGCTGTGGCTTGTAAGGCTCTGGAGGTATATATTTCTCTTCTTTCTCTCCAACCTCCTCTTTACCTTTTCTTGCACTCCCTTTTTCACTCTTTTGTTTTTCATCTCCCTCAAAATCTTCCTCATTTTCTCTCTTTTCAACTTTTTCACTCTTCTCATTATGCACTATTTTACCACTCCTCAGTGTGATGGCATGACATTGCTCCCTTGGATTTTCTGTTTGACTAGGAAGTTTCCCCATAGAATTGGTACTTGATGAGCATGCTTGTTGTGCAATCTGATTTTCCAAAGATCCTATTGTGTGTTTGCATTTGTTCCAGCCTTGCTTTCATCTCTCTCAACTCTTCATCACGCTTAATTTGATTAGCAAGAATTTGTTGTAATAAAGCCTCTGTGGTAGAACTTTGTTCTTGCTGTCTTGGTAAAGGTGCAAGATTTGCATTCTTTTGCTGAAAACTAGGTGGTGATTGCCTAGGTTGTTGGTATTGATGCTCTTGTTGTTGTGATGGAAAGTTCTGAGTTGAAGCTTGATTTTGCTGATTCTCCCATGAAAAATTGGGATGATTCCTCCAAGCATATGAAGGATAATCTACTCCACAGCTCATTGTTCCTTCTGCATAAGTAACTTGTTGAGAACTTCCAGAGCATGATGATGAACTGACTAGCATACTTAAATCCTCCATTTTCTTAGCAAGGACATTAGTGAGTGCATCAAATTTGGCATTGATCATGTTGAATGGATCAAGCTCATACATTCCAGTAACTTGCCTTTTTTGAGTTGGAGTTGACCCTCTTGGACTACTCCATAGATGACTGTTCTTTGCTATTTTCTCTAATAACTCATAAGCTTCATCTTCATGCTTAATGATGAATTCCCCTCCAGTTTGAGCATCAATGATTCCTCTGATAGCAGGAGTGACATTTGTGTAAAAATTCTGGTTTATCATCCATTTAGGAATGGCATGATGTGGACATTGTCTCTCCAACTCCTTCCATCTCATCCATGACTCATAAAGAGTCTCATCTTCTCTTGGTCTAAAAGCAATCATTTGATTCCTCAACTCTTGAGTTTTCAGTGGAAAGTATTGGGCAAGAAATACATCGGTGAGTGCTCCCAATTTGTAATTGAGTTGTGAGGTAAAGAATCAAGCCAATCCAATGCTCTATCTTTCAAAGAGAATGGAAACAATTTTAGCCTTCTGCATCATCGATACTCAGTTGTTTTTGCATGTCACAAATCATAGCAAATTTCTTGAGATGTGTGTGGATTTTGAAGGATGACCCCCAAATTGAGAATTCTGAATCATTTGAAGGACTCCAAAATCCATCTTGTAACTATTTACATCAATTATTGGTCTTGCTATGCTCTCTCTCAAGTCATCAAAACGAGGAAAAGCATGATCCATCATACTTCCCCTAGGCAGATTAGCATTTACTACCTCTTCACCATGGGCTGCATTTTCATTATTTTGACCAATTCAAAGATTACCAACACCAATTCTAATTCTTTCATCAGCCATGTCTGCTTCTAATTCAGTTTCTATCAAGGCTTCTTTTCTTTTTCTGGTTTCTTTCTTGTTAGCCTTACAAAATTTCTCAATTTCAGGGTTGAATAATAAGGATGTATCACTTGTGCTTCTAGCTCTTCTCATAAAAGATTAAGAGTACCTGAAAAAGAACAAACAAACACAAAATGAAAAGATAACAGAGATAAAACTAAAAAACAACTAAAATAATCAAGAATTCAATCTTAAACAAACAACTCCCCGGCAACGGCGCCAAAAACTTGATGCGTCCCAACCGCAAGTGCACGGGTCGTACAAGTAGTATAGAAAAATATCGATCCCACGAGGAGTTGTGTTAATGATTGAATTTTCGATATAAAAGTTGACTAAATTGAAGTATTTATGAAATTAAAATAATGACTTAATGGGTAATGGAGTATGAAATCTAAATGTGCAAATTTAATAATCTATTCAACTATGTAATGATTTAACTAAATTTGCATCAAATTAAAATAAAGCAAATTCAAATATGGCAATATTCAAAATGGCAAGTAATTAAATTCGATTAGAAATTAACAATGATAAAAAGGCGATTAGGAGTTCGGATTTCATATTCAAGCTATTTTGGGATTTTCCTAGCTAACCCAATCCATGAAATTTATGGGTTTAAAGGAGATTAATTCTAAAATCCTTTGAAAACTCTTTCGAGTGAGACAAAGAGTGCCTTAATTAACTTAATCCTACTTTCGTGGAGTTAAAATTAACCAAGACCCATTAGGTTCTTTAATCAATCTATTAAAACCCTCTTAACCCTTAGTCTATTTCTAGATCTAAGTTAATTAAGTCCAATTTCTTGATTAACTATCACTTGGTTTTCTCCTTTCTGCTTCAACCAAGGATTAAGAACATAACTTAATGGGGCCCTTCATTAAGCATGTGAATAAGCACACAAGAAATGGATTAAACCTCATAAATTCATTAAATTGGGACTAACCAGTTCAAATCCACAAAAATAACTAAAATATTACATCCCTTACTCCGAATCAAAAGTAAACTACTCACTATCCATAATGCTTACAAGATATGATGAGTTTAAATGGAAATAAAGCTTTAATCTAAGCTAAGAAGTAAGAAATTAAACACTAGAAATGTAGAAAAATGTAAAAGAAGGAAGAAATCTGCAAATCTTGGTTAAAAATGGTGTGGAAGGTGAAAATGACTCCTCAAATTCTGCCTCTCTTCTCCTCTTCTTCTTTTCTCCTTGCCTCCTCCTTCTAAAATGGGAAAATGGGACTATTTATAGCATTTTTCTGACATGGAGCCCTAAAATGGTATGTTCTAGGAGGAATTATTTGAGGGAATCTCCTTGACTCATTAATGAACTCTTCATGGATTGCATAAGTGGATCGCATAAGTTATGCACCCTTATGCGATTTTACTGGTTCTGGGTCACTTATGCGAAGCTGCATGACTTGGTGCATAGGTTATGCACAATTTCGTGAATGTGCATAAGGGAGGTGAGAATGTGCATAAGCTATGCAGTCTCCTTATGCACATTTAATTTGGTTCTGAACAGTTGATCTTTCTCCTTATGCAGATCTGCATAGCTTATGCGGCAAGTTATGCACAGTTTGGTCAATGCATATTTCAGCTTGAAAACTTGTTTTTGACCTCTTTTTGCTGTAGAAGACACTCCTCAATGGCAAAAATTCTCTTTAGTCCTTCAAAAACACCATTTTTCCTACAAAACAAAGTAAAAATTACAAATTAATGCAAAATTGACAACTATGAAAAACTAACTAATTAACTAATGAAATTAGCTAAAAATGGTTAATAATCAAATAAAAATGGCTATAAAATTAGACCTAAATGACTATGCAAAATGTATGCATCAAGTATATGCATTGATTCTTCCATGGTCAAGGTTTTTCTATTGAAAATCCTATATGCTTTGCTATTTGTTGAATAACCTAGAAATATTCTCTCATAATACTTAGCATCAAATTTCTTAAGATTGATGTCTTTGTTATTCAAAATGTAACATTTGCAACCAAAGACATGAAAATATGCAATATTAGGTTTTCTTCCTTTCCAAAGCTCATAAAGAGTTTTCTTTAAAATAGCTCTAATGGAAACTCTATTCAGAATGTAGCATATTGTATTTATAGTTTCTGCTCAGAAATATTTTGGTAAACTATTTTCATTCAGCATTATTCTTGTCATTTCTTGCAAAGATCTATTTTTTCTTTCAACAACTCCATTTATTGTGGAGTTCTAGGAGCTAAAAATGTATGATAAATACCATTTTTAGAACAGAAATTTTCAAACAAACTATTTTCAAATTCCTTTCCATATCACTCCTAAAAAATGTAATGCAATAGCCTTTTTCATTTTGAATTCTGTTGCAAAAAGCTTCAAATACATCAAAGGTTTCATTTTTATAAGCAAGAAAGAAAGTCCATGTGAATCTTGAAAATTCATTAACAAATTACATATGTATATGCCTTGCCTCGTAGACTTCTAGGTGTGATTGGACCAAAAAGATCAAGATGTAATAACTCCAATGGTCTAGATGTAGTCATAACATTTTTTGATATAAAAGATGATTTTGTATGCTTACTAAGTGCACATGCTTTGCATTGAAATTCTTTTTCAAAACTTAACTTTGGAAGGCCTCTAACAAGATTTCTTCTAGAAAGTTTAGCAAGTGTACTCATGCTAGCATGTCCTAATTTTCTATGCCACAACCATGCACTATCATCTGAAGTCATAAAGCATGTTTCACAATTTTCTTCAAGACTTATTAAATCAATTAGGTAAATATTATCTATTCTAGCACCTGCAAACATAACATTATTTCCATGAATCTCCCAATGTGTAGAAGTAAAAATGACTTTAAAACCATTATCACACAGTTGAATAGCACTTAAAAGATTATATTTTATTCCTTATACTAAGGCAACATTCTTAATGCAAGGATTTTTATCAATAGTTCCACATCCAATAATTTTAGCTTTACTTTTATCTCCAAATTTGACATAACCTTCTTCTTTCAAAGTAAGAGAGGAGAATTTGCCTTTATTTCTTGTCATATGCCTAGAGCAACCACTATCTATGTACCAGTGTTCTGTTTCTAGCATACTCCTTAGGCAGACCTGAAATCAGTTAACTGTCCTTAGGTACCCAAGTAACTTTGGGTCCTTGTTTGTTAGTGATATTAGGTAGGGTTCCTTTAGGCACCCACACTTTCTTTGCCTTAAAGGTTCTTTTTCTAATAGGACAAGCATTAATCATATGACCTTTATGATTGTAATAAAAATATGTAATATTTGGTTAAGAAGAAGATGAAGCTTTGACAAAATAATGTTTGTATTTTCCATATTTCATAAATCCATCATAACCAATTCTAAATTTTTCATTTGTAGATCTTTGATTCCCAATAAGTACATCAAGTGTTTCTTTTCCTTTCGTAAATTTAGTTAAATCTCTTGTCAAAGATTCAACTTTTGCTTTAAGAATTCTGTTTTTCTCAAGAAGTTGTTCACAAACTTCTTTTGATCTTTGAAGCTCATCATTAATTTCCTTAAATAACTTCATTTGAGATTTGTAAAATTCATTTTCCTTTGAAACCATACTCAAAGAAATATTTTCTGATCTTAAAGCTCAATTTTCATGTATCAAAATTTTGCATTTCTTTTTAAAAGATCTATATTTATCATATGTCTTTACAAATGCAAGTTCTAACTCATCAACATTAGAAGGTTCAAGATTTACCTCATTTTCACTATCTTTAATGTGGGAGCTTTCACCTTTTTCTTCAATTGCCATCATACAAGCATTTGCAACATCTTTGTCACTTGTTTCATCATTTGATGCACTATCACTCCATGTTGCCACTATTGCCTTTTTACTTTTATCCTTTCTAAACTTGTTTTTCTTCTTCAATGTAGGATACTTTGGCTTAATGTGGCCTAGTTTGTTACACTCATAACAAACTATTTCACTTGAATGATTTGGAGTCTTTGGAGCATAATTTTTTGTGAACTTCTTGTATTTGCTTCCACCTTTTCTAAATGCTCTTTTGAATCTCTTGACTATTATAGCCATAGCTTTATCATCATCACTTGAAACACTTGAATCATCACTTGAACTAGCTTTGAAAGCAACACTTTTTTTTTCTCATCTACCTTTTCAGATATGAAGGCTATACCTTTCTTTTTCTTTTGATCACCTTCTTTCTCATATTTCTTGTAAATTATCTCATGTGCAATGAGAGAACCAATTAGCTCATCATAGGTGTACTTTCTGAAATCCTTGGTGTCTTAAATAACAGTGGTCTTTGCTTTCTATGACTTTGGAAGAGATCTCAAAATTTTCTTTACAAGTTCTTGTTCCCCAAATTTCTTTCCAAGAGCTTTAAGAAGATTAACAAGATCTGTGAATCTTGTACTCATTTCAGCAATAGTTTCAGCAGGTTTCATCTCAAATAACTCATAATCACGGATGAGGAGATTTGCCTTTGATTCTTTCACTACATCAGTTCCTTTATATGTGACTTCTAGTTTATCCCATATTTCTTTTACAGTTTGACAACCTGAAATACGATTATACTCATTAATATCAAGAACACAATGAAGAATGTTAATGGCTTTAGCATTTGTAGAAATATTCTTCCAATCATTATCATCAAATTCAACTTCAACTTTAGGAATTTGCACACTTCCTTCACTGGTTTTATAAGGAACATAAGGACCATCTTTGATTATTCTCCAAGCATCAATATCAACAGATTGTACAAAGTTTCTCATTCTAATTTTTCAAAAAGAGTAATTTGTGCCATTAAAAAGTGGTGGTCTAGTGATTGAATAACCTTCAGCTAAGAGAGCAGGTATACCAGCCGAGTTACTAGATGAACCAGCCATGTGTATGGATCACTCGTTTAATCCTCAAGCAAGAGAGACAAGCTCTGATACCAAATTGATGTCCCAAAATATGTCTAAGAGGAGGGTGAATTGGACTTTAAAATAATTTTTCGGTTCTTGCTCAAAACCTTTGAAAAATTATAGCTTGGTTCAACCTAATTTTCTACTGTGAAATATGTGCAATACTGCTCAATTGATAAGTTGATACAAAGTTGGCTCATAAACATTCAATATACTGATCTAATAGGATATATTGGCATTCAGTAATCTGAATAAAATCACAACACAGCAAACAGAGCAGTAAACAGAATATATTAGTTGATAGCAGATATAGCAGTAAGCAAATTATATCAGATATCAGCAGATTCAACTGTAAACAAATTATCTCAGTTTGCAGCAGAGTTAACAGTAAACGGTATCAATTTTCATCTCAGCAAAAACACTTCAAACAGAAAATTAAAATGCATAAATGTAAAGAGTAAGAATTGAGAAAATTAAATACTGAATTTTTATAGTGGTTTGGCTTAACTAGCCTACTTCCACTCTCTCAAAGATCCCACTTTGAGTTTTCACTCCACTATTCTTCTCTTTTAAAGGCAAGAGACAAAAGCCCTTTACAAATCTTCTCACCAACGCTTTTACAAGTAACTTCACACTTCTACCAAGTGTTATCCCAAACACTTTTCACAATCAAACTTCAATAGGTGCTTGAATGACCTCTTATAAATGCTAAGAAAGTGTTCAAAACTCAATCTCACTCAATATAACAGAATCTATAAAGAATATATGAGTAGGTAAACCAATGATGAGTAATAAAACCAATTTAGAGCACTTTGAATAAAAGCTTTAATTTTCTTAAAAGGTTAGGAACAGTAGAGAGACTTTCATTAAGTGCAAAATGACCAAGAGTAAGTGTATTTATAGTTTTGGATCATTTCTGACCGTTTGAGAACTCATTTGAACGTTACAATTTCAAATTTCAAGAAAATAATCGTTATTTTGTCTTTTTCTGCGATATTGTGCAGAGTTAAGACAGTAAGCATACCATAACAAGTAGCAAACCAGTTAGCATACCAGGAAAACTTTTTTGCATAACTTTGAAAACTTCAAAACTTTACACCAAATCATAATCAAATGTTTTTAGTCCATTGATGATATTTTGAAAACTTAGGATAAAAAAAGAAATTGAGGGATTAAAAATAAGTACCATTGGCTTCTACTTCTCAATTCTTTTCACAAATAATCATAAAAGTTAAAACTAACTTCTATACTACATGTACCTTCAAATTTGATTTTTAATGCAGCTTTAGAAGGTAACATTTTCTTTCTTTATCTCCTTTGATTAATCCTGTGTTATCTTAAAATGTCTTCCTTTCTTTAAAAGCACAGATCCATCATAAATTCTTTGAGTTTTTTTCTTTGTTCTTTGAGAAGCACAATACTAAAAACAAGATTAGTTTGATTTTAGTTGAATTTTGTTATCATCAAAATCTATGCTCCTTTGAACTCACGGGGTCAACACTTGGATCAAATTTACATCTTCGCAAGAGCAAACAGAAGCATATAACCGTTGAAAAGCAGGAGGAAAGATATACACCATTTACAAAGTCAGACTCCTGCTTAACTTGTAAAATCAAGTTCATTAATATAGGAAAACCCACCATCATACCAACAAAAAGTTCAACATGATACGAGAACTACGCTGACTCAGGACTATTACATCACAAAGTAAGACCTGAGGAAAGGAAATGAAAAACAAACACATCTGCTAACTAATTTTTGCTCTCATTCGATAAGCTCCAAGAGCATGATATAAGGTATATGCAGAATAAAGTGAAGCCAATATGATTCATTAATCTAGTCTGCTTTTGACCAACTCATTTAGCGATTTCTGCAGTGCCTCCTTTTCCCCCGGCTGCTCCTATCTTCAGAATCAGATTCTGAACCTAAATCAGAATCAGAGGACTCCGAAGTTGACCTGTACCTCCTACGCCTCTCCTTCTTCTGCTTCTTCTTCTTCTTCCTCCTCTGCCGCCTACTCTCTTCTTCCGAATCAGATGATGAGCTGCAATCTGAACTCTCTTCCTCCGAAGAAGATTCTGCTTCTGTCATAGACGAAGATCCACTATCACTCTCAAAAACCGAAGCCTCACTATCACTGCCAGAATGAGAATCTGATCTATGCTTCCTCTTGCTTTTCTTAGATGCTTTACCCTTCTGCTCCTTAGCATCCGGGTTATCCAACTCATAAGAGAGAGGAGGGAGTTTCATCCTCAATTTAGGGTTCTTAAGCTGCTGTGTCCTCGAAGGTCGTGACATATAAACTCTTTCATTCTTGCACTCAAAAGTCCAGTGTCCAGTTTGAAAACATTTCTGACACTGAGCGGTACCACCAACAGCGGACATTGTAGACTTAAGGTCTTTTCTTTCACCCAATCTCACTTGTTTTTCTGTACTCATCAAGTACATCTGCCGTTTGGCTTCCCTTTTCTCTTGCCATCGGCTAGGCCCTTCTTCCTTCTGCCCATAAGCATTGACATTACGGGCAGCAGCAGCTGCAGCCCTTTCAGCCTGGGCACGACTAAGACCTTTTGCAGCACTCAATGCTGCAGCCTTGATCCTGTCGGCCGCAGCCTGACCTTTCTCTTCCTTCTTACTTGACATGACGTAAAACCCCAATACCCACAACCTTGAATCGGAAAACAGCAACGTCAACCCTGCATTCAAAAGTTAATTTACTCGGTCATAAATCAGCAATTAGGAGTTATACTATTTCCCCAAAAAAGCAGAATTTGTTCCATAAAATTTTATTAAATCTCTCGATTTTCCCAGCAACTAAAAATATCAACAGCAAAAAAATTCCTCCAGGGAAAACAAAAGAGTATCTAATCAATAAGATAATAAGTAAAAACCCTTGTCTTCCACGAAAGATTGAGGACCTAGATTTCCAAA
This sequence comes from Hevea brasiliensis, assembly GCF_030052815.1. Classification (NCBI taxonomy): domain Eukaryota; kingdom Viridiplantae; phylum Streptophyta; class Magnoliopsida; order Malpighiales; family Euphorbiaceae; genus Hevea; species Hevea brasiliensis. Next base: position 75,946,170 of record NC_079507.1, on the reverse strand, counting down.
TACCACCAAGCCTCACCAGATGCAAATTCAAAATTCATGCCCTAAGTTGCAGTTATCTTTTGACGTATTCAATGAAATCCAACCGTAGTAAAATAAACGCGCTTACCTTGATGAATTCAAGAGCGGGTGATTATGCCAGTGAAGCGAATCCAATAATTTAGCTTGTAGTAGGAGACGAGGAACTTGACTCCCAGCCCCAGGCAGTCGATTCTTGATTCTCGGTTTTTGCCCCTTTGCACGCCGAAGATGTAACGGACTAAATCTTTATGGGCCGAATTCTAGGCCCAATATTTAAACCAGGAGTCTGGCTGGACGATCATAAACGGGTTATTTACTGTGCCTCGTTAGATCTAAGCCTAGTATTAGGCTCTGTTCGCATGAGTAATCGATATATATATATATATAAAATAAGAAAATATTTTTAAAATAATATCACGTGATAATTTTTATTATATATAAATTATAAATTATTTAATAATTATCTATTAATATTATAATAAGTATTTATTATAAGATAATTTATAATAAATTAATATATAGTAATTATATATATTTATATCTATATCATGAATAAATAGATTTTAATTATTTTTGTGATGAAATATTTATTAAAAAGTTTGAAAGATAAAATGATAAAATAAAATTTGAAAAATTTAAAATATTACATTATTTTTATATATTAAAATTGAAGAAAAATATATAAATTAAAATTATTAATAATCACATGTTAATCCACGTGGAATTCCATATGATATATGATATTTTCTTTTATAGTATTAACACGTAATTAATACATAGCATTCTGTTTCACAATATTACGATGTAGTGTTCTTTATTACATGTAAGTTTTAAATTATTTAATAATTATCTTATTAATATTATAATAAGTAGCTAATATTAGAAGATAACTTATAATATTGAATATATATTAATTAATAATTACATATATTTATATTTATATTATACATAGATAGATTTTAATTATTATTTATTAAAAAGTTTAAGAAATAAAAGTAATAAAAATAAAATTTAAAATAATTAACAAAAAGTTAAAATATTACACTATTTTTATATATTAAAATTAAAAAATATATATAAATTAAATTTATTAATAGCCAGGCAATTCTTTAGTCATATTAATAGTAATTTCATATAAGATATCCTCCATAAAATAACAATCCAATAAAAATTAAACATATATACATAAGTAGGTAGGCTTTTTAAAATTATAGCTACCAAGTAACTAACAGTTTTTCTTTGTTTTTTCAAAATTTAATAATTACTTTTACTTATGTATAACTCGTTTATTAATTTACCATTTCATGTGAATTTGCTTATATGATATCACTGAGTTAAAATGCAATTTTTTCTATTCACATTTACAAACACATTTTTTTTTCATTTATTTTGTAAAATATATATTATTTTTAATACATTGCTAGTGTATCTAATTTTAATATAATATTTACCATAATCATCTAAAAATAAAATATTTATTGGAAAGTGATTAAATATTTAACCATTAAAATAAGATAAAGATTGTTTGAATGAGCATAATGGATGTAATTTTCTTGGATATCAACCATTTTATGATTGTCATGGAGTATTTAAAAAAAAAAGTATTTCTTTACACATAAATTTTTATAAAAAATGAAACTCATAATTTTATATAAAAAAATATATACATCGAAGAAAAAAAACAACAAAAGAAGGTAAAACTTCATTAAATTGCTAAGCCCTATGTAAAATTTTTACTGGATCAACACATATAATAATATGATAAAAGTGATTTATTTATATTAATTCTTTACATTTAAATTTTATTTGAATTGAAAAGTTGATTTTTTTAAAAGTTATATTTTAATATTATTAAAAAAATAATGTAAAAAATATTTAATTATCTTAAATTTTTATAATTAAATCCAATATACAACAAATCATTTTCTCTCTTTTTCTTATTATTAATATCCATTTTAAATTAAATTACTTTGTTGTTTAGCTATTACTTCTAGCAGTAGAAGACATGCAGCCGTAGCTCACAACATTGCAATTGCATCATCTGGTTTTTAATTGTTATACATTTTCTTTTCCAACAAAGCATCGATTCATTAGAGGCTATTGTACACTATTGTGTTACTAATATTGCTGAAGAAAACAGGGTGCTGATCTTTATTCAGATAGATATTCTAGTCGAAGCTTGTCGACCACATGCTCAAAAGTTCAACATTTTAACGAAAGATTTAAGATTAAGCGACTTTATTAGATTCAAAAATCGTATACAAATAAAACATTTTCGGACTTCGATCAAAACGCAGGGGGAGGGGGGGGTTGAATATTCAAGCCTTTCAATCACCATGGCAGTGCATGTTCAAGAAAGTAGCAACATGTTATCAACTAAACTAGAAATTAAGCAGCAGCCTCGTTTTGAGATCCATTTCCGGCTTCAGAATATCCCACTTAGAAGATTTGCAGCAGTGGAAATTGCAGCTCCAGTGATCGCACATTGCACTATTTGCTTATGGGAAACATCATCTATTGTAAGTGCCAATGCCATACCTGTTATGGCTCCAGCCACTGCACTATTTTTCTGCATCGATTTAAGCAATAAAATGTCATTATCTTAATGATTATATGTGCACCGCAATATAACAGAGAAGAAAAAACTAGCTAGGAGCAATATGTTTCTACTGCATAAGACAATGGCCACGAAGACACTGCAAATAAATCACCACTTTAGTTTCCAGGATTTTATTTTTTACAACAGCTGTTGTCATCTATATCCCAAGAGATGATAGGTGCATGTAGGTTATCCATAAGAGACATTAATTACCCAATCATAAGCTCCACGAGCCTCTCTTAGTCCATAAGTAAGACCTGAATACATGCCAGCAGCCAGTCCTGCAGCATAATTCATAATTGTGATCTGAAATACAATTTCAATGATGCAAATTCATTCTTCACAAACCCCACGAGAGAGAAAGTCAACATGTAAACAAATACAAGTCGCAAACACTGACCCCACTGTAAGGATTCTTTTCCCGTGCTCTTCACCTAAAAGACAAGACAAGGATATTGTTAGAGAAAGCAACAAAACGGAACTCTTTTTACGCGTTTTTCACCTGTAAAACAAATAATCTATGAATTAAGTATTTATGGAATTGAAGGTTCAAAATTCACCAATGCTTCAAGAGATTTTCTGTTAGTTTCTCCTGCAAAGCAAAAAATATAGCATATAAGACGCAGGAAATACAGGGATACTGAACCAAACGAATCGCTGAACCAAGAACTTCAACATCCTATCAAGGCGGCGAAAAAACAAAGCAATCGCTAATACTGGCTGCTACACCAAAACGTACCTCTGAGGTCAGGAAATCGGTGGCGCTTCTTGGAATCAGTAGAGGTAGGGAGCTCTGGCGGCACACCACTTGAATCAAGTTCACTGCCTATACATCAAATTGCAACCCAGAGATCAAACTTCATCAACAGACAAAAAGATCAACTCAAAATATAGCGTTACCTTCAATTGCAGTGAAATAAGCCTCACGTGACACCGACTGAATTGCTCCAATCTGTGATCAAACAACATCATTTAGCTAAGGAGTGGCATGAAAATAGTAATGAAGAGGATGTATGATACGTACGCCAGCGGCTTTGACAAAGCTCTCAGCGACGCGATTGAGGAGAGGGTGGCCAAGGTCGAAGAAGCAACCCTTTTCGAATCCACGGACTTCATCCAGCAATTTACTGGTCATTTTTTGCTCTGTACTTTTCTCTCTAACAATACATTTACAGGTGAGACGATCACAACCAAATGAAATGACGAGATGCAAGCAGAAACCAAACAACCGGTGGCTGGCTTAGATATGGAGGTTGGAGAGGGAAAAACTTACCTTTAAACAAATGGTGAAAGAAAAGGACACGTGTTTCCTAGACCCTGATTACCTGTCTGCTCCAGAAACGAGTTTGCGAATTACGTGGGGGATCCTGGCCGGATCTCTATTTCCAGTTTGACCGTGTGTCATCTTGTACCTAGAGATTATTCAATTCGCCCCGTGCTGCACGTACCCTCCCTCTAAATATATGGATCTATCGCTTTAAAATAAAGAAAATTTTGATTTTTTATTTAAAAAAAAAACACTATTTTTTAGTCGGTAAAGTTTATTGTATGATTAGCCTCTGAACCCTACAATGCATGCAATAATTTTATTGCTATTAATTTATATTTTTAAAATTAATAATTTTATAAAATATTTAATTACTATTTATATATAAATATTATTACTATAAATCATATATTATATTTTATTAATTATTTATATAAATAATCTTAAATTCAAATTTAAACTTAAATAATATTACATTTCAACCGTTACCATCACTGTTAAAGTTTATCCATTACGAACAAATTGAATGTTGTTTGAAAACGATCCTCCCATTAAAAGGGATCCTAATCCTTCTCGTGTAGTAGTGACAGATTACAGATTCATAATCACAATAATAATCTTAAACAAAATGCAACTCGCCACTTCGTAACACATACGATTTCCATTCACTTCAAGGCTATAGAAACACATACAAAAGACTCGCGCGATAATTAATATATTATGGCATTAATAAATCGGCAATAAAATTGTTGGAATCGCTTCAACAGATCATGCAAACTAATGGAAACAAATTTCTACAGTCCAATTATGTAACAGCATGTTAGAATACTATTTTACATTGGTCTATAAATGAGATTTCTAACAATTGAGAAAATTTGACCTCTGACCAAATCACTAAAACCTTCCTCTCTATTACAACCACACCCACCACCACAAAAATGTAACAACAAAGGAACCTATGCAGGGCATATATTGATGCCCCTTCCTCACAGTTCACGCGGCTAACAAGGAACTAACAGGGGAGACGTAAGAAGACAAAACAAAGAAAATGAAAGAAAAGAAAATGTGAACAGGAAAATTAATGCTGATGATTGTTTAAAAACAACACCATTTACTCGGCTCAACATCAGAAAACCTAGTGAAAGGGGTGCACCAGCCCCGTACTACGAGTATTTCCTCTTTACCCTGGGTGGCACTATACAGTATCCTCTCCTACCATCAGTTGAAAGCTATAAACTGCATTTACCCACCATCCCTTGGTTCATTTCTTTCTAGGTGCGCTGTTCCTTTAGTAACCCAGGACTGATTTGTGACATCTATGAGTCAAATAGAACAGCCAACCAAACATATCAACTGCTATGACATGATTCTCAAAGATCACTTATGATCCTTTTACAGCCATTTCCGGGGAGTTTTGTGGTATTAATGAGCCATCCTCTCCACTTAACTGTATGTCTTCTGATGTGCCATGTAAGCAATCAGAACAGTTTCTAGAAGCAGCAGGCTCCATCTCCCTATGGTTTTCTTCTCCCGAGTTGCTGCTATTATCACAACAGTTCCTAGAAACAGCAGGTTCCTTCTCTTGATCATTGTCTTCATCTAAGCCCTTGTTTGTGTCGGCTGTGCAAGGAGCTGTATGCACTGAGCTTGCAGCCTTCTTACTGGGTAGCACTGCCTGGCTCAGTGTTGAACACAAAGACGCAAATACACTCTCCCTTGATTTTGAGTGTTTACTTAATCGCTGCTTCTTTACTGGTTCAGCTTCCTTTTCCCTAGAAGGCAATTTGCGCTTCAACTTAAGGGACTCCATAGTTCCTTCATCTTCTTCTAAGGTTTCCAGCTGTTTCTTAGGTGGTGGTCTATAGTCTTCATCATCCTCATCGTCATCGTAATCAACCAGTCCACCAGATCTTGAACCAAGACGTCAAGATGAAAATATAAGGCACACCATTTACAAATATTTTTTTCCAGAAAATTTTAAAGGATCTAATTACAATACCTTAATGTCGGATAGCTTGCAGATACTCCATTGGATAGCAGAGATTGAGGGTGAACTTTTTTGGCATGTGATGCAGATGCTGCGTCTTCTTCATCACTGATTATGTATCAAATTCAATAGCCATGAGAGAAAGTCCTGGCAAAAGTTCAGCTCAAATACAGGCAAAACATACCTATCCTCATTGAAGTATTCTTCCTCTTCTTTTTCTAGAGCACGCTCATCAATTCGCCTTCGTGGATCCAGTGTGCTACCACTATTTTTTGTTGCACAATTCTCTAGGCACTGCAATTATAATGCTCGGTATTAGGAAACAATAAACTCAACACTAAACTACAGAAAAAGGCATAAGCAAAAATAACCTGCTCGTATTTAACTTTAAAAGACTGAATGGAAGCCAAATGCTCAAATTTGACCAACTCATTCCAGAATGAATCAACTATATACTTGATCAATAATTTCAGGTTTTCCTACAAGAAACAAGCTTCCACATATTAGGACTTCCAAATGTATCCAAGATGGAAGAACAAAATAGGCAATTAATAACATGGGCACCTTGCGGATATACTCGAAAAGCTCTAAAACTGCAGAGTGCAGCAGATTGTAACGGTTGCCATTGCCAACAAAGGCATCTACAATTGGTTTGAGAAGATTGTGCTTAACAAAATGATTTATCAGATGCTCATCCTGTGATGGACATATACGTAATATATTAAACAAACATGCTGGTCCAAGGTTTTCAATTTGAGTACAAGGGTCATATCAAAAATTCCAATGACAATAAATATCTCAAGATATGATGTCAGTTGAAAATTTATCAAATACACATTATTATCATGTCATTCAAATTATTTTGTCTAAGATACTTGATATTTTCATCTTTTATCACCTAATTTGCAATACAATCAAGTTATAAAACATTTAGTCTAACAAGAATCTGTCGAACGAAAATCATTTAATTAAAAATGATAACAAGCGTATTAACATGATACTGCCTACTAGAAACACTCATCTTAAAGGAACTTTAAGGGAAAAGATTACGTGAAATTTAGATGTAAGGAAATGTAAAAATACACCATGATGAATCGCTAGAGTAAGGTAAATAGGTGAACTTCCACAACCACAAGCCTCCATCAAGCCAAAAACAAGAAATGAGCCAGCAGAATAAAAATTGAGCCAATTAGCAAAAATTTAGCTCAAATAACTATGGAAAATTCTTTCAAAGTTAAACTAATTGTATAAAAGCCCAAGTCAACATCTTTTTTTTCATTTCCTCCCAAGTTGATTATCAAACATAAACCCAGTAAGTTTCATGTTTGAATTTTTCACGTACACAGCCATTTCTAAAAAATTATCCATAAAGGAAACCTACAGAAGCATACTAACGCAATAGGAGAAAGCAAACGCTATTTTCTAATTCAGAAAATAAGATGATAGTGTGTGATAAGTCAACAATCCGTGACACATTTCTATATTTTCCCACATTAAAGATCAGTCAAATAGTGCATCCCATCAAAGTGACTTACATGGCGAGAAAGAATGGTACGAACAAATCGAACAGCAGCAACAACAAGGTATTTTTCCCTTCTTAGCGTTAGTGTCATAACTTTATCTATAACATTATTAAGGAGAAAGTTACACCTGCGTACAGAAGAAAGTCACATTTACACATCAAAAAAGTAGCAGGAGGAAATTGATTACTAAGATTGAAAAACAAATAACCAAAAATTTACTTTATTCTATAAGGATGGTGCAAAACACAGAAGCATAGCAATTCACAAATGTTTGAGAGTATTTCTGGCTTCACGCTATTCTGATTTTCATCTCTTCCACCAGAGCCTGAATATTTACCACTTGATTGAGCAATGCCTTCAACTGGACACGATGCCGTTATAACATCAATTAATTGACCCAAATGCTTCTCATAGAAGATCTCAATAATATTATCTCTCTGCAGTGAACATATACCCAAATGCCATTATAACATTCAATTATTAATAAAATGAGCTTCAAGTAAACTATTACTCAGATGGAAGACATGAAAAAAGGAATTTAATTTTGCATGGAAGTTCAACTGACTGGTTTTTCTAACAAGCAAGCTGAAACACATACAAAACACATATCAACATTCAAAAATGCTATAATTGCATAAAGAAACCCAAATCCATTTTCAAACTTATTAACCACATTTTTATAAATGAAAACATGATGCAATAGTTGGTAAATAATATGCCATTTAACATCAATAAAAGAGATACCAGCATGGAACTAGGCCATGATATCTAACAAGAATCAAAAACCTAGGGCAAATTTTTTAAGAATAAAATTTGAAATTAGAACGAACAAGAGTGGGAGTGTGTGCGTGTTTGTGTGTAACCAGACATACATGAAGAAGAAAGAGATAGAAAAACAACCAAAAGCCAATATGATAGAATAATAATATAAACTCAGAAAACAGCAGAACATAATTAGGACGCACGCATAGAAGCTTTTTTCCACCATTCACGACACTTAATTGATCAAAAATGAATGACACACATAGGAATAAATTATCAAGAAAGGTACCTGTGCATGTGCTCCTGACAATGTATAGGAATCCAGTAAATTACGAAGAATTTCAAGAAACTGGCAGTGCATGTCCTCTCCAAAATCCGTTATCATACCTTGAACCTATATGTAAACAATATTTATTTCATTGAATAGAACATTAATGCTCACATATTGCAAATGAACGGGATTAAACACACAGAATACCAAAAATAACTGACATCAAGACTAAAAAATAAAAAAGAAGTCACGCACACATACTAATAAATAATAGTACAATACCACTACATCCAAGTAGCATCGACATATCCAATGAATTAGTGTAGGTAGCATCATTGAAACAAAAGTAATATCGAAGTTGATGCTACTTGGATGTAGACTTAAAAAGAGAAAGAAGAGAGAGGGGAAAGAAAAAGAAAAGGGGGAGAAGGGAAGGGAAGGAGGGGGGGTGGTGGGGGGTGGGGGTGTGGGAACACACAACTGAATTGCAACTCATGAAGTATGTACCAACAATCCTAGAAGTGGAATTCCTTCCTGCCTAACAACATAAGAGCGCAAAAGATTTGGATCCTGATTCAAGAAAAGAATAAGGATATCTGTCCTGCATCCATAAGAATGACTTCCAGTTAGGGTTAAGCAACCACACGAAGAGAGAGAGAAAGAGAGAGAGAGAGAGATTTAATTGCACAGGTAAGATGGAAAAAAAAATTGATATGTTAAAGGCATGAAGTAAATGGTCACCATTACCCAGTTAATACAAGTTTCTTATCTTGATTCTGCAAAGCTTCTGTTATGATGTCAAAAATACCTTCATTCATGAGATCCCTACATGAATCAGAGACATTGACGCTTAAAACAATATTGAAATCATTAATAAAACAAAATAACTAAGAAATTGCACTGTACTGAGCCAAACTACACCCAAAATCACAAACATACCTGAACAGCCGGAGTTGGTGGACCATCTGCAGGCTCTTGCTTAAACTACAAAAGTCGAGTAGGAAATATACCTATTTTGATGGAGGGGAGGGAACGAGAGGAAGAAGAAGAAGACGGGGAGGGGGGGGGGGGGGGAGGAGAGAAAAAAGAGCACCAGGAAAACACATCATGAAAAGCTAGCCACAAACCTGTACCCTTTACGAGGTATCAGTATCATGAAATACACTAGTGTACTGAGAGACGACACAAATCTAACAGTAGCATGTTTGAATTACTGTTCTGTAATCAATAATATTATTGTATTCAGTGTATTTTGACCTTTACCCCTCTGACCTTGGAATTGAAATTCATATGTCTAATCATCAAAAGGACCCAAACCTAGAACTGGGCAAAAACGATCTATAACACTAATCAAAAGATAAATTTATTTCCCAAAGGACGTTCTCAAGAAAAGACATTTTACCGTTTCCTAGCACATAAATATTCAAAAAGAAAGCAGAATTGATCTCCAATGCTCACCCTGACAAAGTTGATGAGTTATTACATCCCAGCATTAATTTAATAATGGAGGATAAAAACATAAATGATGACAACGATTTCTTAAAACTCATGTTCATTGAGAATGACAGGGGACATGAATACCAGTGCCCAAAATCCAATCAAGATGTTTGAACAGTTCATACGACTCCACAATAAAATGAGAAAATTATTACGCATCTACCCAGACCAATATTTAAATGGTTGAAAATATAAACAATCGAGAACTTCATGATATTTAATTCAATCAACAAAAAAATTAAAAAGTAAAAATGAGAACACAGATAAGAGATCTCATAAGTAGAACACTGTCACTGTAACGCTGACAGATAGAAAGCATATAATTCATTAGATGTCTACACTTACCAAATTTTTCTTTGATTCTGCAGTTGTATTTGGGGACCTCAACCTTGCAAATAATTCCTGAATAAAAGTACTGTCATCCTTTAACAAGGTAACAACCTAGAAGATAACACAGAAGTTAGATGTACAAATAATGTATATGACAAAATGTAGCCCAATTAGAAATGAAAATAATATAGACCTACAAAGTATAGATAATGAGTTTTCATAATCTTACAACTGCATTATTTGCATGAATTATGGAATTAAGATTTGCAACTGTAGCCTCATCCAACACTCTAGCCAAAACAACATCCTAAAACAGATATCAGAAGGTTAGAATTCCCCAATAAAAAGGAAAGCAACCACTAGAAATTACGGCATTCAAGATCCAAACCTTCAAATAGCCAACTCTGTATGTTTGGTGTATTTTTGAAAGGACAATAGGATCTTTGATTGGTATGGCCTTAAAACATTGAAGAAATGAACGCATGTCAGCAACAAGAAATGACTTCTTTCAGTAAATACATCTCCTACCCCCATCCTGCAATTAGGGGTGATAAAAAGAACAGAGAAACTTGAAAACTGAAATAAAACCAAAAACCAAACCAAAAAAGAAAAAAAGTGATCAACCAAACCACTAGGTTAGGTTTTTTTATTTTTTCTTGTGTGTGGGGTTAAATCTGCCAGTTAGCAACCAAACTAATATATAGACCACAAATCATTTATGCGGTTTAATTCTAGTAGAGTTGGTTATATCCCTTACTCATAACAGTGGAACCCCTTTAACAGTCCAGGTCCAAATAGTTACTTGGGTATTTTTCATCCATTTTACCCTTGGCCAACTAGGGCCCTTTTTTTCAATTTTCAAGTGAACACTTAATGTCCTTGCATACCAAAAACTTGGTTCCAAAAACTGGTAGATTAGATAACAAAGACACCAGTTAAGAAGTTCACAGAACACTTTGGCTTCTCCAACTGTTGAACTGAGATACTGTTCAGTTTGAAAAATGGAACCATGAGCACCCCTACCAGCAATACCCCACACCCAGCCTAAAAGGAAATGAGAAACCAGTTACCTCCTTGAAAACAACATGCTCTTTCAGAAAATTACGATGATGTTGGGCATGCAGAACCTCAGGGTCATCTGAAAACAAAATTTTATGGCATGTAATCATCATCATCATCAAATATTAGTCATGATGAGGATTATTTTGTGAATTATCAACTATTTACCAAGAGCCCCAGTATGCGCAGAAAAATGTGATTAACACAGCATGCACATTATTTTAATTAAAATAAATCAGAAATCAGAAATGTAAAGAAACTATTTTAATCCAATATATAACTACAAACATTAAAACCAATTCATGATTCAAGCCAGTAGGATTCGCAGCTCAAAAAAAAAATTACGACGCACACAAAAGCAAACAGAATTTTTATTCTTTCAGCTATCCACACCAATAATATATATATATATATATATATATATATGATCTTAATTATGCGTCTCATTAACAATTAATAGTCCAGGTATCAAAACATCAACTATGACACAATTTACACACTGTCACTGATAGTCTGATATTAAAAAATGGAACAAGACATTATGACTACAATGATTATGATTCATATTTTGAAGAATTTGCCCTACAAATTCAGTGCACATTGATCTGAGGCAGAGTGGAACCAAGAAGTTGTCTATGAATGAATAGCATAGCAATTAAACAATCATAGACCTCAACTTAGCTTTTGAGGTCGGCTATATGGATTCGCTTTCTACACTCTAAACGATTTTGGGTTAAATCCTCAAAAATTTGTAATGCTTCTAGGTCATGTTGTACTACTCTCCTCCAAGTCAATTTAGGTCTACCCATTTTTTTCTTTCTATCATCTAACCTAATATGCTCTACTTGTCTAACTAGAGCCTCCGTATGTCTACGCTACACATGACCAAACCACCCCAATCTCCCTTCTCTCAACTTATCCTCAATTGGCACCACTCCTACCTTTTCTCTAATACTCTCATTACGGACTTTATCTAGTCTAATATGGTCACTCATCCACCTTAACATTCTCATATCTGCAACTCTTATCTTAGATACATACGACTCCTTCAGTGCCCAACACTCACTACCATACAACATAGCCGGTCGTATGGCTGTACGGTAAAATTTTCCTTTCAACTTATTAAAAATCTTGTGATCACATAAAACTCCCGTGGCACGTCTCCACTTCAACCATTCGGCTTTAATCCTATGACTAACATCCTCCTCACATCCCCCATCTACTTGAAGGACTAAGCCGAGATATTTAAAGTGATTACTTTGTGACAGTACCACTCCATCCAAACTAACTCCTTCCCTATCACCAGTTTGGCCTTCACTAAACTTGCAATGCATGTATTCTGTAATCGTTCTACTTAACTTAAAACCCTTTGACTCTGGAGTACTTCTCCAAAACTCTAACTTTTTATTGACTCCTTCTCGCGTCTCATCTATCAAAACAATATCATCCGCAAACATCATGCACCAAGGAATACTCTCTTGTATATGTTTCGTCAATTCATTTAAAACTAATGTAAAAGGGTAAAAGCTTATAGCTGACCCTTGGTGTAATCCAATTGAGATCGGAAAATCTCTCGTGTCCTCTCCCACTGTGCGCACAATAGTAGTTGCTCCTTCATACATATCTTTCAATACTTGTATGTACCTAATAGATACCCTCTTTTGTTCTAACACACTCCATAAGACATCTTTTGGAGCACTATCATAAGCCTTTTCCAAATCAATAAAAACCATGTGTAGATCTTTCTTCACATCTCTATATTTCTCCATCAAGTTTCTAATGAGAAAGATCGCTTCCATAGTTGAACGACCAGGCATGAAGCCAAATTGATTGAGAGAGATAGAAGTATCAAGACGTAGTCGATGCTCCACAACTCTCTCCCACAACTTCATAGTATGGTTCATGAGTTTAATTCCCCTATAGTTCAAGCAACTCTGTATGTCTCCCTTATTTTTAAAAATAAGTACTAAAATACTCCTCCTCGATTCATCAGGCATTTTCTTTGAATTTAGAATCTTATTAAATAATTTAGTTAACCATGCCACTCCCATATCTCCCAAAAACTTCCACACTTCAATTGGTATTCCATCGAGTCCACAGGCTTTACCCACTTTTATTCTCTTAAGTGTTTCCTTTACTTCTAAAGATCTAATCCTTCTAGTATAATTCACATTCTTTTCTATCGTTCTATAGTCTATATTCACACTATTACCATTTTGACTATCATTAAAGAGATCATTAAAATAATTTCTACATCTTTCTTTAATGTCCTCATCTTTCACCAATATTTTTCCTTCTTTATCCTTAATGCACCTAACTTGATTAAGATCTTGACATTTTCTCTCTCTTCCTTGCTAATCTATAAATATCTTTCTCCCATTGTTTAGATTCCAAGTATCTCATATTATTTTTCAAAGGCCTGTGCTCTTGCTTGACTAATTGTATTTTTTGCCTTTTTCTTTGCTATCTTGTACTGTTCATATGCCTCATTATTATCACATTTAGGTAATTTCTTATACCATTCTCTTTTTCTCTTCACTGTCTTTTGTACTTACTCATTCCACCACCATCTCTCTTTTAAGGACGGTCCATGTCCTTTACACTCTCCAAGTACTTTTCTAGCTACTTCTCTAATCTTTGATGCCATCTGTATCCACATATCATTGGCCTCCATATTCAGCTTCCACGCTTCGGACTCAAGAAGCTAATTTTTTAACTTCACTTGCTTTACTCCTTTGAACTCCCACCACTTTGTCCAAGCTACACTATTTCTTCTGACCTTACTTGAATTGTTCCTAAACTTGACATCTAAGACCACTAACCAATGTTGACTTGTTAAAACCTCTCTTGGAATGACCTTGCAATCCTTGCATAGAGCTCTATTTGTCTTCCTGATTAAGAGGAAGTCGATTTGACTTCTATGTTGCCCACTTTTGAAAGTCACTACATGTGACTCTTTTTTTATAAAGTAGGTATTTGCTAGTATTAGGTCGTATGCCATAGCAAATCCAGGATGTTTTTTCCCTCCTCATTTCGACTGCCAAAACCAAAACCTCCATGAACATTCTCATAGCCTTGCATATCACTTCCTACATGCCCATTGAAATCTCCACCAATGAAAATATTCTCTTCATTCGGTATGCTTTGCATTAAATCATCCATATCTTCCCAAAACCTTTGTTTACTCTCATTATCTAGTCCTATTTATGGGGCATAAACACTGACTACATTTATTGTTTTTCCTTCTAGTACTAGCTTTACTAGTATAATTCTATCTCCTACTCTTTTCACAGCTATTATAGCGTCTTTCAATGTCCTATCTATGATTATGCCCACTCCGTTCTTATTTATCTCCTTTCCGGTAAACCACAGTTTGTAAACCACTAATCAAAAAAATATTGAAAACACCAAATGAAACGAAATAAATAAAACAAATCAAAGGCATAAAAAGATTGCTATTGACTAAACTGTATTGGATTCGCTATAAAGATATCACATATAATGCAATGACTAAGGGTAGTCACATATGCAATCATCATAGGTAAATGTGCTAGTTATCAAATTTCCATTCAATTACAGTTATACAAAAGGTTAACATTGGATTTACAAACTAAAAATTAGAAGAGCTCTTACACTCAAGTGAACCAATAACGTCCATGATCAACTCATCTCCAAATATTTTATCAAAGATTTGAGGACTATTGAGCAAAACTGCAACAAAGAAAGGAAAGATTTTAGAAAAAATTGATGTAGGGCAAAAAAACAAGCAGCATAAAAAGAATGACAAGAACAACTGGGATTCAAATGGGCACGGACTGATTCCTCTGACTATTTTGAATATCATGTGAAGACCATCAATATTTTCAAGATCTTCACAGATTCTAAAAAGGTCCATCAGCTTGTGGAAGAAACCTTGCTGCATTAGGAGAAGAAATTTTACTCAGTATCAACCATTCAAAAACTACAAACTTTGCGTGTCCACACACACACACACATGAAAGAAAAATAAAATTAAAAGCAAATAACAAACAAATAGAAAAATGCGCCAAAGAAAAAGGATTATCAGTCCTCAAATGTAACTTATCTTTTACCTATAAATTTACCTTGCATTAATTAGAAATACATAAAGTTGACAGACCCAAACAATAATTTCTCTGAACAGGTTGCCTAGTTCAAAACATATTAACAAAACTTCCCAAGCCATGGAACCTATAATCAGTAACTTTTCACTCCCTATCAGTAAATATCTAGAATGATTCACATTTTGCAAAAATACACCATATAATTATTAACACAGATCACCTCATTTATTAAAGATGCATACTCAACAATTAAACAATACAAGAATCATCATCGCAACATTGTACAAAGTGTTAAATTTTACAATTTCGTTTGGCATTACAAGACATGTATGGTTAAGAAAGGAAGAAAAATTCCACAGCTAAAATTTCAAAAGCATACACATCTAAGGCCATTGGCCCATTATTAGTTTCTTTGATTTACACTATTATTTGAAAGAATGAACCTCTCTCGTTTCTATTTTTTTAAGCAATACATCTAAAATTTATAGAATTTGATTGGAATATTCATTAATAATATCAAGCAACCAGCACCTACAAACCTACAGGGATATTTGTGCAAATAAATAAGGTTTTTTAAGAAAAAAAATTGTCTAGGACCTACTTTAAATTCATTCACAGTATATCATGAAGTTAAATCAAACAAGGGAGAACAATATTGTCCAATCAACAAAATATGGTAAAGAAAGAATAAACATGAAGCTTACATCATTCAATATAAGTTCAGTCAACCTCATCTGATCAGTAATTCCACACTCAGACACAGTCTGAAAGAAGAAAACATTCAAGTCAATTAAACAATCATCAACAAGTATGAATAGGTCCACACACAAATCAATACATGATAAAGAAAGCATGAATTATATTATTTCAAGGAAGAAAACAAGAGAAACAAAAATATGACAACATTATATTCTGGAGCAAATAGTGAAATCCATCACAAAACCCAGAACTAAACACAGATAAGTGACTGCATACAACATGTACCTTGAGGAGATCAGAGACAGAGACAGAGAGAACTATAACACAAAATGAAATATGAAAAGTATATCACCCATCAAACCTTAAGTATCAAAGGAAGTGTGGAAAGTTCAACTGCAGGTAACTCCCTCAACTCGCTGTTCATGCTGTGAAATGTCTCATCTGCAAAAATGAAAAGGAAGGGTATCAAAAAATACCTGTAACTACTCCATAGACTAAACAATAGCACATGACACTAGACCACATAAAATAATCATGTCAACATACACAAATATCAAGCATAAATTTTCCTACTTGCGGCGGCTGAAAATGGTAGTCCCAAAACAATGAATAACTTTTAGGATATTATAAATGTATACACAGAGAAAAACAATATTGTTCAACTGCCAGTGAAACTTTAAGTACAGATTCTCAAGCTCCTTAAGAAGTCTATCTCAAATTCTCAAACCCATAAAAAGATAAACAGCTAAGGACAATTGTAACTGTGGATGCAAAAAAAAAAAAAAAAAGAAAGAAAGAAAGAGAATTATGTAAAATCATATATTGAATCATCATTTCACTCAAACACTCAGAGTCTCACTTCATCTACATATGCCAGAATCATTTTTCTCTTTTGCCAACAAAATATATGGGTTACTGCAAGAAGATGCTAACAGAGAACAACTAAGTTGTGCATATTTGGATTTTGTCACACTTGAGGAATATAGGGAATGAGATAAGAACCCAACTGGTGATATGATGCATAAACCACTTCTCTCATTGTTAAGATGCAGGAGTTGATAGTATAGGAGGCACAAGCACTTCATATGTTTAGCAACAGGATTGGAAGTGTATGTATCCATAAAAGTTGATTTAGTGCCTTACCGGTAATATCACGTGAGATTTCATTGACTTTAGTTTGTTTTTCCGTAGTTATTAAAGGCTCAAGGCACATTAAAGCGCCAAGGAGAGCTGGAGCCTAGGCGCAAGGCGCAAATGCACGCCCGAGTAAGGTGAGGCGCAAAAATTAAAAAAAAAATCCATAAAAGTCAAATAAATATGAATATTCCGTCAAACTCCAAATAACATAAAACTAAAAATAATAATAACTAATTAGCATTCAAGTAATAATAATTTTGAATCCAAATAAAATAAAAATAAACTACTAAAAGTTTAGACGCTTACATATTGAAACTTGAATAGTCTTTCAATGTCCCAAAACTATTTCAATATTCATAAATAGTAGCATTATAATCTTCTTCTACACCTTCATCCTCTTGATACTCATCTTCAAAATAATATCTCCATCATCTCCCTTATCTCTAAGAACTAAAGAAGCATTACTTCTCAAGTTAGCAGATGATGTTTTTCCTTTTTTCTTTGGCATAGATCTTAAAATAGGCATAGATGTAACTCTTTTTTTTTTTTTTTTTGAAAAGATAACAAAAGAGTGGTAGTGTTGAAAATGGAAATATAGGAGGTTTGCAATCCTGGGTGTGTTGGTTTGATGAGATTTTGGTAACTAGTTATTGCAACTTCATAGTACATCAATATAGGATTTTCATAAATCAACAAATTTCGAGTTGAGTGGTAATCTTTTTTGCCAATAGAAGTGCTCACCGAAGGTGAAAATAGAGAAGGCGTGCCTTTCTAGAGCCTTGAGTTTGGAACAAGGCGCACACCTAGGTGAATAAGGCACCAGGATTGGAGCCTAATGAATCTTGAGCTTGAGGCATGCCTTTAATAACTATCAGTTTTTCATTCCCAACCTAATACAATTAACTAATTCAATTCCATCGTTTATGCCCATGGATCCAGATTTCCAGCTATAATTGCAATTTATTATGTTAAACTCAAGGTTCACATGTAAAAATGGAAAGCGAAACGAGAATCCAGACTATTTAAATTAGTATAGATAGCCGCTGGTCTTATTTACAGCAAAAACACAAGGTTTACAAAATAACGACAAGCAAGCATGGACTATAAGCACAAAATACCCAACACCATAGGCTTACTCCAGATGATAGAAGGTTTCATTGCAAACTAGAATCCAACTTTGCAATCCAGGTAAGTGGTTCCAAGAAAAAAAATATGAAAATGATGGTTTTAACTGAATGTCAATACTTACTGTTAAGAGTACTAAACTGAAGACTTCTTTGCACATTACAGATATGGTCCCTGAACAAAAACAGGCACGTTCAGCATCAGATGATATTGGATAATAATCAAGGAAAACAAGAATATGAAAAACATAAGTTGTTACCATATATAAGAACACCCTGTTGTCTCCTGAAAGCTCAGTGCTAATTCTGTAGAATATTCTGGATCTCTCCATGAGATTATTGTATCTGAAAATTTTAAAACAAAGAAATCATTTGATCAATCTCCACAAATCAAGAGAACTGCACATATGGTATTAGCCAGCGATACTGAAAATATGGAATCATAGCAAGCCATTTGTGAAACACTCTAATACCTTCTTGTTTTCTGTAAATGTCATCTGGTATGATACGATGCAGAAGCAATGTTTCATTGTCTTCTTCATCAATAACAAACAAGCCCAGCTCTTCTGATCTCTGCTCAATAACATTTACACTTCAAATTGCAGTACATATTTTAATTAAGCTTTTTTATAAGAATTACTGTATTAATTCTTTTACTTAAACCTGAAATTCAGTAGGATTAATAGAAAAATAAAGAATCCAGTCAGAGAATTGAACAGACCTCCAAATAGTCAACAGTAACATGCCCAGTCCCTTGGTCATCCCATTTACCATCTTCATTTAGACGGTAGACCTTCACCCTCTGCAATTCAATAAAACCACTATTATTACTAAAAACTGTTACTAAACATTTTAAGGTGGAAAAAATTAGGCCTTAAGCACCATAATAAGCAAAGAAAATCATAGCTTTCAACTTTATTACAGAAGAACATGCAAAAATAAAAACAAGGATAAAATAACTGTAATGCCAGAATCGTAACAAGACTAATGAAGCATATGTGGGTCAAATACAACTCGATCTTCATAAATCATAATAGAATTAAGCCAACTTATCATGATCATGCAAACACTCATGCATAATGAAAAAACAAAATGCTTACAAATACAAGATATTATAACTTTAGATGCCTAGATGCGGTTGTATATGGTGAAAGTGAGGAGAATGACAACTGCAAGAGTAAAGCAAGATAGGTGGAGGTGAAGTGCGACAATAGGCCTGTGCAGTTGCTAAATACCAACATTTCCATGCATCAACACTACAATACCTCTTTCGTGCACACCTAGAACTTAGGCCAAGGCTCCAAGACTGACTTGCACCTTCAATAACTATAGGGACATATAAGATGCAAAAGCAGAGTAGCTATTGAGAAACAGAAATAGCATGACCAATTGCAATGAGTGCTTTCTACAGTAAATAAGCTTGACAACAATTAAGTTTGCCCGTAACATACACCATTGGTTGATTACAGAATTTTAGAATTATTAATCATATCACTCATCCATGTCACTAAATAAAATGTCATTTTATAGTTTATTCTAATTCAGTCCAAACACAGTCATGTGATGCAACTCATGTGATAACATAAAATGCCATATAAAGAAGGAAAGGAAGTGATTAAAAAAAAAAACTGAAAAACAATGGTTGCCATTCATAACATGCATTCGACACTAAATTGTCATTTTATAGGGAAACTTAAGAACCAGCGACTCGTCCACCAACAAAACAACAACAGTTAACACCTCAAAGTTCGAAGTCCTCAATCACCAATATAGCAACAAAGACCAAGATTGATCTAACTGGCTATAAGCAAAGAAAACCAAAACCGTCCATCAACCCCCAGTCCCATGATTAAATAAACTTCAAATGTCAAAAATACTTTCTTTCAAACTCCCACAAGTCTCGGCCCAAATGCTTCCAAAACTCGAGCTATAATATTTTAATATATGGTACAGATAATTCTACTAATGGAATCAGTCTTACTAGTGGAATCAGTCTTACTAATGGAATCAGTCTTACCATCCCTCAGATCATAGAAAATCATAAAACAGACTAAAACCCCGCTCTTAAACATTCTCCAAGCAGAAGGAGAAAAAAACAAAAAAAAGGAGGAAGGAGGAAGGGGAGATCTGCATCCTCTAGCATATATAGTGCTTCTATCAAACACCTGAATCGCATAAACTGCGATGGGAACATAATGTCAACTCTGAAACATCTTTATACCGACACCATTAAACTCTATTTACAACATATAATAGAACCTTTTGTCAAAATACATCTCCAAGAACAAGATAATTCAGCAACACCAACTGAAAAGATCTCCACTACTGGTTTACCAGCTTCACACTTCACAGTCCCACAAACTTAGCGCTTAACACAAATTAATAAACCAACTACAAATAATATTTTATTTTGAGAAATATTAATGGCACAGAAAAGCCTAATGCAATTGAGTTACACCAATCACACTAGAACTTTCCTCAATAACAGAATGAAACAGTAGATTAAATAACACCAAGAAAATTAAAAAAAAAAAAAAAGAAAGAAACCTTAATTTAGAAGTGAACTCCCGCTTCAAAACCACTAGCTAGTAATTCTAGGGCACAAACGAGAGGGCAAAATAATACGAAAGCCTTCCACAGCCATGCTAATTGACTAACCTGCATCGAATTGGAGTTCGCTTGCGATTTCTCTTGCGCGCCCATGTCAGCTCCTCGCTTCACGACCCAGACAGGAAACCCCAAAATCCCCGAGGATTTTAATTGCAACAATAATTAGTTATAATGACGTTAAAATTAGGGTTTTACGAAAAAGGAGAGATATAAGGAGAGGATAAATGAAAAAGTAAGAGATTGAGGTTGGGGGATCAATAGAAAACCCTAACCGCCATTGACGTAGCGAAGTGAACCTTCGATTTCTCTCTCTCCCTCTTTCCCAATTTTTTTCTCTCTTTTTCCTTTTTATTCTTTTCTGCGCAAGTGTCTTGCCACGCCCGTCGATAAGAGAAAGGGAAAAAGTGAGGAAAAAAATCTCAAAAAAAGCAAAATATGCTAAACATCATGTACAAATTGGTTAATTGGTAGGAAAAATGAATTTAGTTTAAATGCCCTCAAATTTTCTTGCAATTACGGAATGACCATTACGACCTTCTTCGCATATCCACGCCCTTTCTTTTCGCCATCCAATCACGAAGGCGTTAGTGTGGGTTCTCTTTTGTCGTGGGTCCCTTACCCAACTGTGCCTAGAAAACGCACAAAGATTCCTCTGATTAGCGGAGTAATACAACACGTGTAAATACGATTCACTCGCTAGTGCTCTGGTTCGCGCATACACTAGCTCTGGGGAAGGACGGTGAAAGCTCACCCAATCATTAAGAACAGACAGACACGTGAACTGAGGTAGCACGAAACAGTATTGCACCAGCAGTGTGACCTTAGTCCGTGGACTGTTATGTACCTGGATGAGTAAGATTGAGGCCGGTGACAAGAGTCCAAGTCAAAGGTGGATTCCACGTGGCATCAGGTAATTGGTTAGTTGTCGTTACTTGTTGGAATGTGGCAATTTGGAAAGAAGAGGCTCTTTTAGTCCTTTCGCGCAGAGACACTAGGATGTGCGTGGCAACAGCAGTGGCTTTCTAAAAGCTGGAGCTTGTAGCGGAGCCACATTCCAAAAAGAAAACAGAGGAAAGAGAGAGGAGGAGGTGGGGAGGGGAGAGAAAAGAAGGCGAAGAAGAGACAGAGAGAGATTGAGAGGCAGAGGGAAAGAGAGAGAGAGAATTTAGAGAAAGATTGAATTCTTTGTATTATTTGATTGATATCCAAATTACAACTCACTTTTTATATTTATATTAGCTCAACTACAATAATCCTAACATTACCAAGATCATCCTTGAGGACAAGGATGAACTGAGATTGAAAAACAAAATTCGCAGTCTGCTGCTCCATCATGTCCTCTTTTCTGATAATTGCTGAATCTAAACACTACAACTTCAAGGGAGGCATAGTCATTTTTTCAAACACCCTCATGGCAGAGGTCTTATATGGACAAATTCATCTTCTTCCTTTGCCTTCTTCACATTTCAAACCCGTCTTCTAAATGATCATTCAATTGCAATTCCAAACCACATCCTCCACAACACTTATGGCTTCTTTCACAACTTCCTTTCACTGGTTCATTTCTCCCCATACCAAGAACAAACTCATCAACAATAAAAAATTCTGACGTAAAGTTTCTTGAGTAAAATCAAATTTATCCAACACTCCATGATCATTCTCAAGAATTTCATCAGATTTAACGGCAACAAGTATGTTAATTTTTTCTTCAAATTTCTGTTCATCAACGTCCTTGAATCCAGAATCAATATTAGTTGCTCACTACCTGAATCCCCAGCTTCTCTAACCCCAGAATTCGGTAAGGCAAAATACCGCTAGTTCCATTCACATTCGAATTGAGTTCCGAGATTACCTGACGAACAGTTGGAAGCACAGGTTCATTTCCCCTCGACTTCAAAGCTCGAATCATCTCCAACAACTTATCAAACTTGCGATTCAATTCTTTTCGACTTTTTCCATGCTTCTCCATTATCAAATCCTCCAACCTCTTTGTATGACTCTCAATCTTGAAATGCATTTCCTGATTGAGATTACGCATTTCTTGGATCACATCTTGAAACTTCTGCTCCAAAGATTGCATGTGGTCTGCAAGAATCTGGATCCCAGAATCTTCCATGGTTTGCTTTTTTTTCTTCGCCAACTTCAAATTCGCAAGCTCTGCGATGGTTGGGTCCTCTGGATCTTGTTGCTCTGATACCAATTGTTGTGGCAGAGCCACAACCCAAACAGAAAACAGAAGAAAGGGAGAATAAAATAGAAGAAAGGGGGAAGAAAGGAAGAAGGCAGATCAGAGAAGGAAGAAGAAGAAGAGACAGATAGAGATTGAGAAGTAGAGGGAAAGGGAAAGTGAGAATTTAGAGATAGATTGAATTGATTGATATTCAAATCACAGTTCAATTTCTATATTTATACTAGCACAGCCACAACAATCCTAACAGAGCTGCGATGTCAGTTTTAGCAGCTACACTAGCACCCCGTTTGGGAAATCTTTTAGGGGGAAGAAAAATAAAATTATTATTTTTTATTTTGATAGAAAGAGTAAAAAATAAAGGATAAAAAAAAAATAAATTTATAATTTTATTTTATATATTAAAAAAAATTTTAAAATAATAATTTTATAATTTTAATTTATAATCTCATATTTTTATTTTTTTTAATTATAAAAAAATAATAAAAATAATAAAAATTATTTTTCTCCTCTCATTATTTTTTTTATTTTTAAATAAAAAAATATCAATCCCAATTTTTTTTTTTCCTATGCAAACAGGGTGTAAATGGGACTTGAGACAGATGGGCTGCGTGCTCTGTAGAGTCAAGGAACGGATTTTTTTTTTTTATCTGAGCCAAGGAACTGATCCAGTGATTTGGTAAATAAAAAAGTTCATTACCTGCCAAAAGAATTAATCGGAAACCTTATGTTTTCAAGTTTCATGATCAGTAATTAAAAATATAATTATCAAAACCACTCATTAAATATAAATAATATTATTAAAAGATTTTTTTTAACGGCTTATAAACAAAATTTAAAAAATTTAAAAAATTCAATAGCATTTATGTGACATATAAATTGATTAATAAACAAATTGCACAAATTTAAGATATACCAAAACTAATAAATTAATAATATATACTCAAATTTTATTATAAATGTACATATATGAAAGTTACTAAAAAAAATTAATAAAAAGGAAATGAGAGGAGTTGTTATAAATGAAAATATTCATTCGTAGCTATACAAAGAAAAGATTAAAGAGAGGAAATGAGAACAATATGGATAATAAGACGTTTTTGGGGTAAAAATGTAATTATCTGATAAGTCACATAAAATTAAGAGTATCACCAAATTTTGGAGATAAAATTCAAATGCTAGTTTGTATACTTCTCTTATCATTGGATGTTAACCACATCAATTTATATATCTTAAATAAATCATGGGAAAATTTTGTTTAAACTTGATTTATAGAAATTGATAAACATATTAAAAGATATGTAGGGAAGGATTACTTAGTAGGTAGATGATATTAACATGACATTCAAACTTTTTCAAATTCGTGTCATAACCCTCAATCTCTTATGGCCAGAATTCTCGAAGGGAAATATTTTCCTCACCATTGTTTTATGTAGGCTAATATTGGAAGAAGACCTTCACGGGGTTGGCGTAGCATTGTTTGGGGTAGGCATATCCTCACAAAAGGACTAAGATGGAGTATAGAAGATGGGAGATTGGTCATATGCAAATAAGATGTTTGGTACCCAGTTCCTTCCTTCCCCTCCAAGAGTGAGATCGCATTATGATGAATCAGTAGTTTAGGTCTCTCAATTGTTGAATCATAATGGCTCTCAGTGGGATGAAAGAAGTCTCACAGGTAATTTTGTGGAAGAGGATGTCCAAAACATCATGGCTATCCCAGTTTCCATGTTCAAGCAACAAGACCGATTAGTATGGCACTTTACAAGACATGGTAGCTATGAAGTTAAGTCAGGCTATCAAGTGGCGAGGGATCTAATGTTGCATGTTAGTGAGAATTCTGCTGGTCCTGGTCCAAATACTCAATATCACTTGTCTCAGCTTTGGAAGAAAATTTGGAAATTGCCAATTCCTAAAAAGATCTCTATTAAAGGAGAAACTGCCTACTAAAGTGTTAATCAATCAGCGCCTCCCTCACCATCCAAATGAATGTGATTTTTGCAGAGAACTTGAATCCACTCATTATACTTTTTTCTCATGCCCAAGAGCAATTGAGATTTGGTTTACCTCCCCTCTTCAGCTCAGATCAGACTGGTTTAGAGGAACTAGTATGACGAACATCTGGTTCAATATTTCATCCCACCTTGCAACTCAACCCAAGGGAGATGAATCTCTAAACTTTTTCACTTTTATTCTCTGGTACATTTGGAAAAGTAGGAATTGGATTTCTTTCCAATAGCAGGTAGTCCCAACTTCTAAGATTAATTCTCTTGCCATTCGATACTATAAGGAGTTCTATTCTGCTCAAGAGACTATCACCCATCAAGAAGCTGAGGTTAATAGAATATCAAGATTAGTTTTGATGGTTCTATAAACAAGCGAGAAGTGTCCGGAACAGAGATAACTTTAGCTTGAGACAACAGCGGTATGCCGATAGGCTGTCTGTGTCGAAGGTTCAATGGGATTATTAACCCCTTAGTAGTTGAAAACCTAGCATGTTGAGAGGCGATCCATCTTGCTAGAATCAAAGGTTTCGGGTCAATCATTGTGGAAGGAGACTGCCAAGCCTTGATTAGGACTCTTTAGAGGTACGTCATTCCTTTGGAGATTCAAGGAATCGTGAATGATATTCACCAACTTATTTTCTCTATTCACTCAGTTCAGTTATATTTTATTAAAAGGTAGTATAACTTTGCTGCCCATAGCTTAGCTGCAAGAGCTACTAGAGATAAATCCTTCCTTGGTAACCCTTTGTAGCAAGTTGAGCTTGTATCCTCCCTGTTGCCCAAATAGGCCTCTCTTGATTTATCTTTGAGTAAAAAAAAAAAAAAAAATCCGTGTCGTCTATTTCATTTTGCGTATGCATAAACTATTAACTAAGTAGTTTTTCTCTCAAGTAGTCTTAAAACCAATTATTTTATTTGGAATGCACGTGTGGCGTGGTACCTTGCCGACAAATTCAAAATTTAGCTTTAGATCATAATCATGCTTAGATTTGGTAAAATATAGCTTTAGATCATAGTCTTTTATGATATGATTTTCATTTGATTCAAAACCAATTTTACAGCATAAATATTAAGATGTTCACTTTTATAAGTAAGAAATCAAATCATTGTATACAAAAATATAATATTTCATGTTTACTAACCAAATTTATGCGTTGTTAAGCCATATAATCAAAACATATATTAATATTTGCGAATTATATATAATCTAGCCACATATGTGTCGTAAACATAATTCATACATCTTCTCTATTTTCCCTTGCACCGAATAATTTTATCAAAATTCAATGAATAAAAGAATTCAAACTCAAAATCCTCACCCCGACAAAAAAATGGTGGGACCGACCACGAAGAACCATGCCACTCAAGCATGCTTTACATGCAAAAAAAAAAAAAAAAAAATGCTAACAAATCAAAATATTTATGAGTATTGCACTTACAATTCTTAGCGAGGAGAAGAAAATTATCTCATTTAGGTTTTATTTTAGAAAAATAATTTATATATAAAAAATATTTTTTATTAAAAATATTGTTTTAAAAAATTATATTATTTAATTATAATATTAAATTAATAGTATATATTTGTATATATAAATATTTTTATATTTTAATAAGATTATTAAAATATAAAAAATAAAAAATAACTTTATATTTGCTTTAAAAATAACTTAATTTCATTTTTTAATATGAAAATATTTTTTATTAACCTATTATTCTGAATGCTCTAGACATAAAAAAAAATGTGAAAAAATGTTATACATTTAGGCCAAATCATGATTATATTCAAAATTTTTAATTTTATGTAAAACATCTAAATATTTTCTTATAATTGTATCTATAAATAAAATTGAATTTCAAAAGTTAACGATAAATTACAATATAACACTTAAAGTTTTATTTGATTAAGAAATAAAAGCTTTGGATATAATCATGATTTAATATAAACATTTAGTATTTTTAGCTCATTGATTAAACTTTATATTTTAAAAAAATATATTTTATATTTTATTTTTAATTAAAATTTTATATTAAAAAAATATTTTTATTAATTAAAATTAACGTAATTATATTTTGAATCAAAACAAAATAAATCTATATATCCAAATATATAATATAAAAATAAATTCATACATTTTTATAAAGTAAAATTGGAAAAAATATAATTGAAAAGAGTGCATTCACATGAACTGTATCATCTGTTAAATAAAATATACATTTTATATATAGTTTATTCTAACTAATATATATATTTTATTTAATAAATGCTACAATTCATAATAAATCAGTTTAAATATAATTTTGTTTTCACTAATTTTAAAAATCCATTAACGATTTTAAATTTTAATTGAGGAAAAAAATAACTCAGTAAAATAATATGCATTATTTTACAATTTTATTATTTAAAAAAAATTATATGAAAATTTATGAAAAATTTATATATTTTACTTTTTCATTTTCATAATATTTGCAATGGGAAAAATTCATATAAATTATATAAAATTTATATGTCCCAATATTATATACTATATATTTTAATTCACATGATAAATCGAATTTATATATGATTTTTTCTAATTATTACTCATTAATTCTTTAAAAAACTCGTTAATGAATTCGAATTCAAATTCAATGAAAAAAAAAAACTTAATGCAACAATATATATAACTTTACAATCATAATCTTCTCTTAAAAAGAAAGAAAAAATCAGTGAAAAAAATCATAATTTAATCTAAATGTTTGGTATTTTTTCATTTGGCTATTCATGTTTATTATAATTAAACTAAGATAATAATTAATGCATGAATTTAAAGGTTTAAACTAGCCTCTAAACAAATTATTTTTCTCTTAAAAAATTTCAAAAGTGAGAAAAGAATTGCAAAAATGATTTGATTGATTTTTTTAAATATAAATAAATTTTAGTTCAAGGAAAACTATTATTTAATTTATGTATTTTAATGAAATTAATTATTTTATCTCTTTATTTTAAAAAATATATTATTTAATCATTGTAAAAATTTCAGTTAAACTATTTAATCATTTTGTCAAATTTTCTGTTATCCATACCATTCACACTACTATTAGTCAATCTATTTTAAAGAGATTTATTAGTTGATTATTGTATTTTAAAAATTACTATATTTTAGTTATTTTTATTTGAGTGAAATTAATTAGTTGATTTATATAATTTAAAAAATATATTATTTTATAAAAATAAAAATTTTGTTATACGAAAACTAAATCTTAATTTATATATTTTTTTTAAATTTTAAATTCTTTATATTTTCTCAACTTATAAATAATTTTTTTTAATTATATAAAAATTTTAAAAAATTGATTAACTTTTTTGTGTAGACATCTTGCACATAGAGAATAAGTGAGAAATATGTGGGTGTAGAGAAAAAAAAAAAAAGAGAGATAAATAAAAAAGGATTAAAAATAAATGAAAGGGAGAAAATTATGGTAGTTTAGCTATAAAAAATAACTATAAAATTAAATAGTTAATAAAATTAAATTACATAAACGAATTAATGTATTTTGTAAAATATATAGATTAATTAATTAATTTTATTAAAATAAAGGGATTAATTAATATATTGACTAATATTATTAATGAAAAATTTTATAAAAAAATTAAATAGTTTAATAAAAATTTATACAAAAATTAAATAATATATTTTTTAAAATATAAAAGTTAAATAATAAATTTTATTTAAATAAAAGACTAAAGAATTTTTTTTTATTTAACGACATTCATTTATTTACCGAATTATTCAATTTCAAGTTCGTAAATAAATAAAAAGACTGTGTCAACCGGTACGCGATATGCGCACGATAGCAAAACAGGACAACTGACCAAAATCGAAAATAGTAAAGAGGTGGTTCATCCGCCGCACTTTGATAATTCCGCCTCTTTCTAGCTCTTAACGGATTTCTCAAAGAGCTTCAGTACTTGAAAACCCACAAAACTCCCACATTGCCTCTTCCATTATATCCTCCTCATCTCAGATCTTCTTCCCCGTGCCTTAGATTTCGCACTTGTTTCCTCTCATTCTTCACTTACCAGGAAACAAAATGCAGTCCTCGTTTTCGCTCTCCTGCTCTCAGGCCACTACAGTTCCCAGATCAAATTACACCTTCGATTCCCTCCCTTTTGCTCCCTCCAAGCCTATAAATCTCCGTTTCTGTGGTCTGAGAAGGGAGGCCTTGGGCTTCTCTTCTCTTTCTCGGTCTCACTTTCGGCGAGGACTTCAGCTTCATACTCCAACTCGCTCAAAAAGAATTTCAGCTTCCCTTGTTGATAATGGAAGCCCTCCAAAGTCGTTTGATTACGATCTGATCATTATCGGAGCTGGTGTTGGTGGTCATGGAGCTGCACTTCATGCCGTCGAAAAGGTATTCGTCATGCTAAGCTAGCTCGAGCTTTTGAACTTGGATCATCTATGAACTTCGGCTTGTGCAAGTTAGAGTTGTTTTAGTTTAACTAGCTAAAATAGTTGACCAAATGGTGACAGAGGTTGAAGTTTGGACAATTTGAATTTTTTTGTTTGGAATGTTGAATTAACCAATTTGCTGGTGACAATTATTGAAGACATAATATTGAATTGATAATGATAATATAGGATGAAACTTGGCTGGTAGTAAAAGATAGCTTTTTAGTTGCCGTTTATTCCTTGAAAATGGCAATGGGTATGAATTTCAAGTACCATTAATACAGGGCCTAAAGACTGCTATCATTGAGGGAGATGTGGTGGGAGGCACATGTGTAAACAGGGGATGTGTTCCTTCAAAGGCTCTTTTGGCTGTCAGTGGTAGGATGCGTGAACTTCAGAGTGAGCATCATATGAAAGCTTTAGGTCTGCAGGTAATGGGATTTATTTATCACGTTTTGCTGTTTTTAAAAGCCTAATAATTTGAAAAACACGCACAATCTTGAATGAAAAGGAAGAAGGCAATATGCACCAAGTGCAAACTCTTTATTTATTTTTTGTTCTTGATTACTTTTCTTCACTTGTGCTTTTAGCATTCTGCATTTGTAGAACTAAAATATATATATATGTAGTTTAATATGCAAACATGTAAAACATTTGACAAAGCTTTGATTTTACAGCTGTTTTTTCCCCTCCAAAACTTATGATAGGTTTCAGCAGCTGGCTATGACAGACAGGGAGTTGCTGATCATGCAAATAACCTTGCTTCAAAAATTCGTAACAATTTAACAAATTCATTGAAGGCACTAGGTGTGGACATATTGACTGGTGTTGGCACAATTTTGGTGGGTTGACATTTTTGTTGTACAGAGTTGGTGGGACTACAATATACAGTTTAAAATCACTTGTGATTTGAATACTTATAGAACATGATCTGTCATCTCATTTTTATGCTATGATGATATTTGATATGCATTAGAACTTATTCATCACAATGATTTTCATTAATTCATTCAGGGCCCACAAAAGGTGAAATATGGGAAAGCTGGTTTTCCTGACAACATAGTGACTGCAAAAGATATAATTATAGCTACTGGTTCTGTTCCTTTTGTCCCCAAGGGTGTTGAAGTTGATGGTAAGAATTAAATGTCTTTACTCATTATTACATTAGATTTTGCTGCTTCTTTCTTCTTACCATGTTGGTTAATAGTTGGGAATGCAGAATATTTGAAATTCAGGGAAATTGCTTTTAGAAATTATCTATATCCCATCTTAAAGGGATATAGATATGGATTTAAATATTTTGATTTTGTATCAGGTCGGGCATGATTACCTTTGAGTTAATTGTTTATAATTAGGACATACTTGGTTCAAACATGACAAAAATAGGATTAATCTTGTTTAGTTGCTTATATATAAGGGTTTCAGGAAATGACATGTTATGAACAAATCCTTTGAGCTTATGTTTAGGCATACCATTTAATGAAAGGCTGTTGTGATTTCATCACCTTAAGTAGTAAAGAGGACTTAGATTGATAAGAATTATTCACAAGCAGCCTTGAGGATACTAGTGCTTGTGGAAATTGTGTTATCTGTCTGATGATCCTTCAGATCATTTTCAAGTACATCTACATAATTGTCTGCAATGTGCGGCTTTCTTTTGCTAGTTAGAATTCTAATTCCTGCATAATGACCTGCAGGGAAGACTGTAATTACAAGTGACCATGCACTCAAACTGGAGTTTGTTCCTGATTGGATTGTAATTGTAGGAAGCGGTTATATTGGTCTAGAATTTAGTGATGTATATACTGCACTTGGAAGTGAGGTAGCTTCTATTAACTTGTTCAATTTCTATGCATTTTATTCTTGGAAAGAATTGTCTAGGATAGTCTATTGAGGAAAATTTTGTATATTAACTTGAAAAGAATTACCTTAACTGTGTTATATGCATAACTTCCCTGTCTATGGTGCCTAACTTGGCATTGAAAGATGCTTAAAGTTTCTTGTGTTAATGATCTTGAATGGCTGTGGCCTAAGATTCAATGTTCATTTCACATGAAGTTTCTTGGCTCATGCTGTCTTATATGGAATCTAATTTGAAAACCTTTCGTGAATTTTCACAATCTAATTAAACGCTTAAGTTTTAAAACTTCAAAGTAGTTTACATTCAACTCCTGCACAGTGCACATTCAAGGTAAATGATTGATCTCATAGCTTAGGCTCTCAATGCAGTATAACTTCCATAAATTAGGTGTTTCATTTGATACTTCATCATATATAACTCATAATGATAATGGTGAACCAAGGAATGTTATTTCCTGTTTTCCATTGAGATTTGAATATCTATTAAGATATGGTTTTCTTTTCACTTTCAGAAACAAATGAACTAGGCTAATTTCTAACTTGTCTACACTGATCAATGCCACTTAGCATGGCATTGCTCAATTTTCTTTTTCTTAGAATATTGGATTTTCAAGAATTTTCTCATAAAGCAATCAGGGTAATCAAGTGGGTTTTTTAGGTCACCTTTGTTGAAGCTCTAGATCAGCTTATGCCTGGCTTTGATCCTGAGATTGGGAAGTTGGCTCAAAGAGTACTAATAAATCCAAGGAAAATTGACTATCATACTGGAGTATTTGCAAGCAAGGTAATTAAGAATTTCAAATTTGCGTGCTTCTTATAGATGTGTCAATATGTTTCATTCATATTTTCCTTTTCCTTCTCTTGTTCTTCCTTTGGGCACATTGCATTCATCCTTTTCTTGGTACTTATTTATATAGATCACTCCAGCAAAGGATGGGAAACCTGTCACTATTGAGCTTATTGATGCGAAAACCAAGGAACAAAAAGATACTTTGGAGGTAATTTAGTTGTGTGAAATCAAGAAGTTATGAGTGTCAGATGCTGATAAGAATCTCTATCGATGACCTATGAAGTGAAAGCATGTTGCTTAGTTCCTTCTACTTCTAATAGCGTGAGTGGAGTGGACCATTGCTTAAATTTGTTAATCTCTGCCAGAAACTTTTTGATTTGGTTGTATCCATCCATAAATTCTTGTATTAACTAGTTGAAACAAACTCAAGTCAATGAACTTACATATCCTGTCTTTAGGAGCTTGAAGTAGTTAATATGAAGACGGATCTTCTTTTTATTTGTCTAAATAATGCAAGTTGAAGTTCTATATTTTGGTATTTGTTTATTTTAAATCACCATTGCACAAGGAGAGTGATACCCGAGTTGCAGGAAGTATCTAAAACTTGAATGTGTGGTTATTGCTTTCTTATTGTGGACACTTAGCAATTCAGATACATAACATTGACCTTATGTAAACTTAAAATTATGTGTTGTATTCAAATTCCAAGTTTTCAATAATGATCTTTAATAGACGATGTGTGAAATATATGTCATAACATCAGCCATTACTTTGGCTATAGGTAGATGCAGCTTTAATTGCAACTGGAAGGGCTCCGTTCACAAATGGTCTTGGCTTGGAGAATGTATGTACCCATTAATATAATGTGGATGAGATTAGGTGGCTTGTTACCTGAAAGGATAAATGATTTTGATTCTTTTTCTCATCTTATTTGTACAGATCAATGTGGTGACGCAACGTGGTTTTGTCCCTGTCGATGAGCGTATGCGTGTTATTGATGCTGATGGAAATCTGGTTTGTTCAATAATTTCTTTACGAGCGAATTTTTGTGCATGCCTTTTGCTTTTAACTACTAACATTAGATTTTGCAATAACAACGGCAAGGTACCTCACTTGTATTGTATTGGTGATGCAAATGGTAAAATGATGCTTGCTCATGCAGCCAGCGCACAAGGAATTTCAGGTTAATTGTAAATAGTTATGTTGATTGTTACTTCAAAATCTGGTGCTTTCTTTTAACCCATTTTATGTTTTTCATGTACAGTGGTTGAACAAATCACCGGAAGAGATCATGTGCTAAATCATTTAAGCATTCCAGCAGCTTGTTTCACTCATCCTGAAATCAGTATGGTTGGATTGACAGAGGTGCCTTTTTACAGTCAATA
Organism: Hevea brasiliensis; assembly: GCF_030052815.1. Classification (NCBI taxonomy): domain Eukaryota; kingdom Viridiplantae; phylum Streptophyta; class Magnoliopsida; order Malpighiales; family Euphorbiaceae; genus Hevea; species Hevea brasiliensis. Next base: position 75,912,546 of record NC_079507.1, on the reverse strand, counting down.
TTTCTTTCTTATGTTGCTTCATTTGTCTATTTCCTTTTTGATTGTCAAATTCAAGTAGGAGGTCTAATTTTGCTTTCTTTTTACATATGATGTACTGTTAACTGAACATTACATTCTCAGCCTCAAGCAAGGGAGAAAGGTGAAACAGAAGCATTTGAAGTAAGTGTTGCCAAGACAAGTTTTAAGGCCAACACAAAGGCCCTTGCAGAAAATGAAGGAGAGGGGCTTGCTAAGGTTATATCTCTCAACTTTTCTCCTTCATCAATAGTGTTTCTTTGGCAAACACAATGCAAGTAGTCAATTGATTTGCCTTCTGTTGTTGTCCTCTTTAAATGAATAGCTAGTGACTATATATTTCTAAAGCTGTTCCTTGGATGTTTGTTGGTACATAAATTATTTAGTAGTTATCTACTTCTGTTGATATTAGATAAATTTCCTTTGCTGCTCCATGGTTACTAATTTTTTTTTTTAAATCTTCATGCAGTTGATATACAGACCTGATACTGGAGAGATACTCGGAGTTCATATTTTTGGGTTGCATGCTGCTGATCTCATTCATGAAGCATCCAATGCTATTGCTCTGGGGACCCGTATTCAGGCAGGTGTTCTTAACCAAAAGTACCACTTCTTCTTACCTGAGACTGCTAATTAACGCGAGAGCTTTTATAATGAACTGCTTGAGGACTTGGAAGATTATTCTTATGCTGCAATTTTCTTTCCTTCATAAGCCTTACTCTTTTCGGTTGCTTCCTAGCCCTAGTCCCATTCTTTTAGAGGAAAAAATTAAGCGCATATCATACTCTTGCTGATTGAGTTTTGCATTATGCAGGATATAAAATTTGCTGTTCATGCACATCCAACTCTGTCTGAAGTCCTTGATGAACTTTTTAAATCAGCAAAGGTGAGTTTCTCATCCAATATTCACTTCTAATATCACATCAACCATCACTGTACTTGTCTTTTTTTCCCTTGTGTTTGATGCGAACAGAAAAGAAAATGAAACTGATAAAAGGCAATTTCTTGGTTATGAAACTGATAGAAAGGTTTGGCTTGGTTTTTTGGTTATGACATTATATCCACACTCACCTTCGAATGGAAATTACTGAATGCAACACCACACATATTATTGATACAAATATTTGCTCGGATTGAGCTACTCTGCAATTAAAAACTCTCTTAACAAATTTTTCTTTTTTCTATAAAATGCATTTTGTTGAGTATAATACCTGTTTTCACAAAAAGTTTTCTAATTTCCCAGTCCTGATATTGTTCACACACATTTGTTGCATATATTTTTGTTTAGCTGAAGACAGCACCATCCATGTACAAGCTAGTGACCGAAGTTTTTAATTTATGGGGCAGGTTGAAGCTCATGTTTCAAGCCAGGTGAGTGAACCAGTTGCAGTCTAGGCATCTCAGTACTAATAGTACAAAATTTTGAAGAAATTTGCTTGTGTTAAAAAGTGCCAAGGAACTATATGCTCCTAGACTGGAGAAGTCAACAAATATGTTCTGCTATTAGAAGAAACATCTTAAAAAAATTTTACGATTTTCTTGGAAGTCGGTGGGATGGGAATATCTTTTGGGTGTTGCATTGGTTTCTTGAGCTTGTTGTAAATCTGTTTAAATACCAGTCCATAGGTATTTAAGTGTAAGATGAATTTTATGCTATAATTTGGACAATGACTCCACATGAGTTCGTAATAGAGTTCAGCATTCTGATGTTATCATTTGACCGAGGAAGCGAGAAATGCTTGGCGGATCAATACGGTGTAAACTGCTGTTACCATTTCAAAAATTTTTGTCAATAACCTTCAAATTTTGATTTCAATTTAGATATATTTTTTCACAAAAGCAGATCCCAAACAAAACCCGTATCTCAAAACACCATTATTCAATCCACATTATTAACAATAATAATAATAATACTATTATTTAAAACAAGTGAGCCTCAGTTAATGCCCTCTTAAGTCATTTTTTCACTTAATCGGTTTATAAGATCTCACCATAGATATTCTTATCCACTAGCTATGATCTTATCTTTCATTGTTCAAAAGGACTTTTGCACATATAAGCAACATAGGGCAATAAGCCAAGTTTTCGACTAAAATAAACCATATGAAATAATATGAACTACAAAATTTCTCGCATGAATACAAAATTTTGATCTTCGATTGAAGATACAGAACAAGCATCTGCCCAATTCCCTAGTCCATCGGCTCTCATCATGGTACTAGTCCACTATTGCTTCCTCAGGCATTAACCAAAAATGAATCAACAATCCATTTCTGAAATTTCCCCATTGCACTATATTATTATTTTCTCATAAATAAGCAAGCATTACAAAGCAAAATATCAAAATCCAATGGAAAGAAATGAATAATCATTGGTATTAGCAATATGATCACGCATCAGCTGCAACTTAAGCTCCAGAAGGAAAGATTAAGCATTTCTTCAAAAAGAAAGCAAGAACAAGAGTAGACCCACAAGAGTTAACAATCTTAAACAAGTATCAGTAACAATTATCCAAAATAGAAATGGCTTTAACAGTATTGCCATTGAAGTAAAGCCCAACAAAGTACTACACCATTAAGATAAACCCTAACATGTAAAATAGGAAACAAAATGCTCAATTACTCTTCCTCGGTGGCTGTCTCACCGCTCTTTTTGTTATGCTTCCTGGCATACCGCTGGTTCCTCAAGAACTTGGGATCCATCTACACACAAAATCAACAAGAAAGCAAGTCCATATAAACAACAGCTATGGATTTGAATAAAATCAGTGACAAATAATAGAAATGAATGATTTACCCCTTTGGTGGAGGTGTGGCGGTGCCTTTTAGGCTTCTTGATCCCATTCTTGTGGGCCTTGTAGGACTGGTTGTGAGCAGTGTGATTCTTTGACTTGGCCATCTCTGCAACACAATCATTAATTAAACAAAAAACTTGTAAAAAATTCAGATAAAAAAACGAAGCTTTCCATAAGAATAATCAATTCAGGTTTTAGGATTATGACGGATGAAGGAGAACCTGAGAGAGAGCAAGGAGGCGGATGCGGCTCTGGTTCTGTCGCAGGATGTGAAAGATGGTCCGGCCTGTTAAGAAAGAAACCCTAAGTATGGTCGGCTTATATAAGTTCTTAATGACTAAAATGCCCTTGGGCTCGTTTGCAGGCGTGGCAGCTTACTAGGAATCCAAGTAATTGAATTTGGGCTTGGACTGCTCTTTACATATGCGAACGACAAATGTAAAAATGATGTTTCCACTTGCAGGTAACTGGAAAAACGCATAAAACGACATAAAAGCAGTCAAATAAAAGAAATTATATATAACGTGTACCTTCTCTGAATTTTCATTTTTCAATCCCTGCTCTCTCTTCTGGTCCCTTTTTTAAGCCATTTTAGATCCCCAATTCCTTCATTATCAGATATATATACGTATCAGTGACCCCATTGAATACCACTTTGGGTGTTAGAAACGAAGCCTAAAGCATCATGTTTCTATTAGATTGGTTCTACGGAGTTCTTGCATCTCTTGGATTATGGCAAAAAGAGGCCAAGATTCTTTTCTTGGGTCTGGACAATGCCGGCAAGACTACCCTCCTTCACATGTTGAAAGATGAGGTTTGGAAATCGTATTTTCTTGCTCTTAAAATGTGTTTTACCCCTGCTTTCTCCATATGGATTATTGAATCTGGGATCTCCCTTGCAGAGACTGGTACAGCACCAGCCCACCCAGCACCCAACATCGGAGGAGTTGAGCATAGGGAAGATCAAGTTCAAGGCTTTCGATTTGGGTGGTCACCAAATCGCTCGCCGTGTCTGGAAAGATTACTATGCTAAGGTGGTCATAATTTCCTGATTTGTCAATGCTTCTTATCTGCTAATCACTTTCAATATGCTTGTTTAATGTTTACTTACGCCTTTATGGCTTGATTCTTGAGGATAGATTCTCGTTTAACTTTGTATAAGTAGATTTAGTGCATGACAATATGTGTATATTCAACATCTCTTTATGCAACGAATTGGACGCGTCATATTTCAAAATATATGAGCAAGTGCTTTTGTGGGTATATGAGGATGTCCATTGATTGCGGAATTCCTTGATCTATTATGTATGCAAATTAATTTTGTTCATTTCATGGAGTTAGATGCCTAGTAATTTTATCATGTTGTAGCTTCTGTTGTGTTAAGCTAGTAGACTTAGGCCATTCACCCTTGATTGCATTTCCTCCATTTTCTCTCACTAAAATGTCGTTGGTTACTTCATTAGGAGGAACTGGTTTCTTCACTCGTTTTCAGGGGAATAAAGGCATTTGGACTATGTGCCCATCTTCTTTCTGTGTTGCATTGATGTCTGATAGATCTGGTTCCGGTTGGTTTGTTAAATTGCTTTAGATACAAGTCATGCCTGGTTTTTCTATTATCATTTGTCGTGCCTTCATAATCCCAGATAAGCTTTCTTTTTGTTTATCTGATTCATGGGAGGCCAATATGGATGATGGAAGTTTTGCTGATAGCACCTTTTTTTTTTTTTTTTTTTTTTTGCTTTTAGGAAGGTGTTTAATAGTAGCTTTACATATAAAGCTTATTTTACGGCCTTATAAAGGACGTATTGCAAATTGTTTTCCGAAAGAATCAAAGAAATATAACTTAGCAGTTTGGGATTTAATAAGATCTTCTGACTGGATGAATTTATAGTAACTTCTGAACATTTTGAAGGTCAAGTTGAAGTTTCCCTTTCACATGATGGCCGTCAGCGAATAGACTTTTCATTCAAAGCTAGAAAATAAATTTTGATTTATCAGTAACCATTTTGCACTTATATTGTTGTATCTCTTTGGAGCTGTGGGACAAACACATATCATTACATGATTAATTTACTGGGTTTCTATTGCCACAAGTTTCGAATTTTTTCTTGCACCTGTTAGTTCTTAAATCTAGCACAAGTCACTCCTTGTTTATTATGCTGCGTTCATTTTATCTGGTATTAGGATATGTGTAGTTTGCTCAATTCTTGTAGATAATATGTTATGTCAGATAGTAGAACCCAAGCAACTTTTTTCTCCGTGAGCAGGTGGATGCAGTGGTTTACTTGGTGGATGCATATGACAAGGAGAGGTTTGCAGAATCAAAAAAGGAATTGGATGCGCTCCTTTCGGATGAATCCCTGGCCAATGTTCCTTTTCTCATTCTTGGCAACAAGATTGACATTCCCTATGCAGCTTCTGAGGATGAGCTTCGTTATCACCTAGGACTTACCAATTTCACAACTGGCAAGGGGAAGGTGAATCTGACAGACTCCAACGTTCGTCCGCTTGAAGTTTTCATGTGCAGTATTGTCCGCAAGATGGGATATGGCGATGGCTTCAAGTGGGTCTCTCAATACATCAAATAGAGTTTTGGAAAACATCTGGCCTTGTATTCTTTTGGAGTTTTTGCTGTCATTTTTGCAGTGTCTTACCACAATTAGATTGAAAATGGAATTCTTATTTGTCTTCGATAGATTGGTTCGAGAATTAACATTAGTAGAAACATTTGATTGATAACTCCAGCCATTGTTAAATTGGTGCTTATTGAAGAACAAAGCTGTGTGCAACTATTTTGTGATGGATTATCTTTTGTGGATTAATAAGGTCGTGGTCATTGTTCAACTCTCAATCTCCTATTAATATCTGTTTTGGATCCCATTAATATCCCATTACACCCTGGAAAGGAAAGGAAAGAAAATAAATAAGGAAAAATAAATTGATATTGATATTTTTCCTTATTTGAAAATTAATGAAAAATAATAGAAGAAAAAGAAAATAACTCTTTTTTTGCCTTTGTTATTTTCTCTCCAATTGGAGAGAAAATAATAAGGGAAAAAAAGAAAATTAGAGAGAAAATAACAAAATTATGAGACTATAAATTAAAATTATAAAATTATTTTTTATAAGTGTTTTTTTAAATATATAAAATAAAATTATAAATTTATCATATTTTTCTTTTGTCTCATTATTTTTCTCTCTTTTTATTTAAATAAAATGAAAGAAAATAACAAAAAAAAATTCTTTATTTTTTTTCCCTAAAAAACAGAGAGTTAAGGTCGTGATAGTTCTGATTGATCCACTAGCTTCAGCATCCTTATGTACCATTTCTTTTGTGTGGTTTGCTTATGATTCGTGCATCTTAAAGCCACCAACCATTAACTTTTTAGGAAAACACACGTTTCATGTTAGTAGTATATCAAAGAGCATATTATTTAGTATGTATCTTGTACATTTTTTATTAATAAAATGTAATTTCACTGTTCCGTTTGCATAATATATTTATGTGTAATAAAAAAGGTCCATTCATATTTTTGTTAGAAATTCTATTCTTAAATTGTTAAGAATATGAGTGATAGTATTTCTAGCACAAAGTATCATAAATTGGTTTACAATCGATGATACTTCACAATAAGGACATGACTTATCCAGAAAGATTGTAATAATATTTGTTCTTAATGTATTTATATGAGATATAAATAAGATATAATGGTGAGTCTCATGCCATACAACAAACATGATAGGCACTTATACATGATAAGTAGGCCGAACCAGTGACGCATATGGCAAGTATATGGAGTTTACTCTTGTCAATGCATTATCATATATCATATCAGTGCATATAATTTTTAGACCTGAGATAACACAGTTATCTTGCATATAGGTGGTTTGGGTTTAATACTACTTTCATGCTTGTACTGTGTATGGGTATATGTTCATGTGTTGGCTCCTACTAATTATATATAGAGGTAGGTGTTGATCAAGATAGAATCTGTTACCCTAAGTAAATAGGGATAAAATCTTATGTTCATTTAATTGTTATTGATGTTTCAAGTTCTTGGCCAGGACAAACAGATTTAGTCAGAAAAGAGTTCTGACAAGAAAATCTAATTAATCAAGAACTGAAATTAAAAGAGAATATAATATTCATAGCAAATGGGGTTTTACATAAACCATGACTCCAGCTTGGATTAGAATTTTGTAACAAAGAGATTCTAGTGCATGGTAACATATGATTAAATGTTCATTTAAGGTATTTCTTATTACTGATTGGGTGGCCGTGACATGCTATGCTAGGTGTCAACCATGGTCAATGATGTGCCTAAAATGATTTAGAGAAATCATTTATGGTAAGAAAGAGTTCTGATGATATTAAGAGTTAATATCATATCTCATTGCCAATTAGTGATGAGCCTAGTGAGTCACACATACACAAGTTAATCACTAAGTTAAATGTGATTTAATTGATTAATTAAAGAGTTTAATTGATTAATTAAATATGTTTGGTTTTTAATAAGATTGCAAAGTCCCTAGCATGGCTTGAAACCAAATCTAGGTTATTAGATGTATAGTACAAGTTAAATTTATATTTAAAGTGTTTAAATATGAATTTAATTGTGAGAAATTAATTAATGGAGATTAATTAATTTATTTATATTTGATATAAATTGATTAGAAGAGAAAAAATAATGATTTTGAATTGAGAACTCAAAATTACAACATAGGGGTAATTTAGTCATTTCACAGGGTGACATGTGGCACTATGAGATGGTTGTTAGTAGTATGCCCTATAGCATATCATTTAATATGTATTTTGTACATATTTTATTAATAAAAGGCATTTCCACTTTTCCGTTTACATAATATATTTATGTGTAATAGAAAAGGTCCATTGATATTTTGTTAGAAATATTATTCTTAAGTTGTTAAGAATATGAGTGACAATATTTCTAGCACAAAGTATCATAAATAGGTTCACAATCGAGGATACTTCATAATAAGGACATGACTTATCCAGAAAGATTGTATTCATGTTTGTTCCCAAGTTATTTATATGAGATATAAATAAGATGGAATGGTGAGTCTCATGCCATATAACAAACATGATAGGCACTTATAAATGATAAGTAGGCGAACGGTGACACTTATGACAAGCACATGGAGTTTACTCTTGTCAATGTTTTGTCATAAATCATATCAGTGCATATAATCTTTAGACCTGAGATAGCATAGTTATCTTGTATATAGGTAGTTTGAGTTTGATACTGCTTTCATACTTATACTGTGTATGGGTATATGGGCATCTGTTGGCTCCTACTAGTTATATATGGAGGTAGGTGTTGATCAAGATGGAATCTGTTCCTCTAAGTAAATAGAGATAAAATCCTATGTTCATTTAATTGTTCTTGATGTTTCAAGTTCCTGGCCAGGACAGATAGATTTATTCAGAAAAGAGTTTCTGATGAGAAAAATCTTTTAATCAAGAACTAGAATTAAAAGAGAACATAATATTCATAGCAAATGGAGTTTGACATAAACCATGACTCCAGCTTGAATTGGGATTTTGTAACAGAGAGATTCTAGTGCATGGTAACATATGATTATAGGTTCATTTAAGGTAAACCTTATTACTAATTGGGTGGCCATGGCATACCATGGTCTATGAGGTTCATAAAATGATTTAGAGAAATCATTTATGGTAAGAAAGAGTTCTGATGATATTAAGAGTTGATATCATGTCTCATTGCCAATTAGTGATGAGCCTAGTAAGTCACACACATACACAAGTTATCACCTATTTAAATATGATTTAATTAATTAATTAAAGAGTTTAATTGATTAATTAAATAGATTTGGTTTGCAATTAAATTGCAAAGTCCCTAGCATGACTTGAAACCAAATCTAGATTATTGGATGTGTAGTATAAATTAAATTTATATTTAAAGTGTTTAAATATGAATTTAATTGATGAGAAATTAATTAATAGAGATTAATTAATTAATTTATATTTGATATAAATTAATTAGAAGAAGAAAATAATTATTTTGGGTTAAGAACTCAAAATTAAGACACAGGGGCATTTTGGTCATTTCACAGTGTGACACGTGGCACCATGAGATGGTGACACATGGCATAACACATAAGCTTGCCAAATATTTTTTAATCATGTAAGATGATTAAAATCAAGATTAGATATAGGTTTGACACTTGGCACAATGTGATTGGGTCACTTAAACCTAGAGCTAATCAAAGGGTGACATGTGGCAAGGGTTTAATGTGTTAACCTAGCTATTTAAGTGTGGTTATGAAAAGAAAACATAACCGGCAGCCTCTCCTCTCATATGTCACGCCACTTTGAGCCTCTCCAGCTATTTCTCTTCATCTCTCATCAATTCAAAGAGATTAGCCATCAATCTCTTGAATTAAGAACACTAGAAATTGTTTCTAGTGTCCTGTTTGTCTCTAATCTCTTAAAAGGCAGAACTTGAATTTCTAATTAATAGAAAAGGCTTTAGAAGCTGTTCAAGGGCTGCCATAGGTGTTCTTGGTGTGGACAAGCTAGAGGGACAATATCTGGTGTCCTGAAGACGAATCTCAAAGGCGCAGACACGCTGCAGCACATCAAGAGGTTAGTGTAATCGTTCTTGATTTAATCTAGGGTTCTAAAATTAATCTGATTAATTTTAAAATCTTAAATGGCAAATACAGATCCAAAAACATATTAAAAGAGTTTTAATATGTTGTTTATCATTGAAATCAAATAGATAAAAATAAATCTTGCATGGTGCATGTGACCCTAGGTGAAAATTTTTGAATTCAATGGTATAATCTTGTGTTTTTCACGCTTCCGTTCCTTCAATTGGTATCAGAGCCACTATATTTGCCATTTAGATTGATGTTTATATGATTTAATTGTGTGTTTGATCATGAGATCAAGAGTTTATTGCTGGTTGCAAAGTCAAAGTGGCGGCACAAATGATGAACACCATGGTGCGCATGGTTGATGCATCACAATGGTGTGCAAAGATAAATGGATGGTGAATGTGCAATTGTTGTATGATTTAAGATCCATTTTATGTCTAATTAAATTGTTTAATTAGAATTTTTATCACACAATTAAATTATGATTCAAATCAGAATTTTAAAAATTGTTTGAATGTGATTCAAATCTGAATTTTAAAAGTTGTTTGAATGTGATTCAAATCTGAATTTTTAAAGTTGTTTGAATCATATTTAAATCTGATTTTTTAAAATTGATTCAATAAAATTCAGATCTGATTTTTAAAAAAATATTTGAATGTGATTCAAATCTTATTTTTTTAAAAATGTTTGAATGTGATTCAAATCTGAATTTTTGAAGTTGTTTGAATGTGATTCAAATCTGAATTTTTAAATTTGTTTGAATGAGATTCAAATATGAATTTTTAAATTTATTTGAATCATATTCAAATCTGGATTTTTAAGTTGAATATGAGATATTCAATTTAATTTAAGTATGTATGTTTTATTTAATTGTTAAATAGTGATATGCATGATGGATGATCATGGACTATAAAAGACCAATGTGATTGGATTTATTTCTTTTATGTTTCTTTGGAATTGTAAATTAATTAATTTATTTTAATTTATTTTGGGCATGTATTATTAAGTTTGTAATATTTTTGGGTTGTAATTTCATTTATTTAAGTTCTTGTAAATTCGCCTTGGTATGCCAAGGATTACTATGTAATATTGGATTGCAAGAAGTTCAAGGAGGTCAAGAGCATTGGTGGGACCAGTGGGAGGAATTCAATATCAAGTGTTGATTATGTACTCCTTCAGCAACTCTTGTAAAATGAATGAATGAAATGCACCTAGGAATGCCCTGATTCAATTCTTGGTGGCTTAGAATTGAATCCCTTAGAAAGTCCATGATCATACCATATTTACTGCTTATCCATGAATGCATGAGATGTATGGGTATGTATGCAATTATATAATATATGCATGCTAAATGGATAATGTGCAAAGTGAGACCTTAATAGTAATTAGGATGGCTATAAAATCTTCCAAACAAATGATTAAGTTGGAAATGCTATAATTAAAGTAATTATAACATAAGCCCTCCATTGGGGCAATTATTTTAAGAAATTTTAAATAGTTGCATGAGATGCAATTAATTTAAGAGATTTTCTTAAGAATAATTGTTAAGCATGAGATGTTGTAAATATGTAAATGGTTTGGTGGCCAATATTGGATGTACCTAAGGACATTAAAATTATTTGCATAATTACTAGCTCAATGGGATCAATTTAACTAATGCAAGATAAGTCAATAATGGATGTACCTGAGATTTTGAGCATTAGGGGCTAGGTAAAGGATTGAACCTCACATGAGATGTGATGGGCAAGGAGTTGCTCACTTATAGTTTATTGTAATTCCAATAATGGATGTACCTGAGGATGATCAATAGAATTATAAGAATTCAATCACCCACTAGAAATCCATCCAACTAGGATTTCCGTTTTCTACTTTGGAAGTGTAGAATTCGCTAAGTTAGTGGGAGGACCAATTTGATTAAAAGACCATAATCATATTTGGTTAATTACATGATACATTTACTAATTAATCTGGTTATTTCTGTAATTAATTTTCTGATAATAATGAGCACAGAACAACCACCACCATCCAATATCCTTGCAAGCATACTTGATCGCAATAGGTTGACAGGACCTAATCTGTCTGATTGGCTAAAAAATTTGAAACTTGTTCTGAACCTTGAACATATAGGATATGTTCTAGATTCAAATGTTCCTGGTCCCTTACCTCCAGAGGCCACACAAAAGGAACATGAAACTTTGGACAAGTGGAAGGAGCATGATATGAGAGCTAAGTGTTACATGCTTGCTTCCATGAGTAATGAGTTACAGAAGCAACATGAGAACAAGCAGGAATGCTAGGTATGAGATATCTAGACAGCTATTCCGTATGAGGATGTCTGAGGGACAGAATGTTGGGGATCATGTCCACAAGATGATTCGGCTGATTGAGCAGTTGGAACATCTTGACTTCAACATGGATTTCCAACTACAAACGGATTTGATCCTTCAGTCCCTTCTTGAATCTTTTGGGAATTTTGTGACAAATTTCCATATGACTCAACAGGAATGCACCTTAGCTGGTTTACTCAACATGCTGGTTATTGCCCAATAGAATATGCCAGGCAATAAAGGAAAAGAGGTATCTTTGGTTGCATCTTCTTCTGCTGGAAAGTCCAACAAGAATAAGGGCAATAAGCAAAAGAAACCTCAGATTTCTGGTCCTTCCAAGAAAATAGCTAAGGAGAAAAGGAAGACTAAAGCTGATAAAGGCAAAGGAAAGTGTTTCCACTGCCAGCAGGAAAGTGTTTCCATTGCCAATAGGAAAGTGTTTCCATTGCCAGTAAGAAAGTGTTTCCACTGGCCAGAGTATAGCAATCTAAAAGAATACAATGCCATGGTGAAAACCAACTCAAGTTCAAAATATATTTGGCACTTAAGGTTATGTCATGTTGCAGAAGATAGGATTGCAAAATTGGAGAAAATGGGGATTCTATCCTCATTGGGCTCTGAGCTTACTCCAACTTGTGAATCTTGCCTTCAAGGCAAAATGACTAGATCACCCTTTATTGGACAAGGGCTAAGAGCTGAAAATATTTTGGAACTAATACATAGTGATGTATGTGGTTCGTTTAAAGAAATGGCTAGAGGGGGCTTTCATTATTTTATTACCTTTACTGATGATAAATCAAGGTTTGGGTATTTGTATTTGATGAAATACAAACATGAATCCTTTGAAAAGTTTAAGGAATTTAAATCTGAAGTAGAAAATCAAACAGGAAAAAGTATTAAAGCTCTTCGATCAGATCGTGGAGGTGAATATTTGAGTACTGAATTTGATGAATACTTGAGAGAGCATGGTATTGTTTCTCAGCTGACTCCTCCAGGAACGCCACAGCTGAATGGTGTATCTGAAAGGAGAAATCGTACCCTATTGGATATGTAGTGCAGTATGATGAGCTATACTGATATGCCAATCTCCTTTTGGGGATTTGCATTAGAATCAGCTTTGTATATTCTGAATAGGATTCCATCAAAATCAGTTTCTTCCACACCTTATGAGATATGGCATGGAAGAAAACCAAGTCTTAAGCATGTTAAGATTTGGGGTTGTCTAGCTTATATCAAAAAGCTGAACACTGATAAATTGGAGACTAGATCAGAAAAAAGGTCGATTTGTTGGATATCCAAAAGATAGTTTTGGATATTATTTTTATTTGCTTACTTCACAAAAGGTTGTGATAAGTAGAGATGCCACATTTCTTGAACAACAGTTTGTTCAAGAAGGAGGCAAAGGAAGGCAAATAGAGTTAGAATTGGAGAATTCTGACCAACCAACAGATCAGATGGATATAGATCCATCTAGTCAACCTATACACATTGATGAAACATCTACATCTGTTCCTCGTATAACAACCAGGGTATCTCACCCACCAGTGAGATATGGTTTTCTTCATGAAAAAGAACAAGAGTTGTCTACTCATGAAGAAGTAGATCATGGAGATGATCCACTTACCTATGAAAAAGCTATATCAGATATAGACTCTTCAAAATGGATTGATGCTATGAAATCCGAGATTGATTCCAAGTATAAGAATCAAGTTTGGGATCTTGTTGACCCACTTGAAGGTATTGTACCTATAGGGAACAAATGGGTTTTCAAGAAGAAAATTGGTTCTGATGGAAAGGTAGAGACCTATAAGGCAAGGCTAGTAGCGAAAGGGTTTCGCCAAAGGCAAAGGAATAGACTATGTGGAGACTTTCTCGCCTGTTGCCATGCTTAAATCAATTAGGATTTTATTAGCAATAGCTGCATACTATGATTATGAGATTTGGCAGATGGATGTTAAAACAGCTTTTCTCAATGGATACATTGAAGAAAACATTTTCATGGAATAACCTAGGGGATTTGAATCCCAAGATGGTTCCAAGGTATGCAAGCTAAAGCGATCCATTTATGGATTGAAACAAGCTTCGAGGAGTTGGAACATCCGTTTTGATGAAGCCATTAAATCCTTTGGTTTTATCAAAAATGAGGATGAGTCATGTGTATATAAGAAGGTCAGTGACAGTGCTATCACTTTCCTTGTCTTATATGTGGATGACATACTGTTGATGGGTAATGATACAGATATGTTGACGACTATAAAGGTATGGTTGTCAAATACATTCTCCATGAAAGACTTAAGGGAGGCAACCTATATTCTTGGGATTCGCATCTATAGAGATAGAGCGAAAAGAATAATTGGTTTATCCTAAAGTCTATACTTGGAAAAGGTGTTAAAGAGGTTTAACATGCTTGATTCCAAGAGAGGATTGTTACCAGTGAGACATGGTATCCACCTTTCTAAAGAGATGTCTCAAAGACATCTGAAGAAAGAGATAAGATGGCTAGGATTCCACATGCTTCGGCTATTGGAAGTTTAATGTATGCAATGTTGTGCACTAGGCCGGATATCGCATATGCTGTTAGTTTGACTAGCAGGTATCAATCCAATCCAGGTTTGGAACACTGGATAGCTGTCAAGAATATCCTTAAGTACTTGAGAAGAACTAAGGATTTATTATTGATTTATGGAGGTGGAGACTTGCAATTGGATGGTTATCTCGATTACGATTTCCAATCGGATATCGATGATAGAAAGTCTACCTCTGGATATGTGTTCATTTGTAATGGAGGTGCGATCGGTTGGAAGAGTTCCAAGCGAGCACATTGCAGATTCCACTGCGAGGTTGAGTATATTCTTGCATCGAGATCTTTGCAAAAGAAGTTTGGATAAAGAAGTTCGTGAGAACTTACGGTAGTTCCTTCCATTGAGTCGCGGTTCCACTACCTTGTGACAATAATGGAGCGATCATCTGAGCTAAGGAACTAAGGTCTCACCAAAATCCAAATACATAGAAAGGCACTACCACATTATCAGACATATAGTTGGGCAAAGGCGATATAGCCATGCAGAAAAATAACATCGGTGAAAAATTCGTGATCCATTCACTAAGCCTTTGTCACAAGCTCAGTTAGACTGACATCTTGAGAAGATGGGTCTAAGGTATTGTAATGAATGGCTCTAGTGCTAGTGGGAGATTGTTAGTAGTATGCCCTAGAGCATATCATTTAATATGTATATTGTACATATTTTATTAATAAAAGGCATTTCCACTTTTCCGTTTACATAATATATTTATGTGTAATAGAAAAGGTCCATTGATATTTTGTTAGAAATATTATTCTTAAGTTGTTAAGAATATGAGTGACAATATTTCTAGCACAAAGTATCATAAATAGGTTCACAATCGAGGATACTTCATAATAAGGACATGACTTATCCAGAAAGATTGTATTCATGTTTGTTCCCAAGTTATTTATATGAGATATAAATACTATTGAATGGGGAGTCTCATCCTATCTAACAAATATTATATGCACTTATAAATGATAAGTAGGCGAACCGGTGACACTTATGACAAGCACATGGAGTTTACTCTTGTCAATGTTTTGTCATAAATCATATCGATGCATATAATCTTTAGACACGAGATAGCACAGTTATCTTGTATATAGGTAGTTTGAGTTTGATCTGCTTTCATACTTGTACTGTATGGGTATATGGGCATCTGTTGGCTCCTACTAGTTATATATGGAGGTAGGTGTTGATCAATATGGAATCTGTTCCTCTAAGTAAATAGAGATAAAATCCTATGTTCATTTAATTGTTCTTGATGTTTCAAGTTCCTGGCCAGGACAGATAGATTTATTCAGAAAAGAGTTTCTGATGAGAAAAATCTTTTAATCAAGAACTGGAATTAAAAGAGAACATAATATTCATAGCAAATGGAGTTTGACATAAACCATGACTCCAGCTTGAATTGGGATTTTGTAACAGAGAGATTCTAGTGCATGGTAACATATGATTATAGGTTCATTTAAGGTAAACCTTATTACTAATTGGGTGGCCATGGCATGCTATGCTAGGTGTTAACCATGGTCTATGAGGTTCATAAAATGATTTAGAGAAATCATTTATGGTAAGAAAGAGTTCTGATGATATTAAGAGTTGATATCATATCTCATTGCCAATTAGTGATGAGTCTAGTAAGTCACACACATACACAAGTTATCACCTATTTAAATATGATTTAATTAATTAATTAAAGAGTTTAATTGATTAATTAAATAGATTTGGTTTGCAATTAAATTGCAAGTCCCTAGCATGACTTGAAACTAAATCTAGATTATTGGATGTGTAGTATAAATTAAATTTATATTTAAAGTGTTTAAATATGAATTTAATTGATGAGAAATTAATTAATTTATATTTGATATAAATTAATTAGAAGAAGAAAATAATTATTTTGGGTTAAGAACTCAAAATTAAGACACAGGGGCATTTTGGTCATTTCACAGTGTGACACGTGGCACCATGAGATGGTGACACATGGCATAACACATAAGCTTGCCAAATGTTTTTTAATCATGTAAGATGATTAAAATCAAGATTAGATATAGGTTTGACACTTGGCACAATGTGATTGGGTTACTTAAACCTAGAGCTAATCAAAGGGTGACATGTGGCAAGGGTTTAATGTGTTAACCTAGCTATTTAAGTGTGGTTATGAAAAGAAAACATAACCAGCAGCCTCTCCTCTCATATGTCACGCCACTTTGAGCCTCTCCAGCTATTTCTCTTCATCTCTCATCAATTCAAAGAGATTAGCCATCAATCTCTTGAATTAAGAACACTAGAAATTATTTTTAGTGTCCTGTTTACATCTCTAATCTCTTAAAAGGCAGAACTTGAATTTCTAATTAATAGAAAAGGCTTTAGAAGCTGTTCAAGGGCTGCCATAGGTGTTCTTGGTGTGGACAAGCTAGAGGGACAACATCTGGTGTCCTGAAGACGAATCTCAAAGGCGCAGACAGCTGCAAACACATCAAGAGGTTAGTGTAATCGTTCTTGATTTAATCTAGGGTTCTAAAATTAATCTGATTAATTTTAAAATCTTAAATGGCAAATACAGATCCAAAAACATATTAAAAGAGTTTTAATATGTTGTTTATCATTGAAATCAAATAGATAAAAATAAATCTTGCATGGTGCATGTGACCCTAGGTGAAAATTTTTGAATTCAATGGTATAATCTTGTGTTTTTCACGCTTCCGTTCCTTCAATGGTAACACATGGCATTATATAAGTTTGCCATTTGTCTTCCTATCATGCAAGGTGATTAAAGTCAAAATTAAGGGGGTGTTTGGTTTACCTGTTGGGTGCAGCTGATAGCTGATAGACACCCAAACAGATAAATTGTGGTGTTTGGCAAGCTTAAAAAAATAGAGCTGATAGCTGATGGGCAACTGATATGATACCCATCAGCTGCAGTTTGTATCAGCTCTATATTTAGAGCTGTTTCTCATCAGCTGATAGCTGATTTAGTTTTATTTTTTATTTTGACCATATTATCTTTTTTTATTTAACTTGAAAATTAATATTATTAATATTTTTATTTTTTTATTTGTAATTTTAACATTTTAATTAACGTATTTCAACTTTGTTAAAATATTTTTTTATTAATAACATAAAATATAAAATATTTATTTATATCCAAAAACTTAAAATTAATTATAAAATTTTCTATTAACAATAATAATTATTTTATTATTTTATCTATATTTTTAAAATTATTTAATTATCTTAAAAAAATAATTATTTTCTCATTTCAATAATAAAATAAATGATAAAATATTAATAATTATATATTTATTTAAATAATATAATATATTAATTTAATAATTATATATTTAATTCAATAATAAAATAAATAATATAATGTAATAAATTTATAAATTTATATTTATTTAGATAATAAAATAAATTATATTATATATACCCTTATTAGTCATTTCACATATTAACAGTAACAGCTAAATATAATTTTACCAAACACTTAATATAAAACAGCTATCATCAGCTATCATTTATCAGCTATCAGCTAACAGTAACAGCTATTAACTAACAGCTATCAGTTGTATTCAACAGTTAATCCAAACAGGCCCTAAGTCTTGTTTTGACACTTGGCTTAATGTGATTAAGTCAATTTTAGATACAATGTGGTGATGATATGTGGTAAGGATTTTAAGTGATGACCTAATTATAAAAGGGAAAAGAAATGAAGAAATAAATATAATTTTTTCAGCTTAGCCTCTCAAGTGTGGCAGCACCTCTTCCTCTTCCTCTCCTCTTCATCTTTTCTCATCAATTCAAAGAGAATTGCCCAAATTCCTTTGAAGTAAAATTGCTAGAAATTATTTCTAGTGTTCTATACACACATACAATCTCTCTAAAGCTAAGAAATCAATTTATAATTGGTTGGCAAAACTTGAGAACAAGATTGGGGGCTGCCCATTAGTAATCTTGATGTAGACAAGTTAGAGGGACAACATTTGGGGTCTTAGGTGCTTCATAAATGTGTCAATCACATCTATATTGCATCAAAGAAGTTAGTGCTCTAACTTGTCCTTGAAACTAGGGTTTAAATGAATTATTTTGTTAATTCACAATCTTAAATGACAAATATAGATCCTAATATATATTAAAAAGTGTTTTAATATGTAATTGAACATTGAAATTAATTAGGTATATAATGAATGTGGCATAATGCATGAAACTCTAAAAAAAATTTTAAAATTCAATGCTCTAATGAATAAATCATTATGCTTCCGCTCTTTCATTCCACATTAGCGTGCAAAATTCTCAACTGCATCACTTTGACTAAAATAATCTGCTCAACTAATTCTATCACCATATTTTTCCTCAACTTCTTTGAAAAAAAAATTTTTTTTCCTCAACTTTGAAAAGTGTGTATTAATACTTTTATTTTATTTATTTTTAAGTAGAAAGGAACTAATTTTAAATTTGTCACATGAATAATATATAATTATTTAATTAAATCAGATTAAATATATAATAATTTTATATAAACTTATAAAATTTATTTATTTCTAAAATATAAAGTTATTAACTAATATTATTCTACATGTATAGTAATTTAATAATTTATACATATCTCAGATTTGAGATAATCAAATTAAAGTTAGATTCGGTCAATTTGAATCAAAATTGACTAATTCGATGCAGTCTATTTTCAAGTTAAAATTAACTTTTGAACTAACATCTTGTTTGAATAGGTAACAGAGAAAGAGCAAGAAAAATAATATGAAAAAAATAAAGTTGTTAAGATGTTTTTTCTTATTAAAAAAAAAAGAAAAATAATAAGAAATTTTTAAAATTTTTTTAATTAAAAAAAAACTCATTTTTTTATTTTTTATTTTTTTAATTTATCTAAATATATAATAAAATAAATGATAAAAAATAAGAGAAGATTTTCTTCTTTTATTTTTGCTCCCTCTCTAAGTATTTATCTAAACGTAGTGTCATGGACGGCGAAAAGATACCCTGGTGATGAGTCATCAGTTCTGACAAATAACATCTAATCACTACTTGTGGGACCCAGCATACAATGGTTGCAGTAGGATTTCTAAACTAAGGGCTTCAAAACTACTGATGACACATCCACTCTAATAATAACCGCCCACGTGCAAGACCGAACGAGAAACCATTGACTCGTATTAACTCGGACAGTGACTCTGAGCTGAGCTACGGTCTAAACACAAAATTAAGTAATAAAAAAAGGTGATTATCATTTGATAAAAGAAAAGCTGATTATTTTATTTTTTTAATATAAAGTTCAGGTACTAAGCCGAGAGGAGATCAAGCAGCTTGCAATCGCTTCTGTTTCTGCATGGCAACGAAAACGATGGTCCGACATTTCACATTCGTCTGTGTTCACAGCTTACCTTAGTGATGAGACCAGCAACCTTAGATTGATATTGCAATTTGGTTAGGTAGTTCATTGATTTAATTAAGCAACTGTGACGTTGCTATTGACCAGTCAATCTTGTAAATTCAACATCACAAATTCAATATATGAGAATTTTGAACATAAAGTGGAGATTTACATAAACCTAACAAATGCGTCTTCACACAATTCTTCTTTTGACTGGGAAAACCAATCAATCTGAGCAGGCTATCCTGTTTGGATTTCCTTAGCATCACTCTTAAATTAATTCTCAAAGAAGCTAAATATTTATCAGTATAAATCCCACAACCAAACCCAAAATCAATATCAAGAACCTAAGCTGAAATCATGAAAGGGTAAAAAGTGAATGATCAGATTATACTAGCCATCTACCAAGAGGTATAGACCACTAAAATGCATAAGCCACACTATTAAAATTCAAACAGACATGCATACTATCAATAACCAGCAAAATTACCAAGTCAATCTGAAGTTTCAATCAAGTTCATCTGTCAATGTTGATATCATGGTCAACAAGCTGCAACTATACAACAGTTGTTATCAGCAAAATGGAATTGTCAGACTATCAACTTACGGCAAATCACATAACTCTGCTTGGTTATGGGTCAATTTCATCCTTCGATATTCTTCTTGTGCCTTCTTTGAACGGAACATGGCTTGAACCCGTACAACCGCTTTCTCAACACGCTTCTCAGCTTGTTTCCGGCTATCATGGTAGAAGTCTTCCTCCGCATTGCTTTCCTGCATATCTTCTGCAACTACTTCAGCAGGATCAACACGAAGCCCACGAAAGCCTCTTCTCTTTAAACGCCATCGAAGAATTGCTTTCTCAAGCACTCCAACTGACCAGACTATCTTGCGGTATTGCCTTCTCACTTGGAAACCCCGAAAAGCAGCCTGCATTAGAATAAAGTAAATTCAATTTTTCATATTCTTAACCAAATGAAAAATTCTTCACAAGCATGAAGCAATCACATAAATTAGGGAAAGAAATGGATGTGTTTTTGGTTGAATAGACCTAGATTTGAGACCGTGCTGTGTTCATCAAGTTCAGTTCATGAAGAAAGAGAGTAAATAAAATCAAATTTTTAATATTAAGAATTAACCTGGTCCACTCATAACCACCAAGACTGACTCAGAGCAGAGCATCTGACTAGAAATAGGTCACCATCTGACACATCCCAACAATTGCCAAAGGGATATCTATTTATCTAGATGACCAAGAAGATGGAAGAAAGTGCTTACTTGAATTTTGATAGCATGTTCACGTATGTTAAGGAATTCCTTCTGCATTTTCCAACTACGAAACCTATACTGGATATGAGCAGCAGCTGCCATCTTTTTCCGTGTCTCATAGTTGCGAAAGGAATGTTGAATTTTCATTGCCGCAACTATTATTTGTGCTTCGTCCTCTGGATTTGTAAGCTGAACTGCTTTAGTCCGTACTTTAAGAGAGTGTTCTCCGAATGCAACCTGTATACGTGCTGCTGCATCAGCAGCTGTTCGATAAGCTGCTAAAGTATCCTTCAGATAGAGCTCCTCCTCACTTAGGTTCTCAGAGTTTACAGTGTCAGTTGCACTTGTTCGTAGTGAGCCACTAACATTTCCGGCTATAGACATATCCTTGAAATGTGCCACTAAAGACTTTTCCGATAGATAACCCGCTAGGCCATCATAACCCTTTGCAGATGCAAGATCAGCAGCAGTGCATCCGCCAGGGTTTTCTGAAGTGGGGTCTGTGACCAAGTTTGGCTTTGCCCCTGCAGATAAAAGAACTGCAACCATTTTCTCCCTAAACAAGGAGATGTTTCAGAACTAGAGAAATAAACTCCTTGACAACAAATTGAAATTATTCTATACTCTTCAGATTTGCATATTCAGAGATGTATGTACGCCAACACAATTTATGTGAAGAAAAACAAATTCTGGAGATAGAATGTAAAAGAAAAGAGTGAAACTGTCCATAAAGATGAGAAGGTGGGTGGGGAGGGGGGGGGAAGAGATATTGAAGGAATTCCAGTTTGTTAACTTCAGGCCGCATTGAAATGCAGCTAACCTGAAGAGTCACATAGAAGACTGCAAGACAAAACAAGAAAATAATTTGGACATACCTTCCATAATATGATGCCCAATGAAGAGCTGTCCATCCATGTTTATCCCGAAAATCCAATGACAAGGCTGATGATGAAAATAAATAAACAGCCCAAGTATATCCAAGAATAGCACACAAATGGATTACTCCTTGACCTTGAGCATCATATTCAGTGATTTTACAGCCTTCAACCACTCTTTCCAACAACCATTCCTTTATCATGTTCTTCAAAGAGAGTTCAAACAAACCATCTTTTGCTTGTGCAAATGAAAATCTGCCGTCCTCAATTGACTTAATAAAATATGCCCACATATGGGAAATGATAGAGGTTTTGTGGGAGAACATTTTAGCCTCATTCAGGTTAGCTGGTGATACCTTACTGGTTAAAATGTTGAGGGTTCTGGATGTAGAGAAAAGCAAATAAGCAAGTCTCATCTGAAGTTTGAACTCTTCCCAGTTGGGTTTGTCTTCTGAAGAAGCCACAGGATAGCATAATGCAGCGCGGTACTCAAAATTTAAAACTTGGCTTATGGGTATAAGGCCATCCAAACTCAAAAACAGATTTACTATTCCAGGGGAATGTGGTGATACCAAACAGCGATACACCCCAGCCTGAACAATTTCTGCACGAACACATGCATCTCCACAAACACAACACAGATTAGATTTTGCCAGATGTAGATACTGTTCATGGAAATATCCAGTGAGTAGAATCTGCATGAAGAACATAAATAAATGTATTATGCCATTGAAATAGATTTGAAAGTGGATGTTCATCATCAGATGGACAAATTTCTGTCACGCCAAGCAAGGGTCTAACCAATTTTGAGCAAATATTAACTCACTGAACAATTTCAACGATTCTAAAATAGATTTGCAAGAAAAATTTTAAATCACAAGTAACAAGCACTGCCTTCTATATACTGGAACTTAGGAAATTGGATGAATCACCATTCAAAAGTTCCAAGTTCAGGAGACATGGAAAAAGTTTATGGCCCCACATTTCTTGTGCTGCCAGCACTAATCAGCTTTTAAATAAGGACTTCTATTTATATGATCATTTGCTTAATAATCAAACAGGTGTTGACACCCATATGACTGATGAAATGTCATAAAAAAAGACAAATGATCAAGTGCACAACTATAAGATTATCATCAATTCTCCCGAAAATGTGCAAAACTACTACTGGTTCATAATGACAAACTGTGTTCTAGTCAAATCAGTAATACAAGATGCACTTAGAAGACATTATGGGCAGCACAAAATAGAGACAGAAGAAAAAGAAAAAAGACCTTTGTCATTTCAGTTGAATAAGCCCATGCATGAGAGGTATCAGTGATGACAAATATTTGTTCAGGAACAGAAGATTGAAGTTGATCAATTTCTGGAGAAGTATATGAATCATGACCTGATGAAATCGAAGATTCAAGCACAGCATTATCTATGGAACCCGGAGAGTCAGCTATTGTGCAGTTTATCCACCCTCCAAAACTATCTTGACATTGCAGACCATCATTAACCAACAAGTCCAAAGAATCACCAGTCCCTATGATACTAGAATCCTTCCTGTGCACATTTGAATTTACTTGGACTCTTGTTGACTGACTGTAAGCATCCTCTGGAATATTTAAATGAGAATTTTTGTTCGCAACAGGCTCACTCAAGTTATCTAAAGGAGGAATTTCTGCAGATAAATTGTAGGCGGGAAGAGAAATACCCTGTAAAGATGAAAATTACTTAGTTGCTTTGTGTGACAATTTCAGTATTTTGTATGCAAGCTAGCAAATGGAAAGTAATTTGAGCAATCTTCAAGCATGCGACATTAGACCTGATAAGTCAGCAGGAATGGAAATTATTGCTTTCAGAAATTTTAACCGTTGTAATGTTAAGGGATATGTGCCAATTAATAAATTCAGAAATTTCTTGATCTTAACCAATTGAGGTGCTAACAGTTTATTTACTGAACCTGTGAACCATAGGCACATTTTTTCAAACTGAACCAATCCCTTTCATATGGCAAACTGCAAAACCAGAGCTGAAGCCCATTCTCTCAGTTAAACGCACAAGGGTTAACTGGCTTTGAACTGAATTTTCAGTTTATAATATTAAAAACTTCGAGTCTAACTCAACTTTATACTTAAAGTACCTGATAAAGTAAGGCCATAGTCAATGGCCGCTTAGAAAAGCCTTCTTACAAAGACCAACAAATTAAAAAAGGCCTAGAAGTTAGAGGGCTGCTTTTATTTATAAGTGGTGGCAGTATCCACCAATTTTAAGTTCTTTTAATGTGAGGAGATTTTGTGTTACATCTAAAGAGGGGTAGGAGGCAGTTTCCTGTTCCTCGTTTAACTCCAGCCAGGTGCAATATAGATTCTAGAATCCACATTAATTCAAAACAAATAGTGAAGGGTCATAATCCAGTGCAACAAGGTAGCTTCTCCCTAGTTGACCGCTGTGGAAGCCAAATATTTCAAGACAATAACTAAACCATTTAATATAATAAATAAATAGTAGATTTCAGTTTCGTTGATTAACCATTAGTCTTTCACAAAGCGAAACCAAAACTGAAGTTATTTTTTCAATTAACTCTATTCTTTGGGTTTGGATTTGGTTTTCAAGTTTTGTGGGTGTTTTTTCCCGCCATTATTATAGAGTACAACTAAAATGAACACAGTGTATCAGATACGCCAGCCAAAACCTACAATCAATAAGTACACGGTTCAATTATGGCTTTATGAACATTGAGATTGCCAAACCACAAAAACCACCAAGTAAAATAACAGAATTATGACCTTGAACTCAAATAACTTGGAACCATTGCTATGGGAAAAATCAAAATCTTCAACAGAGAAAGAACAAAAAAGATAAAAAAAAAAAAAACTTCAAACTGTAAGTGATTCTGCTTACATCATTCGAGGACCCATTTACTGCAACTTGATTACGTTGGTCAAAGCTCGTAATCTTATCTGCTCACCATCAAGAAAAACACAAATGAATTAATACAAAGACTTAAAAAAACTAGCAACAATTTCTGAAGCTATTGACATTGCAGCAAATAACATCAAGTCCATCACCTCCTTTAGGAATGAGTGAATTTCTAGGATTGTTCATCACCAGGTCATCCCATTCAAGCGTATTGATCTCATGAATCCTCATTACATGATTTATGACAGTTAAACTGTCACCAGGCTCTGTTGACTCTCCAAAATAGCAAGAGTGAGAAAATAATACATGCATTTTCCAATACCAGCAACAGTTATCATGTATTATTTGTTGAAGGTGATAAAGAATGATAATGAGAAATTTTCTCTAAACCTTGACTGAAAACCCAACTATAAATAGCCCTGTCAAGGAGAAAGCTGTGGGTTTGCATTTCAGATTAAAAAACAGAGTCAAATTTATTTGTAGAATGTACAAGTAAAATCACCTAGAGCTTCTTTCTCGCCAACATGATATGCATGACCAACTCCAGAATCAAATTCTTCTGATAAAAGCCAAGGAGACTGGTCAGAGACTAAACTAGAATTTGAATTCATAGGTGTGACTGGAGAACCCTGCAGATGTTAACATAAGTCAAACCACAGCCCAAAATATAATTTGGACAACCATTACTTTATTGTCATCAATGATAAGAAAGTAGAATTTTGTTTGCTTGACAATATGCCAGTGTCCCTAACACCAGAATACAACTCGTAGGCGTAACTTAAACTTTTTCTCTACAAATTTAAGTTTTTCTTTCTATGGCACACAGAACGATTGAAGCCAGAAAATAGATATCTACAGAATGTTAAAATATAAAAGGAGAAAAAAAAAATCTGTCCAAATATTCACCATAAGGAATACACAATGCAGTTAAATGGGATTTGGAGGCAGCACCCTCAAACCTTACCAACGGATAAACCACATGCAATTATGCAAACAGAATCCTTAGGAAATAATTCAATTGCATAAAGGTATATAACCAATAATAACATATTTCTCCACACAAGGGCTGATTTCACAACACAACATTTTATAAATGCTGATAAGCAATGACTAACATAACCTCCTGTGTTTCCCGATAGTGCACAAGGACTATATGTTCTAGAGTCCTGAAAAAAAAAAAAAAAAAGAAAAAAAAAAAAGAAGAAAAAAAAAAAAGAACCTAAAGGTCAAAATGCTAAAGCAAACCCTATCAAGCGTGACAAACATAAGATCATCTTTTATAGAAATGTTGATATTATATATATTAGGTAATCATGATTTACTTATCTATCCAGTGAACTATAACCAGTACATACTTATCAAGTAGCCAATAACACCTACGGACAAATGTTGGATTATCTTCCCCATGTGCATAGTATACATGAATCCTTTCTTCATTACCAACCTGAACAATGAGACACAATGGCAAATTCTTCAAAACAGATACTTGTTAATGGCAGAGATTATTTTTCATACAAATAAAATTATAAAAACGAGATAGATGAAAAATCATAGGGACTTGGGGATATGACACATGTAATCCAAATAACAAATCACCTATGAATCTTAAAACTTCTACAATATCAAGCAATACTTCAATTACACTAAAAAACTTAAAGAATGTGATCGCATATGTACACTGTATGTTATAAATATCTATATAGTATATAGATATATAAAATGAAGAAAGAGAATTGAAAATTATTTCTTCAGCAACTCATTTTCCCAGATTATTCATGTAAAAAGTTGAAAAATTTAGAGTCCACATTGACTAGAGTGAACATCCTTTTAATAAATTTAATATTATGATGTTAAGACATTCATAAAACTTTAGTGCATACCCAAAGAATTAACATGCACCAATCAAACTGGAAAAATTGATTGATGCCAAATATAACACCATAGAAATAGAGAAAATCTCACTTTTAAGTGTTCATGTGCTTCTTTAACGGTCTTCCCATCGTTTTTCTTCTTCCAATTATGACCATCTTTTCTGAAGTTCCTAAGCTTCTTACGGTCAAATAACATAATATCACCACCTGTTACAACAATAAAGATTAGATAACAGAATACCATACAGAAAGTCGTTTGATATTCTATATCACTCTTACGGGAATACAAACCTTACTACACCTACTAAAATGCAATCAAACTCAAAAAGGTTGTCTGTTTGTTAAATATTAAGTGTAACAGCAGCAATATGAGTTACAAGCAAAAACAACATATTAACCATTTTCAACACCATACCTGCTCAACTTTCAATTGCCCTCCATTCCTATCACTTGCAAACTAATGGCACATAGGTTAACCAATGTCCACTGAGCAAACAACTTTTGATAACAGTTACATAAAAAATTAAAAAAAAAAAAAGGCACTTGGGGCAGAAGGTCTAAACTTTAGCCAGTTTTATCATGAACAAACAAAACCAGAAAAAAAAAAAAAAAGATGTTAAAATTAGATTGACTTGAATGGAGATAGAAGGGTTCATAGCTCAGACCGCTCATTTTATCAGATTTCACACTGGATGAGCATACAACAATATCACTTTTATCAAAGAGGAACCCAAAGCACAATAATTGTTTCTTCAGAGAAGCCAAAAAATTCAGGTTAGAACGGACATTAACAGGAACTTACTTTTGGGCAAGTGCACTGGTTTGACATTAATTAAGAAATACTTGTAGTTACAAAGTATTGCTTGAATTTCATTTGGGCGGAACCATCTTGTTCTAGCTTCCTCCCTTGTGTTCCCGAAATCCAAATCTGTCAATGGAACAAGCCACCATTACTCTAATAAGCACAACTATTTATACCATTACTCTAATAAGTACAACTATTTATACCATGATAATATAAGATAAGCACCTCCTAATGAAGATTTATGAAAGCCAGTAAATCATTTAAATAAAAATAAAATAAGAGATACCAAACCCAATTTCAGAAACAACTAAATGAATCCGGTTTTGCTATTCTTCTATCCCCATGATCACTTTTCCTTGTTAACTAATTCCTTGGCCTTTTCGTCATGGTACATCAAATCCAACTGCATGCTTTCTTAATATTAAGATTCATGGCATATCATGCCCTCATTAGTTGCTACCCTTCTTGTACACTCCTATGCCGCTCTCCTCCATCACAAGTTCCCATTTAGGAATGCTCACATAATGACATAAGTAGATAAATGATAGTCAAGAAAAATTCCATCTAGTGATGCCAGCAGCTTGGGTTCTTCAACAAAGATGTTACTGCTCAGCAGCAAGCAATAATTTTAACAAAAACAAGAGTTGCGCTGTTAGAGATTCCATTTCTTTCCTATAGGAATTCTCACTCACGCACATTTGCATTTCTTTTTCTACCAAGTCTCCCCCTCAAGTATGATCATGCACCTCTAAGAGTCACTGGAACCATCACGTATACTAAGAATCTTTCCACTCCATCGGTATGAGAGTGTTTTACTGCTCCATGTAAATTTTGACTCACTTACATTCTTTTTGAACATGGCCAAATCAAGAAAATAATTTTTTAATACAATTAGCCTAGATCGACTCAAATTCGACACCTTATAATACTCAACTCAACTAAACTTTTATCCCAAAAATTTGGGATCGGCTATATGGATTCTCTTTCTCCACTCTAAACGATTTTGGGTTAAATCTTCGGAAATATGTAATACTTCTAAGTCATGTTGTACTGCTCTCTTCTAAGTCAGTTTAGGTCTACCCCTTCTTTTCTTTCTATCCTCTAAAATAATGTGCTCTACTTGTCTAACTGGAACCTCCGTATGTCTACGCTTCACATGACCAAACCACCACAATCTCCCTTCTCTTAACTTATTCTCAATTGGCATCACTCCTACCTTTTCTCTAATAGTCTCATTATGTATTTTATTTAGTCTAGTATGGCTACTTATCCACCTTTACATTCTTATCTCTGCAACTCTTACCTTAGACACATACGACTCTTTTAGTGCCCAACACTCACTACCATATAACATGGCCGGTCGTATAGCCGTACAGTGAAATTTTCCTTTCAACTTATTGGGAATCTTGCGATCACATAAAACTCCTGAGGCACGTCTCCACTTCAACCATCCGGCTTTAATCTTATGACTAACATCCTCCTCATATCCCCCATCTACTTGAAGAACTGAGCCGAAATATTTAAAGTGATTACTTTGGGACAGTACCACTCTATCCAAACTAACTCCTTTCCTAACACCTGTTCGACCTTCACTGAACTTGCAATGCATGTATTCTGTCTTCGTTCTACTTAACTTAAAGCACTTTGACTCTAGAGTACTTCTCCAAAGCTCTGGCTTTCTATTGACTCCTTCTCGCGTCTCATCTATCAGAACTATATCATCCGCAAATATCATGCATCAAGTGATACTCTCTTGTATATGTTTCGTCAATTCATCTAAAACTAATTTAAAAAGGTAAGGGTTTACAGCTGAACCTAGGTGTAATCCAACTGAGATAGAAAAATCTCTTGTGTCCTCTCCAACTGTGCGCACAATAATAGTTGTTCCTTCATACATATCTTTTAACACTTATATGTACCTAATAGATACCCTCTTGTCTTCTAACACTCTCCATAAGACATCTTTTAGAACACTATCATAAGCATTCTCCAAATCAATAAAAATCATGTGTAGATCTTTCTTAACATCTCTATATTTCTCCATTAAGTTTATAATGAGAAAGATCATTTCCATAGTTGAACGACCGAGCATGAAGCTAAATTGATTGGGAGAGATAAAAGTATCATGATGTAGTCGATGTTCCACAACTCTCTCCCACAACATCATAGTATGGTTCATGAATTCAATTCCCCTATAGTTTGAGCAACTTAAAGAAAATGCCTGATGAATGGAGGAGGGGTATTTTAGTACCTATTTTTAAAAATAAGGGAGACATACAGAGTTGCTCAAACTATAGGAGAATTAAACTCATGAGCCATGCTATGAAGCTGTGGGAGAGAGTTGTAGAACACCGACTACGTCATCTCCCAATCAATTTGGCTTCATGCCTGATCGTTCAACTATGAAAGCAATCTTTCTCATTAGAAGCTTGATGGAGAAATATAGAAAAGTGAAGAAAGATCTACACAAGGTTTTTATTGATTTGGAGAAGGTTTATGATAGTGTTCCAAGAGATGTCTTATGGAGAGTGTTAGAACAAAAGAAGGTATCTATTAGGTACATACAAGTGTTGAAAGATATGTATGAAGGAGCAACTAATATTGTGCGCACGGTGGGAGGGGACACAAGAGATTTTCCTACCTCAGTTGGATTACACCAAGATTCAGCTGTAAGCCCTTACCTTTTTACATTAGTTTTAGATGAATTGACGAAATATATATAAGAGAGTATCCCTTGGTACATGATATTTATGGATGATATAGTTCTAATAGATGAGACGCGAGAAGGAGTCAATAGAAAACTAGAGCTTTGGAGAAGTACTCTAGAGTCAAAGGGCTTTAAGTTAAGTAGAACGAAAATAGAATACATGCATCGCAAGTTCAGTGAAGGCCGAACAGGTGAGAGGGAATGAGTTAGTTTGAATGGAGTGGTATTGTCCCAAAGTAATTACTTTAAATATCTCGGCTCAGTCCTTCAAGTAGATGAGGGATGTGAGGAGGATGTTAGTCATAGGATTTGTTAGCATAATTACAGCAATTAGCATGATTACAGGAGATTTGTGTAGCATAATTACAGCAATTAGCATGATTATAGGAGATTTGTGTAGCATAATTATAGCAATTATTATTCTTGTCCAAATTAGTTCATATTCTCATGTATAAATAGATGTAATATCTCTATAAATAAGACACAGACAAATACACAATTCTTTCCTTCATTACTTGTATTCTTTCTTCTAACATGGTATCAGAGCTATAAAGCTTTTATTTCTAGTTTCTGGGGTCTCTCTACTCTCTCTATAACCTGTTCTAGTTCATTCTTTCATACCTATTATTATACCATTTTTTTTTTCTCCTCATCTTGTTATCAATGGAGAAATCTGATATTTCAAAACCTATTGCAACAGTTCTAACTGGTTCCAACTATAATCTTTGGGTTCAAGGAATGAAAAGTTTTTTGATAGGTTGCAAGCTTTGGCGTACACCTCTTGATGACACTCCTCTTGATGATCCTACTTTATATCGACAGCTTGTCGGGAATCTTGTTTATCTCACAGTTACTCGACCTGATATTTCATATGCTGTTCATCTGGTCAGCCAGTTTATGTCTGCTCCTCGCTCAACTCATTTCTCTGCAGTACTTCGAATCCTTCATTATATCAAAGGCACTCTTTTTCATGGTTTGCACTTTTCCGCTACCTCCTCCCTAGTATTATCTGGCTACTCTGATGCTGATTGGGCTGGTGATCTGACAGATCGTCGCTCTAAAACTGGTTATTGTTTCTTCTTGGGTAATTCTCTTATCTCTTAGCGTAGCAAAAAGCAAACTGTTGTTGCACGTTCTAGCACAGAATCTGAATATCGTGCTCTTGCTGATGCTACATCTGAATTATTTTGGTTACGGTGGTTATTAACTGATTTGGGTGTCACTCATTCTTCTGCCACAATGCTTCATTGCGATAATAGAAGTGCCATACAGATTTCTCATAATAATGTATTTCATGAGCGTACCAAACACATCGAAATTGATTGTCATTTTGTACGTCATCATGTTGCTCATAGCACCATATGTTTGATTTCTGTCTCCTCTGTTAACCAAACTGCTGATATATTCACCAAAACGCATCATTCCGCTCGCTTTCAGGATCTCTTAAGCAAACTAAAGTTGCCACCTGTGCTACCACCTTGAGTTTGAGGGGGGGGTGTTAGCATAATTACAGCAATTAGCATGATTATAGGAGATTTGTGTAGCATAATTACAGCAATTAGCATGATTATAGGAGATTTGTGTAGCATAATTATAGCAATTATTATTCTTGTCCAAATTAGTTCATATTCTCATGTATAAATAGATGTAATATCTCTATAAATAAGACACAGACAAATACACAATCCTTTCCTTCATTACTTGTATTCTTTCTTCTAACAGGATTAAAACCGGATGGTTGAAGTGAAGAGGTGCCACTGGAGTTTTATGTAATCACAAGATTCTCAATAAGTTGAAAGAAAAATTTTACCGTACAGCCATACGATCAGCCATGTTATATGGTAGTAAGTGTTGAGTACTGAATGAGTCATATGTACCTAAGATAAGAGCTGTGGAGATGAAAATGTTAAGATGGATGAGTGACCATACTAGACTAAATAAAGTCTATAATGAGAGTATTAGAGAAAAGGTAGGAGTGGTGTCAATTGAGGATAAATTAAGAGAAGAGAGATTGAGATGGTTTATTCATGTGAAGCGTAGACATACGGAGGCTCCAGTTAGACAAGTAGAATACATTAGATTAGATGATAGAAAAAAAAAATGGGTAGACCTAAACTGACCTGGAGGAGAATAGTACAACATGACCTAGAAGCATTACACATTTCCGAGGATTTAACCAAAAATCGTTTAGAGTGGAGAAAGAGAATCCATATAGCCGACTCCAAATTTTTGAAATAAAGGTTTAGTTGAGTTGAGTTGAGTATAGTGTAGTTTGAGCAACTCTGTATATCTCCCTTATTTTTAAAATATGTACTAAAATACTCCTCCTCCATTCATCAGGCATTTTCTTTGAGTTTAGAATCGCATTAAACAATTTAATTAACCATGCCACTCCCATATCTCCCAAACAATTCAATTGGTATTTCATCGGGTCCACAGGCTTTTCCCACTTTCATTCTCTTAAGTGCTTCATTTACTTCTAAAGATATAATCCTTCTAGTATAATTCACATTCTTTTCTATTACTCTATAGTTTATATTCACGTTATTACTATTTTAACTATTATTAAATATATCATTAAAATAATTTTTTCATTTTTCTTTAGTACCCTCATCTTTCACCAACAATTTTCCTTCTTTATCCTTAATGCGCCTAGCTTCATTGAGATCTTGACATTTCTTTTCTTTCCTCCTTGCTAATCTATAAATATCTTTCTCTCCTTCTTTAGTTCTAAGTTTCTCATATAACTTTTCAAAGGCCTACGCATTTGCTTGTCTCTTTCTTTATTATCTTGTACTGTTCATATGCCTCATTATTATCACACTTAAATAATTTCTTATACTATTCCCTCTTTCTCTTCACTGCTTTTGTACTTCCTCATTCCACCACCATTTCTATTTTGAGGGTGGTCCATATCCTCTAAACTCTCCAAATACTTTTCTAACTACTTCTCTAATTTTTGATACCATCTTTATCTACATACCGTTAGCCTCCATATCCAGCTTTCATATTTCAGACTCGAGAAACTCATTTTTAAACTTTTCTTACTTTACTCTTTTGAACTCCTACCACTTTGTTTCAACTATACTATTTTTTTTAATATTATTTAAAGTATTCCTAAATTTAACGTACAAGACCACGAAATGATGCTGACTTGTCAAAACCTCATTCCAATAACCTTATAATGTTAGAGAAAATTCTTATAATACTACGGAGAGATGAGAATTTAAAAGCACGTCTTGGTTAGTTAAAAAAAAAAAAACTTGCCAATGAACAAAAGACGTGAAACCACTTTTTCATTACTTTCGTTAAAATTCTCGTCACATAAAAGTACGTTTTTTCCATCAATTTGGAAGCTCCAAGCTTGTCGGGCTACCGTTTGCTCGGTACATTAAAGCACTGATTTTGCTCTGTTAAATCCAAAACTACCACAAATTTTGCTTTCAAAACCAAGTGAAAGCACTTCCAAAGAGCAAATTAGCTATGCTTTCCACTTCCAAAAAAAAAAAGAAAAATGGCGCTTGCAAAATGCTCAGCATGCCATGCCTAAGCTCAATTACCAATTTTCCGATGCTCAAACACTTAAATAAAACCCAAACATAAATTACAGCATAGCTAAAAACCTTGCAGCGTATGAAATCCATGAATCTCCGAGCCCACAAGATGCCCCTGCACACCAGTTTCCATTGACGAACTAAGCGCATATAAATTAACCGAAGAAAGCGAACCCAAAAAAATTCTCAAAATCAAACAATCTGCAAGTAGAAAGCAATCAATCGAAGATTATTATTATTACAATTTAGGGGAAAAAGGTAAAAATTTCCAAAAATAATCTCACAATTGCAATTGCCCAATTGTCGCAGAGGGAGAGAGGGAAAACGAAAGGGTAATTTTTGTTGGAAATGGGAAAAAGTCTCCTGTAGGTATATCGTCAGCCAATTACAATTACAATGTGGCGAGAGACGTAAGGGAAATGAGTTGTTTTAATGGCAGCATTAGTTCGTCCAACAAATAATAGGTAATAAACAAAACTGTACAGGCCAAGCTGAATAAAATAAACAGGAAAAGACATTTGAGTTTGCACTGTTTATGTTTTAAAAAAAAAAAAAAAAATTGGTTGGTATTGATCTCCACATAACGACGGCTCAGGAGCAGGGGCGAAAGTTGATATCGCCGACTGCTGATTTCATTAGTCATTGATTGACGGCTTGATGGCTCCAGAGAAAGGACTAAATTTGTACCGCAGCCAAAATGTTCGATGAAATGTATGTGTTGATTCACATTTCATTGTTAAAATTATTTTTATAATATAATTTAATGTGTTTATATTTAGAATTATTTAAAAAAAATAAAAATAACATCTAATTTTATATATATTATAATTTAATTATAAAAGTAAAATTACATTAAAATTATATTATATATTAAAAAAATTATTAAAAGATGTTATATTTAATTACAATGATTTTAATAATATTAAATTAAAACTAAACAAATTTTAAAAAAATTACAATTGAGTAATTTTTATGAAAGAATTCATAAAATTTAGAAACACGGCGGGTCTCATGCAGTATTGTTTGAGGCTTAAATCAAATTCAGGGCTGAAGTCTATTGCTGTGATGAAGCCCATGTGAGGCCTACTACACTACAGAAGTACAGATGGACTTACAGGTCCGTCTCAGCTCGGTGATTAGCCCCTTCAGCCATTACTTTGCTTGCAATTGAAGAAGAACAGAAAGCAAGCAAAAGCAGCTACTGCAGCCACCTCAGCTCTGAAAAATCTCTCTCTCCTAATGGGTTAGGCCTTCGCTTTCTATTCTTTTCACTCTACCAAAGCAATCTCCAACCACCGTCTTTTAAATATCACATTCAATTTCCTTGCCACAACAACCAAGAGAAATCCAATTCCCCAAAACACATTCTTTGGCAAAACCCAATATGAAGGCCACAAATTGTGTTCTTGCCACAATGGCATTGTTAATATTAGTGGTAGTGGTAAATGGAGGTGATGATCAACCATCTTCAGTAAAGCCATTGGTGAAGATTGTGAAGGGCAAGAAGTTGTGCGACAAGGGATGGGAGTGCAAAGGCTTGTCTGCATATTGCTGCAACGAGACTATTTCTGATTACTTCCAGACCTACCAGTTTGAGAACTTGTTTTCAAAGCGTAATACACCTGTGGCTCATGCAGCAGGATTTTGGGACTACCATTCTTTTATAACTGCTGCTGCGGTTTACCAGCCTCATGGGTTTGGTACCACTGGAGGAAAACTCAAGGCTCAGAAGGAAGTTGCTGCTTTCCTTGGGCATGTGGGCAGCAAAACTTCGTGTAAGTTGAAAGATTTCTGTTCCGCATTTGCAATTTCTTTTTTTCCTTTTGTTAGAAGATTGAATCGACTGAATTGATGATACTTGTTCTTCTATATATGAATTATAAGGGCATTGGTGATGAATTTTTCAGGTGGCTATGGAGTGGCCACAGGAGGACCACTGGCCTGGGGCTTATGCTACAACAAGGAAATGAGCCCCAGCAAATTGTACTGTGATGACTACTATAAGTACACCTATCCATGCACTCCTGGAGCTTCATACCACGGCAGGGGTGCCCTGCCTATCTATTGGTATGCATCTCTTTTAACCATATGATGTGCAATTCCATACTTATTTTATCCGCTTAAATGGCCAATGCGAACAGGAAAGCTCGAAAATTTTAAAATTTCCCGAGAAAATGATTGCTTCCTTTTTGTTCCCCCTCCTTAATTTTCTCCTTTAACTGAGATACTTGAAATATATTCATTTTAATATATTTCATCTAAATTGCCACATTAACCATGCTCTACTTAATTATTTCCTAAAAAGGATTAACCATACTCCACTTAATTATTTCCAAAAAAGGATTCCTAATTTATGGGGAAATAAAAGTAAAATTAGATGATTTTATAGTTTCTTTCAAGCAATTTTACTGGTACTTGTATTTTCCTATGAAAGGCAGGAGCACCACCCACCTTTCGGCAGAAAGTTGGTAGAATAATTTCTTCTTTGTGTGCGGACAAGAAGTAATATTCAGATTTATAGTTCAATTCTACCTCTTCTGAAATTCTACCTATTTGACTAGATGCCCCCCAAATCCTAAGAAGCATTTTGTTTTCTTTTTTCACTAATGCTTTTGTTACAGGAACTACAACTATGGCAAGACTGGAGAAGCCCTGAAGGTTGATTTGTTGAATCATCCAGAATACATTGAAAACAATGCCACACTAGCATTCCAGGCTGCAATTTGGAAGTGGATGACTCCAGAAAAGAAGAATCAACCATCAGCTCATGATGTATTCGTGGGCAACTGGAAGCCTACCAAGAATGACACTCTGTCCAAGAGGGTACCTGGTTTTGGCGCTACCATTAATGTTCTCTACGGAGATCAGGCTTGTGGGAAAGGCGACGATGAATCGATGAACAATGTCATCTCTCACTACCTATACTACCTAGACCTGATGGGTGTTGGCAGAGAGGAGGCAGGGCCTCATGAAGTGCTTAGTTGCGCCGAACAGGTTCCTTTCAACCAAGCTGCTCCCTCTTCATCATCTTCTTGAGCCTTTGCTTATTGGTGAAGGCAATGGTAAATACTAAATAGCGTGTCCATTATTGAGCTGTTCCTCTGAAAGGAAAGATTTTAATAAGGGACGGGGCAGGTATAGTTTTGAGCATGTGTACAACTTCTGAGAAGAAGAAAGAATCCGTTCAATTCTTGTTTTTTGTTTGAATCTGCTATTTTCTGGACAACTATGGTGTATATTGAATCATTTATGCCTTTCCTTGTTTATGTGCAAATCTTGAGATTTAATTATGCTTGAAACCTGCATATACAGTTTGATATCACCATTTATGCACTAGTGTTATAGCAAAATTCAGATATTTAAAATTGTCTAAAATTATGACTTAATCTCAATGTCTAAAATTGACCTGAAAATGTCTACAACAGTAAATACTAAAAATAGTACAAATATTCACAACTCACAATCAAATATTTTAATTTTAATTATTTATATTTAATTTTTAATTTCATTGTTATTTTATTCACTGGCCAATTCAATAAAAGGATTGAAATTAAAAAATTAAATATATTTATTAAAAATAGTTTTTTCATTTTATTTTCTTTCTCCTTTCTCATTTCTTTTACTTTTATGGTAAGAATAAAGAGAAAAGAAATTAAAATAAAATTTTAAGTCAATTTAAAAAATAATTTTTAATTCAATTTTGATAAATTGATCAATTAAATAAAATTGTAACTAAAACTAAAAAATCCATGCAAATATATATATTTTTTAATGTAATTAGGCTAAATTAAATTTTATTTAATCAATACCCATATTTAAAATATTATAAATTAACAAAAAAAATATTATTTTAGTTAAAAGCAAATATCTTGACTGAAATTAATTTACACCAAAAATAACGTAATTTCATAAAAATTCAATTTATTTAATAAAACATTCTACTAAAAACTCAGAATAATTTTACTTTAAAGTTATATTTACTTTTCGAAATAAGGATAAAATCAAAAAAAGTATTTATTTTATTAATTAATTATTCTAAATAATAAAATTTAAAAGTTTTATAATTTGAAATTTATTCTAAATACATAATTTTTTTAAATGAATTTTTTAATAAAATTAAATTAAAAGTTAACAGAATATCATTTCAATTGAACTTTTATATGATGAAAATATATACTCCCCCGCTCAGAGGCAAACACAGGATTAAATGGGAGGGGTAAAATTTAATTAGCCATATAATTATTATAATTAATAAAAATTATAAATTATATTTTTACTAAATAATAATCAATGTTTGCTATTTTTTATTGAATTATATATTTTATTAATTTTAAATAATATATATATATATATATATATATATATATATAGTCCTTTGAGCTCTTGCAAAGGCGCTGGCTGATTCATTCATAAGGGCAAAAGGATTTCATTGTCCTTAGGAGCCGCGCGATGTTGCGATTTTTGTTTTATGTATTTATTATATTAATATAAGTAATAAGTAAAAGATTTATATGAAATAAATAATATTTTATAATAATATAAAATATTATACTTACATTTTATAAATAAAATTTTTAATATATCTATAATTATTAAAATTATTTAGTCAATTCAAATATAATTTTTATTATTTATTATATTGCATATTAATTATGTGTATATAATTTAGATTAAAATCAATTAATATTAATATATAATAAAATAAAATTTTATAATAAAAAAATATTTAACAGTAGATTTTAATTATAAAAGAAGATAATAAAAATAATAATGATTTAAAAAGTAAAATTAATTAACTCATCTAAAAGAAAGTCTAACACTATTTTTATAGTAATAAGTTTAGTATATAAAAATAAAATATATGTACATTGTTTAAAAATATTTTTAATTATTAAAAATAAGTTAAATATATTTTAAATTATATCAAAATTTAAGAGTAAAGTAAATTTAATTACTTTTTTACTTATTAATTAAATTTACACTCACACGTATGTTAGACTAAAATATCAAAATAGATATTACAAAAAAGTCTATTTTTTTAATATGAATGAATAATTTATTATTATTATTATTATTATTATTATTATTATTATGAGATGAAAATATAATATTTTATTAATATGCTGTTAGTGTATAAATTAAAAATCATTTTGTAACACCCTCACTGTAACAACTCCGTACATTCTACTGTTTCGGTGACCGGTGTCAGTCCAGACAGCTAGAACGTCCGGAAAAATATTTAAACTAAAGTGAGGGACCATAATTAACTCAAATATTAATAAGAAAAATTTGGTAAAAATTTTAGAAATAAAATACAACCAAGTGAAATGAGCCGGTGCCCAAGCGATGGGTAACCAGAAAGAAGTTGCGGTTCTCGCAACTAGGAGCCCTAGACTCGGGGGAAAAATTATAAAATAATTTTTGGGACTCCAGAGAAGGGTCATTGAGGTTCCTATGGCATTAGAATGCCAAAAAAATATTTAGAAAAATTTTTCAATCGGTACAGACAATTTTCACCCGTTAAGCCAAACGGAGGGCATTTTGGTCATTTCGCCTTCAGAGACGATTTTTGGCCGACTTGTCCAGTTGAGTAAATAATTATTATGACATAAAATGTGAATAAATATTGCTAAAAATTGAATTGAAAATGAGTAGCAAAGAAAAAAAAAGAAAATGAATTAAAATTGCAATTTTGACCTCATGCTTATGTCACTAAGCATTCTCACCAAATC
The DNA here is from genome assembly GCF_030052815.1 of Hevea brasiliensis. Lineage (NCBI taxonomy): Eukaryota > Viridiplantae > Streptophyta > Magnoliopsida > Malpighiales > Euphorbiaceae > Hevea > Hevea brasiliensis. Next base: position 75,873,098 of record NC_079507.1, on the reverse strand, counting down.
ACCTTGTGACACATGTCCATAAACCAATTAAAATGAGTCAAATGGGCAGAAAATTGAAGTGAAAAAAACAACAGCCCTTTTCCTTCTTCTTCAAAACGTTTTACACCTCCTCCCTCACTCCTCCATTAACAAACTTTCTAAAGCTTCAATTTCCATGCTTTCCTCACCCCAAAACCCTAAGTCACCTTCACTAAAACTTATCCACACACCCTAAGGAAGCTCTAGGCAGCTACAAAGAGGAGAAATTCTAAGGAGAATACAAGTCCAAGAAGTGCTACTTAAAGGTTAGTGCACATATATACTTAGAACTCTTTATTTTCATGTTAAAGACTTAAAAGGGAGTAAGAATTTGAAAGCCAAATGAATGAAATTTATGTGTATGCATGCCCTGAATTTTGGCAGCCCTAAGGAAGGGATAAGAGTGATTGTTTTGATGGACTTAAAGTGGACTAAAGATCATGATTAAAGAATATATACATGTGGATAATGAATTAGTGAGTTAAACTAAGGTAATATGGGTGAACCTTGAATTTGGGCTAGGGTTTGGGGGTGAAAATTTGACTTGGCTTATGAAATTGTTCAAGAACATTCTAATGGTCAATTAGTGACCATTTGAGGAAATTTGACCATAATTTGGACTGAAATATAGCATGGCAAAGTGAATGAGTATGCTGCCTAGTGAGTGCAGCAGGATGGCTGTGATTCTAGCCCACTTGGACTGCCATATCTTTGGCTGTGTTGGTCCAATTGGTGTTTGGCCAATTGGACATGAAACTAGACTTATAATGGCACATTTTTGCTGAAGAAACTATGCCCAAAAGACCAAATCAAGAGGACCAAAAGTTGGCCCCAATCCGGATACCCTGCACCCAGAAACTGCAAAATGACCAAATGAACAGTTTCATTTGGCCATAACTCACTGTAGAAATGGTCAATTGACCTGAAATTTTTACAGTGATAGGTTAAGACATAGACAAACAACTTTCATGAAGAAACCTACCCCAAATTATAATAAGAACTTAATCAAAATGGCAGTCACAGTCACTGTTTATGGTACTGTAGATTTGGTAAATTCTGCAGAATTGAAATCCGGCCAGCTATGGTTTTTGGACTATATCTGGAACTACAAAACTCCAAATAGAGTGATTCAAAAAAAGAAATTCAACTAGACAAAATAAGAAACAACTTTCATGTTTACCATTTCCTCAAATTTCCACTGTAACAGTCCCTAATAGAACAGTAAACTTATGGTACAAAAACTAAAAATTCTGCCACTTAGTGTTAGGCTTAGAAATGGTAATGGTGATCACTTCTAACAAGTTTTAAATGCAAAATGTGGTATGTTTGGAGTGTCAAAACCAATGTACCTGTTTTCTATCCAAAAGTCAACATTTTTGTTGACGAATGAGGTGAATAGTGACACCAAAACTTGAAATTCAAATGTGAAATTAGAAATGCATTTAGGGGACTTTAAATTGCAATTGGCAATTAATACTAGCAAATGTAAAACTCAAAATGTGGGATCTTGGTGTAATTAGAATTAATATATCCATTAAGTATAAAAAAGTCAACATTTTGGTTAACTAGTAAGGTGAATAGTAATCAAAATGATTAGTAAATTAAGATGAAGACCTAGAACCAATTCTAAGCTTAAATGCTTAGAATTGTACGACAAATGTGGACTATGCATCCTAGTCAAAATTGTTAAAAAGAAATTAAGGCCATAAATTTGAAATCCATGAAATATTTATGGATTACTTGAAACATGAAAAATAAGTCACCTAATTGATATTGTCGACACCATATTTTGGCCAATCTCCAAAATCAATAAAACTTTGGAACTGATCTCAGTACTAAGTCTCCTTTTTGACAGCTAATCACATTTCCGATCTCTCTTTGATAAACAGTCACATTTCCGATCTCTCTTTGATAGACAGTCACATTTCCGATCTCTCCTCACAAAGAATTAAATCAATGCTAAGTCCTCACATCAGTCAGAGCCTTGCCAGTCTATTAAATCGCTCACCGATCTCTCCGACCCGTTGTAGTATAAACGAAGTGAACTAGATCTTTTCTTACCAGTTTTATTGCCGATCTCCCTTTCAAAAGTTTAAGAGCTAAGGTTTTGGTCCGGTTTAATGAGGATTCCAATCTTAAGTGTCCAAGTCTAATTTCCAATTTTAATCAAGTCCCGTTCAGCATTTCTTCTTTACCGATCTCATACTCATCGTGTTTTCCGACCTCTCACACTTAGGTTAATAATCATTTTCAGTTATTTCAACATACTTAGACGATCAAGTGTTTAATAATTCAGAAATTTTCCGATCATAACCATTCATCGAACAAAAAGGGCATTCCACTTCATTTCATTTCAAAAGTTTGTACAAGTCATTCGGCTGGGGGATCACCCCCAGCCTGATTTACATTTTGCTCATTTTCTCTCTCATCCTCGGCCTCCTCTTCGCTTTGCTCCTCGCCTCCGGGAGCCAGGTCGGCCATCCAAGAGAAGTCCTCCTCTGGGTAACGCTTTTGGAGCTCGGCCAAGAGATCTTTGTGAGCGTTCACATAAGCTCCGGCTATTCCTGTCACCATCTCTTCATCTTTTGCCTTAAGCTCCTCAGCAAGGTGAGCGACCTGAGCAGCTTCGTTGGCCTGGAGCGTCTGGACTTCTCTAAGGGCATGATCCCTTTCAGCCAGAACATGAGTCTGTTCGGCCAGCTTATCTTCATAGTACTTCATGCACCCCTTAATTCGAGATATGTAATCCTGAGCAGATAAGAGTTGGGATCGGAGGGATGCCACTTCTTGACCCTTCTTCTCGACCTCCTTACCCAGGCGGTGCGCCTTTTCCCAAACTATGTGCTGGTTCACCAGGCACTCTACATTCAGACTCATGGAGCGGGTTAGGATGTCGTCAAGATTGTCCAGAGACAGTCTGTCCCGATCCTCCCGAAGGCAGATGGAAGACCCCAAGACTTTAGCAAAATCGGGGTTCTCCCGAACAGTCCGATTGTTCTCCAGAGAAGCGATCAGCACTTGGGCGCCACGAGAAGGGGGCCTCGCAGGAGGTCGAGAACGACCCCCTTTTGTGCTTGGAACAGCTGAAGGAGGTGGAGGCGGCTCTTCCTGTTGAGGAGGAGATCGGACAGCTTCAGTGATCGGTGGCCCCGAAGGTCGGGACGGGCCTCCTTGCGTCTCCCCAGGTTCATGACCGGGTGTTTGAAGTAGGGCCGAACGCTTCACCTCCTTTATTTTCCGGAAAATCTCTCTCTCCTTCTTCCGCTTCCTGGAACCTTCACCACCCGCCATACCTACACAAAAAAGAGGTCAGTGAGATCGCTAAGGTCCAAAGATCTGAGAAATAGAAAATACCGATGCCAAGATCAGAGAGCTGAAGCCCGCGCTTTTCGCCCGTGATCAACTCCATCGTCCAATGATGCAGCTCGGCAGTCACCGCATCTAAACAGGAGTACTTTTGAGTGGCAGCTTGATTCTTCAGCTCCATCACTATTAGGCTTTCCTCCTTGTTCAGGGTAATACGCTTCGGAATCAAGGGCCCCTGGTGCCACCAGCTACGGGGGAAGTCCTTGAAGCAGGTCGGATTTTTGCTCCTCAGAATGAAGAAGCGGTTCTTCCAATTCTTAAGGGAGGAGGGCAGATCGGTGAAGAGCCCGCAATGAGGCTTCGCTTGAAAGAACCAATGCTCGTCGTCTTTTTGGCGAGTTAGCCTGTGCAGTTCGGCTAACACCTTAGCCGTAGGTCTGATTCCCTTAGCTCGGCACAGGCCTCGGAAGGCTACCAAGATCCGCCACGAGTTAGGGTGAATTTGGGCGATGCACACTCGGTGGAATTTTAGGACCTCCTTAAAGAAGTCGTCCAGAGGGAACCGAAGACCGGCCTTTAACTGTTCCTCGTATACCATCACCATGTCATTCTCTTCAAAGGAGTGATCGGCTCGGTGATCGCCGTGACACCGGATAAGTTCATATGAATCGGGCTCTATGTTGTACTCCTGGCTAAACGACTGCAGATCGGATTCTTGCAAGATCGACGGCAGCTCGTCCATAGGAAGATTCTCCCTCCCCGAAGAAGGTGCATGCCTTGATGGTGCGATCCGCCCCCGAGCTGGAACAGAGACCCTAAGAGGTTCTGGTTGTGCGCTTGGCCCGACCACCTCTTCTTCATCAGACGACCATGAAACATGGACGGAAGGTGGGCTTACCGCTCTCTGACCTTCGGCGCCTCTCATTTTTAAGGAAAACAAAGAACTTAAAGCTAAAAGAAGGATTAAAACCCTTACCGGAGCTTGAACGGAGTCGGAAGAGCTTGAAAATCGGGAGAATTTTGGAATTGCTTGCGAGAGACAGAAAATGGCATAAGTAAGAAACTGGCTAACCCCTACCCCTATTTATACTCGTTCGAGCATTTAATGCTCACGATGTCCCAGGCAATGCATCGGTTAACGGGATTCGCCAGCTGTTCTGACACGTCTCTCAAATTCCATAAAGAGAACGGCTAATTAGAGATCGGCATATTAAGATAAATGTTTCGAATTGTGGATCAGTTAAGGGTTGTTCAGTTAGGAACCAGATCGGATAAACACATCAGAGATTGGAAAATAATCAATGCAATAATAACAAGATGAGAATTGACTTTTATTTCCAAAAGATCGGATTACATCATTTGGGCGATCTCTAGGGATCGGAATTATAGAGATCAGAACATGGGGGATCAGCATGAGAGATCGGAATAGGAGCATGGGAGGGATCGGAAGGCAAAAAGAATAAGACAAATCCCAAATAACCGTCGTCAGAATCAGAGCCGAGGTAGTTAAAGCGTGGCAGACGAGATCTCCACCGCACGCCTAAGAATCGCCCGCAATGCTGACAGGTGCCAGGGTATGTCATGACAGTCCTATACATCCCAATCTCCACCGTTGATTTCACTTGTAAGGACGAACGCGGAGCCCTTGGATCAAGAGAGGAGACGACAAAACTAGCGCCTTTCGCTCTTAGCCCTCAGATCGCTCCGGACAAGAGGATTTGAGACCGTCAGATTGAAAGAAGAAAAGGACAAATATTCTGAAGAATAATCTCAGCCGTTCATTTTGGTTCTCTTTAATTCTCAAGCATCCGATCATGTCCTTCAAAATCTTGACCCTCCATCTCCCTCAAAATAAATCCTGACCCTTCATGGGGAGCACCCGATTCCTATAAATACCTGCATGAAAAACTGTTCAAGGGACGGGCAAAAAGAGAGGTAGTTATTATAGCGGAAGAACTCTGAAACTTCATTCAGTTTGTTACTCTGCTACTTAGAAGTGTTGATTAGAAAGACTTTTGAAACTAGTTTTCTGAAGTGTTTTCTTGAAAAGGATTCTGAATACTGGAACTCTACATTTTCAGTTTGTTCATTATCTGGTCACACTCTCACTTTCAGCCCTTTATCATTTCTGTTTTCATTCCCATTGTCCAAGCTCAACTTCATTCCACTCGGTTTTTATCTTAATCTGATTGCATTTTAGCAAAGCACCCTTCAGTTCACGACGAACATCAGCCCTCAGGCTAATCAGTCCGCTGTCTTATCACTATTTGTCACCCCGTAGTTATTTCAATATATTTGGCTCCTTACAGGGAAGAGCTCATATTGATGTTTCATTAAGTGTTTACGTTTACTTTTCATACTTTCTTTGTTCTTCTTACGTATGTGATTTTCTCCAAGTTCATTTTGTGCAAAAGAACCCCAAAGAACGTTATTCTCGAGTTATCTCTTTAGTGATCAGTCCATCATTTTATTAATCTTCGTCATTTCTAAATGCAAGTTTTCTATCTCCTAGTAGCGTGTAAGTAGTTGGGTAAAACGTAGGTAACTGCAATTTAAGGGTCTCTTTTAAAGAAAGAGCCTGAATAACACGTCAGGAAAATAGCCAAACTATTAGGCTGACGTAAACGGCAATTCGGCAAGATGCCATAAAGTGGAATAAAACCAAAGTAAACGAAACAAAATAGATCGGACATTAATAGGTATTGGTAAGATGACTACATGGAAGGTCGGAAAATCAAGTCTAGTATCCCCCGTTTAGTCACAAGGTATCTAGAAGCCTTATCCCCAGCATCTTTAAATGCCAGAATCCTTAGCTTTAGGTCCTTATGACATGTAGCTGAAATTAAAATTCGGGAGATCGGAAAGATCCCATTTAGGCTCCTGTTAACTCAAAAGAGATCGGAGGAGAGTTCTTATCCGGTCTCAACTCAAAATTTAAAATAAATACTCAAAAGAGATCGGAGGAGAGTTCTTATCCGGTCTCAACTCAAAATTTAAAATAAATACTCAAAAGAGATCGGAGGAGAGTTCTTATCCGGTCTCAACTCAAAATTTAAAATAAATACTCAAAAGAGATCGGAGGAGAGTTCTTATCCGGTCTCAACTCAAAATTTAAAATAAATACTCAAAAGAGATCGAAGGAGAGTTCTTATCCGGTCTCAACTCAAAATCTTAATAAATATTAAATAGAGATCGGAGGAGAGTTCTTATCCGGTCTCAACTCAGAATTTTAACAAATATTAAAGAGTTCGGAGAAGAGTTCTTATCCGATTCTTAAATTAAATTTTAATAAAATATTCCTTTCAAATAAAATTAACATACAACAATAACTCACTAAGGTTGTCTCATTTACTTATGTATCTGGGTGATCCAAATTTAGTGAAAAATCAAATGTTCCTTTAATCAAAAGGATCAACATGTCCATTCAAGCCCTCCTAACTAATGCAAAATTAAATCTACTTACCCTTATTAAGGGACGAGGTGGGGTGCCTAACACCTTCCCCACCCGTTTACGGACCCCGAACCTAGAATCTCTGTCTTGAAGTGGTTTCATTTCAATATATTTTCACAAATGGTTTTCTTTAATTTCCCTCAAAATTAAAGTGGCGACTCCTCACTCTTTCCCACTTCGGTGAGGGTTCGTTCAGGCGACCGCAAAATCCCTTGCGACAGATATGAATAGATAGTTAGGGCTTATATGCCCATCACAAATGGAATTCATAAAATATTAATAACTCAACTTGAAATATAAAATTTGCAATTACATAAGTAGATTCTTGAATGTATAAATGAGAAAAGGAAAAATGTTTTGAATACAATGGTACATGTGAACCATTGTTTAGAATTGTGATTAATATGAATAACATAAAGAATGAATAAATGAACCATATTAATGTATGAATGAGACATTAGTTCTCATTATTGTAGAAAGGAGAAGTATTTTGAGTACAATGGTATAAAAAGGATAATTGATGTGAATTGTGATCATATAAATGATCAAACGAATGTATGAATTATAATTGAAATTTATTATGAAATAATGAAGTCATAAAACACAATATATTAATGGTTAATGATATTATGTGCCATTGTATTGCCTAGACATGTGTGTCAGATTGGATAGTTTGGCATGCCAATAGGGTATTGTTTTAGCAGTACTGCGAAAGGCTTTATGCCTGTATTCAAGGCTTTATGCCTGCATTCATGGCTCTTATGCCCGTATTCATGGCTTTTATGCCCGATTATGTGATATCATGGCTTTTTAGCCATACTGACTGCATACGTGGTTAACGTTCTGCGTCTCATGGTATGACGGCCCGAGGCACCGCGGTGTCCAGAGCCAACGACCCGTTATCCAGTTTAGTCAGCCTGTCGTAGGTTACTTGGGCAGTGTAATTTATTAAAATAAATTAAGACTATTAGTAATTAAAAATATTAGAAATCAAATAAATGAGTTAATAAGTCTTCAAAAGAATTAGTTACAATTATGAAACGATCCAAACCACATAAAAATTGTTAAGTAAAATAATAAAAGAGTTGCAAAAATAGGTATAACTTAACTAAATATTTTAAATGTACCTTCTATTGCCATATAAATATAAACTGAGTATTTTTATTAATTCTGTATGTTGTACATTATCCCTGTGAATTTCGGAATTAAACGCTTTCAAAGCGAAACAAATGAGAACAAAAGATAATTAATATTAGACACATTGTATTAAATTAAATTGATTCTTAAATATTCAAATTATGCTTCGTTCTTTCTTTATTTGTATATTTTATTTTCTTGTTCTATTATTGCACCACTAAGCAGCAATGCTTAGCGCGATGGATTTGTTTCCTCGTGCAGGTACTTTGACTAAGATTTTTGGAGTCTAGATCTGCAGAAGTGGCTGGAGTATTCAAGGTTGTCACCTCCTCAGCAATGCATGTAGATAGGGCCCATATAGATCATATTTTGTATTTAGTATAAAATGCTAGATATTGTATTATAATGTAGATTATGAGCAGGTAATTAATAGAAATGTAATGTAATTTAATAAATTAGCTTTTTCATATGTAATTAATTTATATATCATGTAAATTATGAAATTATGTAAATTAAAGAAATTTGAAAATTTTACTTATGTGATTTGAGCATGAATGAGATTGTATGGATTCGAAGACAGATTTGAAATATATAGATAATGCATGGAAATGAATATGAAATTGAGATATATGAATGAGATGTGAATTATGAGATGGTTATGAAATAATTGATGAGATTTTATTTGTAAAATATTATTGAAACTTTCAAACAGGTAAATAGTAAATTACGTCAACTGGTAATAAAATAGGGGAAACTCTGCTGGTTTCTCCGTCGAAGAATAATTAATATTAAAATATAACGAGATCAAAATATGAAAGGAATAAAGTAAGATAAGATAGGGTGCTCCGGCACTGAATGTAGCACACTTTGCTCCGCTACACTGTAGTCGGGTGAGGGGTGTTGCACATTTTATCATAAAATTAGTTTAAGAAAGATAATAATAATTAACATAAATTTAATTATTAAATATATAAATAATTCAAAACAACTAAAATGACAATAACAGGAAAATTAAATAGCTAAAAAAAATTTTATGTTATAATAAATTAAAAATAATTGACAGCATTAAAATTTAATGATAAATTAAATAATTATATGTGAAATAATTAATATGTATAAAATATATAAATTAAGATATTATTTTTATTTTTTTATTTTAAGGTTCATTTTAAAATATAAAATAATTAAAATTTAAATTCTTAATTTCCATAATTATAAAATACATACTCGATTAATGAAAAAAATATTGCACTGAGATTCCATCTTAGGCCTAAATAACATGTCGAACAGGTAACCGCATTTGCCTTATTTATTTATTTATTTTAAAGCAACTTAACTTCTTCTTCTTTTTCTTATTATTATTAAATTTTGTATTCTATCATTATCAACGTGAGCCACAAAGTCAAATTTGGTAACTTGAAGACGTGATTAGAAAATAGTACGTTTATAATTAAAATATTACTATATTTTACTAAAAATATTATTTACATAAAAAATCCGACGTTTTTAATGATAAAAAAAAAAAAAAAACTTTTGTTTAGTGACTCATCCCCAGCTGAACAGGTATTGAATGCGGGCCCACTTGTGGTCCACCATGTACGCAGCTAATTACACTTCCCTGTCCTCATCCAAAATGAAATTTTTATTCAAAATTAAATTTTTAAATTTATAAGATTATATTTTACTATATATATATAAACCCACTTTTGTTTGGGGTCCACTTGTGGTACGCCGTGCATGCAACTAACTAATCGCCCTCCACTGTCTCATCCGAAATGGAAGTGATGTATAAATTGAATTTTGCTTAATGATTAAAAATATTAGAAATTAAGATTTAAGAAGAAAAATTTTAGGATAACTTGACTCAAACTCAAACTGAGTTTTATGGGTTCAGATTAAGGGTGGTTTGGTATTGCTATTAATATTACTGTTAAAAAATTATTATTTTTTAATATATTAATTAAAAAATATTAAAAAATAATTAAAAATTAAATTTAATTATAAAAATATTAAAATAATAAAATTATTTTTTAAAATTATTTTTTAAATAATATTTAAAATGATATTTTTATTCATAAAACTAATTTCAATTTTCAAAATTTAATGTTAAATAAGTTGTAAATTAGAATTAATTTAATTTAATTTAAATGATATTTTTTAAAAATATAAATATTTGTAAAAAATTTAAATTATTGGTGCTTTTTACGGTGCGGTATGTAGAGGTAAGCACTCATGGGTTTTAACTCTAAAATCAACCTATCTGTTTGATTTTCATGTGTGTCTGATTGCATTGCTTTTTGCCCCAATTTGGTTTTGAATTTTCGATTGCTGTTGAATTCTTGAATTGGGTTCTGTTCAATTTCATTAATGTTTGATTGCATTGCTTTTTCGCTTCAATTGGGTTTTGAATTTTTGATTGCTGAAAAGAATTGATGCTTGGTTCTGTCTGATGGCTGAGATGGTTCGGTTACGAATTGATCAAACTGATTTATTTCGGTTCGATTTGATTTAGTTAACCTTTTAATGGGTTTCATTCAGTTCTTCAAAAAAATGTAATTCGGTTCTTGGGTTTTTTTGGTTCGGCACTTTTACGTAATAAAATATATCACTTTGTCACTTGTCGTCGCTCTTATAAATGCCAAGCAAACAGTTTGTTTCATTTAGACCATCATTTGGTTCCCAGCTTTAGAGAGAGAGATAGAGGTAGGTGCAGACGATGGCGAGGGACATAGATGACCTTCCCAAGCTTGATGCTAACTACATGGCCTTGACGCCGCTGTGGTTCCTGGAGAGAGCAGCTACGGTACACCCCACCAGAACAGCCGTGGTTCATGGATCAGTTCACTATACGTGGGAGCAGACCTACCAACGGTGCCGTCGATTGGCCTCGGCTCTATCCAGGCGCAACATCGGCGCTGGAAGCACGGTAATCTTGTAGAAATTTTTTTGCTCTTTCTCCATCGATAAACCAAAGCCGGATTATATTAATCGAATAAATACATTTCTTAAGCTTTTTTATTTTTTTAACTTTAATTCGCCTTTTTATAAAATAAATTTTACACTATATTTTTTTAAAACAATTTTTTTATATAATTATTTTCAATTTTGAATACCGTATTTTTAATTAATAACTGTTAAATTGTTACATCAAAAATCAATTTTTTTTTTTTTTTATAATTCTCATAATTTGTTGATATTTCTATCTCTTTCTCTGAAGGGGTCTAGACTTAATTTAGTACTGAGATTCATATGAATGGAAAATCTTATTTGCGTTAATTTGTAATTATGATTCATTTTTATTGGCAGATTATTTTTTTTCCCATCGTTTATTTTAAAATTTTAATTACAGTACAAGTGTTTTAGAACCCAAAAGCGACTTGACATTTCTCAATTCTCAGGCAAGAGTTTTCTTATTGATGTTGGCAGGTAGCAATAATTGCACCAAATGTCCCGGCCCTGTACGAAGCTCACTTTGGAGTTCCAATGGCTGGAGCAGTGTTAAATACTGTCAATATTCGTCTCAACGCATCAACCATCGCATTCCTTCTGGGCCATTCAAAATCTGCAATTTTGATGGTGGATCAAGAGTTCTTTTCCTTGGCAGAGAATGCTTTGAAAATCTTAGCAGAGAATGATAACCATTATAACCCTCCACTATTGATTGTTATATCTGATAAAAGCTGTCGTCCCGAGTCACTCAAGGATGCTCTGGGAAAAGGGGCCATTGAATATGACAAGTTCCTGGAAAGCGGTGACCCTGAGTTTGCTTGGAAACCACCAGAGGATGAGTGGCAGAGTATTGCTTTGGGTTATACTTCCGGCACAACAGCCAGCCCCAAGGGGGTAGTGCTTAGCCACCGGGGGGCATATCTCATGGCGTTAAGTTGTGCTATGATATGGGGTCTCAATGAAGGAGTTATTTATCTGTGGACTTTGCCCATGTTCCATTGCAATGGTTGGTGTTACGCCTGGTCGCTTGCAGCTCTTTGCGGGACAAATATTTGCTTGAGGCAGGTAATTGGCCAGCTTAATAAATTCTGGAAATTTTCTTTTGCAGCATTTGTTTTTTTCCTGATTTAAATAGTGCAAAACACTGACTTCTTCCTTGCTAAAGTTTGGGAGTTCTGCAATCACTTTCCGACAGAACCATGTAGGGAAATCTGCTCTGTTGGTGCAGTCAAGTTTTGGTTAATTATGGCGGAATTTGGCATTTGACATAAGCAATATTTGTAGATGAAATTTAGAATTGATATTTTGAATATATGGTTGCTTTCTGGTAATAGGTAAGATTTGACATCCTGATCGTATTGCTACCTAGCATAGCTGAAGTGGAAGGTGGATGTTTGGGTTGCAATGTCAAGTAGGTAGAGTTGTGCTGCTTTCCTCTTGTAGTCTGTTTGTTTTATTATGAGGCAGTAAGTTGTAGTTGAATCTTGCAGCACTTCACTGGCAATAAGTTCAACAAAGTGTATTGGATCTTTTAATAGTGCATTTGGGGATTGTGGTTATTAATTGGGTCAACTGAGTTGTTGAAGTTCTTCTTTGTTTTTTTTTTTTTGGTAAAATTAAGTGGCTGAAATTCTTTGATCTATATAAGTTCTTCCTCTTTTTTTTTTTTTTTTTTTTTTTCCCTCCCTTGATATAGTCTTCCATCACTTCCCGTCTGATTTATACAGGTCACAGCCAAGGCAGTCTATTCGGCCATTGCCAACCAAGGTGTGACTCACTTCTGCGCTGCACCTGTGGTGCTCAACACAATAGTAAATGCTCCAAAAGAAGAGACTATCCTTCCCTTACCCCGCGTCGTCCATGTGAATACAGCTGGTGCTGCCCCACCCCCTTCTCTTCTCTTTGCAATGTCAGAGAAAGGCTTCCATGTTACCCATACCTATGGGCTCTCAGAAACTTACGGTCCATCCACTGTATGTGCATGGAAGCCTGAGTGGGACTTGCTTCCTCCCATCGAACAAGCTCGCCTCAGAGCACGCCAAGGCGTGCGATACACTGGCTTGGAGGGCCTAGACGTAGTTGACCCAAAAACTATGAAACCTGTAGCTGCAGATGGAAAGGCCATGGGAGAAATAGTGATGCGAGGAAATCTTGTAATGAAGGGCTACTTAAAGAATCCAGAAGCTAACAAAGAAGCCTTTGCAAATGGGTGGTTTCATTCTGGTGATCTCGCTGTGAAGCATCCAGATGGGTATATAGAAATCAAGGATAGAAACAAGGACATTATCATTTCAGGAGGTGAAAACATTAGTAGCTTGGAAGTAGAAAATGTGCTATATACGCACCCTGCAGTATATGAAGTATCTGTGGTAGCAAGAGAAGATGAGCTATGGGGAGAGTCCCCTTGTGCTTTTGTGACATTGAAACCAGGCACGGAGAAATCTAATGAAGGACGTTTGGCAGAAGATATAATCAAGTTTTGCCGGTCGAAAATGCCTGCCTACTGGGTTCCAAAGTCTGTTGTGTTTGGACCATTGCCAAAAACTGCTACGGGGAAGATTCAAAAGCATGTGTTAAGGGCCAAGGCCAGAGAGATGGGGCCTGTCAAAAAGAGCAAGTTGTAGAAAATGAGACTTGGCATCTTTTTGATGGCTGAATAAAAAAATAACTCCTAGATACCAGTGTGGATGGTTTAGGATTATCTATTGTTGGTCGCTTCATACTTCTATTTTAATTTGAGCTACCAATATAATTTATCTAGTGTGTGATTCTACATGTGGGGTTGCTGAAATTTAAACTAAAACCTAAAATTGAAATTTTACTATTTCATGATATACCTCCTTATTTGATCTTTATGTGATTGGTTGACGGTAAGTACATTAAGAAAGTTAAAAAAAAAATTTATTTAATTTTCATTATCAAATAATGTGTTATAGTTTAAATTATACTAAGAATATTATTGTTTTTTATAATTTAGAGTTAAATTTACTTTTTGAATATTATTCTCTTAAGTGCTTCTTTTACTTCTAAAGATCTAATACTTCTAGTATAATTCACATTCTTTTCTATTGTTCCATAGTCTATATTCACGCTATTACCATTTTGACTATTATTAAAGAGATCGTTAAAATAATTTCTCCATCTTTCTTTAATGTCCTCATCTTTCACCAACACTTTTTCTTCTTTATCCTTAATACACCTAACTTGATTGAGATCTTGATATTTCCTTTCTCTCCTCCTTGCTAATCTATAAATATCTTTTTCCCCTTCTTTAGTTCTAAGTTTCTCATATAATTTTTCAAAGGCCTGTGCTATTGCTTGACTAACTGTCTTTTTTGTCTCTTTCTTTGTTATATTGTACTGTTCATATGCCTCATTATTATCACATTTAGGTAATTTCTTATACCATTCCCTTTTTTTTCTTCACTGCCTTTTGTACTTCCTCATTCCACCACCATCTCTCTTTTGAGGGTGATCCATATCCTTTAGACTCTCCAAGTACTTTTCTAGTTACTTCTCTAATCTTTGATGCCATCTGTATCCACATATCATTGGCCTCCATATCCAGCTTCCATGCTTCGGACTCGAGAAGCTCATTTTTGAACTTCACTTGCTTTACTCCTTTGAACTCCCACCACTTTGTTCGAGCTATACTATTTCTTCTGACCTTACTTAAATTGTTCATAAACTTGACATCCAATACCACTAATCGATGTTGACTTGTTAAAGCCTCTCCTGGAATGACCTTGCAATCCTTGCATAAAGCTCTATTTGTCTTCCTGGTTAAGAGGAAGTCGATTTTGCTTCTATGTTGTCCACTTTTGAAAGTCACTAAATGTGACTCTTTTTATAAATTAGGTATTTGCTAGCATTAGGTCATATGCCATAGCAAAATCCAGGATGTTTTTTCCCTCCTTATTTCGACTGTCAAAACTGAAACCTCCATGAACATTCTCATAACCTTACCTATCACTTTCTACATGTCCACTCAAATCTCCACCAATGAAAGCATTCTCTTCATCCTATATGCTTTGCATTAAATCATCCATATCTTCTAAAAACCTTTGTTTACTCTCATTATCTAGCCCTATTTGTGGGGCATAAGCACTAACTACATTTATTGTTTCTCCTTCTAGTACTAGTTTTACTAGTATAATTCTATCCCCTACTATTTTCACAGCTATTACATCGTCTTTCAATATCCTGGCTATGATTATGCCCACTCCGTTCTTGTTTCTCTCCTTTCCGGTAAACCACAGTTTGTACCATGAATTACCCACTTTCTTGCTTTTCTTTCCTACCCATTTAGTCTTCTGAATGCAAGCAATATTCACTCTTCTCCTTTCTAAGGTATCCACAAGCTCCATTAATTTTCCTGTAAGTGATCCAACATTCAAAGTACCAACCCTGATCCTCCTCCTATCTTGTTCCTTCCTAATTGGTCTCCTTCTATGATATCTTCTATTGTTTTCTATGTCTATATTGTGTTCTGTTCCACTATCTGTTCTACTATCTGTCCTATGGACTAACTTCTTTACCCACACCCGTTCATGATATGGAACCCTTGCTCACTTAACACCACACCCGGGCGTCGGCATGACGCATCGTTTTCGGTGAACGCCCTACACCCTTGCATATTTCTCACTACACCCGGGCTCCGATGTAGCGCGTTGTAAGTAAAGGACGCCCCAACGTTAATATCATTTGAATCCCTATCATAAAGTGTGATGAAATTTTTATGCTAGTTGTCACCTACCGCAACCCTCCTCCTTTATCCGGACTTGGGACCGGCTAGGCACAAACTACTTAGGCGGAGTTATAATATTTTAAGAGTAAATTTTTTAAAATTTATATTTTTTGGAAAGTATTTTTCCTAAAAATATAGAGTGGAGTCTAATAATTAAATATATTTTCATTAATCTTAAAATTTTTCTTTTGAGTCTTATTAGATAAGAGTTAAAAGCAATAAAAATACAAATGAATTTTGAGGTCAAAATTGAAGTTATATCCAATTGTAACAAATATATTAAAATAAATTTAAAATCTTAACCGCAAAGGCATGAGTTAAAGACGGAGCATTATCCAAAAAAAAAAAATTATGAGCGAGATATTTAAATTTGTAATTTGACAATCAATAAGTTGGTCTTATTAAAGTATCCAACGGAATAGCTAAATTAAAAAATCCAATTAATTTAAATAAATTTAAATCAAAATTAAAAATTATATATATGTAAATATTAATTATAATTTAAAAAATAATTATAAATTAAATTTTTAATATGAGTGTCAGATAAATATAATAAAATTTAATCGAAATCTCATATATATTGTAACACCCCTAATTTTTAAATTTATTATTTTGTGGATAAATATTAATATTTTATTTTATTTAAATTTTAGAAAATTATTTAAAATTTTTCAGATTTTACAAATCGGGTTTGATTTTCTGAAAATATAAAACTTTGATGATTTTTAAAAATTAATTTAAAAACCACGTGACAAAATTAAAAATATATTTGGACTCTACGGATTTTTCTGAGTTTTCTAGAATTTTTTTCAAAATTTTTGGATCTCGTTTTGGGTTCTAAGGCAGAGTAAAAATTTAAAATTTTCTATCTTGAATCGGACTGACTAAATCAAACCAGACATGATCTGACCGGTCGAATTGGACCGGCCCATTTTCTTTTTCTTTCCTCTTCCGCGCGCCCTGTCATACTTCCTCTCTCTCCCGTTTTCTCTCTCCTCCCTCCTCCCCTTGCCGGCCAGCCGCCACCCAGCCCTCTCCAGCTCGCCGACGCACCTCCAAGCCTCTTCCCTGCCGCCGACCGACGCTCCAGCCGCTCGAAAACGTCACACGAAGACCCACCTGCGTGCGCTCGTCATTTCGGCTTCCAGGCCAAATTCCGGCCGATCCGGCCACCGTTTGGGCCAAGTCTTATGTCAAAACTCTTCTACACTTCAAGAGCTTTCCATAGACACCAATAACACCAAAATCCATTAAGCGGTTTGCTCAATTTTTGCCTGAGAAGTTTTAGCTCATTTCAAATTTTGGGCTAGATTTCTCGCAAACCGTGAACCCTATGAGAAAACCGAGAGTACCAGAGCACTCCACTCATCGAGCGCTTCGCACAATATAAATTTCAAAATTTTTTGACATCATTTTTCGATGGGTCCTACGAAACTTCTTAGTATTTTTCCGAGTACTAAATGAGTTTATAAAATTTCGTAAAAATTTTGCACTAACTCCCGTGTTGTGGGCTTCGTATAGGTACCTTCAATTCGCAGAAATTCAACAATTGCTCGGGTCTGCAAATTTTCGGCTAAACAGACAGGCTACAAAAAAAGTCTTGAAATTGGGTCGAGATTTTGGCTACCTCACCATTGTCAGACGTCCCGAGCGCGTCCCCGGGGTCGGAATCGACATAGGTAAACCCGAACCTTACTTTTTCTTAATTATCTAGTGCTTGAATGGGATTAAAAATCCATAAAATATTCGTGGTAGCTTAGAAAAGTATAATTTTTTTGCATTAGTTTAGTAATATTGCTAAGGACCGCAGGGCAAAGTTTTAGAATTTTACTTGTGTAGTTTTTGAAAAAGGGTCAATTATAAGGGCTAAATTGTAATTTTACATATTGTGATTGATGATTGTTTGGATGAGCTCAGAAGAGGTTGTGTGATGTGATTGAGTTGTGGATGTATGGTTGTGGATATAGAAGTGTGTTTTAAGCCCTTTTGCAAGTTAGGTAGGTCCTAGGTATATGAGAGATTCTATCGGATTTTCGGCACGATTTAGGACATCTTTGATCTTTTCTTAGTTTGTAATGAGTCAAAGATATTAAATAATTATAATAAAATTTTCAGGTGAGCTGGGACAGCCTTCCTCCTTCACCCAGCCACTACAGTAACTGCGGTTAAGTCTGTGAGTAAAATATTAATTTTAATTATAATTTTAATATTATTATATATTCAGACATGCTCATGCATCATTTATACGTATATATCTATGTAGTTAAGCACTAGACACATTTTATATTGCATTCTTAATTGATGAATTGCCATGGGTGTTGTTTGTGGTAATTTAGAGCAGTGTGCGTGCGTTGGCGTGCGTGTGGTATGGTGTTGGATATGGACAGGACGGGTAGACACGGCTTCAGAGATTCGCTGGGACTCGGTCCTTCGGGGTAGACACAGCTTGAGATCTTCGCTGGGACCTTATATTTGGTTTATTAAGCGAAAGTCCAGCTTGAGATCTTCGCTGGCAGAGGTTGGATTAAGAGGGCTGTATAGGGGATCAGCTCCCATATATGTATTGTTTGACATTATTGGGTGTGTGAGTACTTCAAATTGCCTTTTTGATGCGATTTATATGAAAATTATGATGATGCTGCATTTCACTTCACATAATGCATTAGCTTTATATAGCTATAGAGATTATGGTTAAAATTGATATTTTACTCTCTGAGTCGAACGCTCACTCCTATTCACCATATTTTTTCAGGATACAGGAGATTTCTTGTTGAGTTATAACCTGCCTCTCTCCCTCGCAGGTCGCCTATTAACGTCTATAATGTTTGTATAATTCTGTTAACTCCTAAAATTTCGCATGTGTTAGAAATATTTATTTGATTTGGGTCTGTAATATAATTGCCAAGTTGGACCTGTAAACTTATTAAATGCATATATGTTGGACTGGATGAGGGAGCTGAGCTTCTATTTATTTTTATGACATTTGATTATGAGGAGGGTGAGCTGAGCTCTCCAATTTATTATATATTGTTTTTACAGGTCGGGCGAGTCAAAAACTCCCCGTTAAATAATACATTTTATGACTAAACTTTATCCGGTTGAATTCTTGAAATTGGGCCCAAATGGGCCTTAAAGTTGGGTTGAGGAATAGTTAGGCTTACTACAGGTTTCGGGGGCTTTAGGCTGATCCAGGTCCTAGTGCCGGTCCGGCCCATAAGTTGGGTCGTGACATGTATATATATATATATACACACGCGTAAATAGTGTTATTTTATTTTTTATTTTTATTTATTTTTACTAAATAATATATTTTAAATTAATATTTATTTTTAAATTAATATATGATAATATTTATATGTAGAAGGCTGAATAATAATTGAATTATAAAAATTTAAAAAGTGTTAAAAGAAGTAAAAATTAAATTTAACTCATTTAATGTAAAAATCAAATATATGTGGTTTTGTTATTAATTTATTAATTTTAGTTTAAATATTACTGTATATTTTTTTAAATTCTAGTAAGGAAATAAATAAAATAATTAAATAAATTAAAAACAAGACTTTTGCTTAAGAAATTTGTTTTGAAACTGTTCACATCTCATTCCAGCATTATTTTTATTTAATTAGTAAAAATCAATAAAAAAAATAAATTCTTTATGATGCATAAATTTAGCTCAATTATTAATAGGATAAATAGATTTGTCTTCTTTCTTTTAATTTAAAATGGTGATTTAATGGCTTCGTCTGACTTATCTAATTGTAAATAAAATGATGTAATGTGTATTTTTTATTCTCATCAAGAAATAAATAAAATAATTAGATAAATAAAAAACTATATTTTTGTGCAGAACATCAAGAAATTAAATAAAATAGATTGAATTAAGGAAAAAAAATAATAAAAACATGAGTTGTGTAGAACTCGACTGATAAGCGTGCGGACTGCTTGATTATAGTCTCTTTTTCACAAACGAGACAGAGACCTTATGGAAAGAGAGAGCCATTTGCTTGATATGATCAACGATTTTTTGAATGCTCATAGGAATTGTTCCTCTATTCATAACAAGATCACGATAAGCCAATGCCTTTAGGATAAGCGGATCTGACATATTCTTGGAAATATGGCAATTTCAGCCACACGGGTAGCCTTGGGAATTCTAGCAATGGCAACACTAGAACCTTCCCTCCTCCTTTTGTTAACAGAGGCATCAAAATTAATCTTGATTTCATCTGTGGGAGGGAGCACCCAACTCCCATCCCATAAGAGTTAAAAGGCTGATGTAATTGGCAAGGATCAAGGATAGATTGTAATTGGCTGTTTTCTTGTATGATATTCCTTTTCCGTTAAAATAAAGAACACTTTGAGTTGTATAAAAACATTTCCCAGTGAAAAAGAGTTGGATAATAACAAGTTAAGCAGGAAGTTTCATAACAACAAAACATAACCCTTTCAATTTTTTTTTTCTTTTTCAAAAAATTTGATTGGCTTATCAAAATCTTCTGCGGAAATAACCACTTTGCGGTGTAATTACTCCACGCTGCGACCCCACGGGGGAGATATAGGGTCTTAAATAAATTATACAATCAGAATCTTCTAATGTGACATGCGGAAGCCGAGAGAGATATAGGATTTCTTGTATAAAAGGGGAGAGAGATAGGGTCATAAGTGGTGGCCAAAAATGGAGAGAGATATCGATGACCTGCCGAAAAACGCGGCCAACTACACTGCCTTGACGCCACTGTGGTTCCTCGATAGAGCAGCCACGATTCACCCAACCAGAACATCGCTTCTGCATGGATCCGTACGCTACACTTGGTTCCAGACCAACAAGCGATGCCGCCGATTGGCTTCCGCTCTATCCAAGCATTCCGTCGGCATCGGTAGCACGGTATTTTCCATTTTCTCTGTCTTCTGTTTGGTCGCCGAGAAAACCAAGGAGAAAAGAATCCACCCTTTTTTTAGTTCGGTACTGTTTAGTTTTTTGTTTTTTTTAAAGGAAAAAAATGCAATTTATCTATTAACTATCTAGAGGGGGAAAAAAACGCGTAAAAATTCGGATTGATGTATTAGAGAATTCATCAAATTGATTCAATAGATATTTTTGCAAATGAAAGAATGCAATATTAATTAAATGCAATCAACTTATAAATGTGCAGGTTGTGCACTTATTTTCCGGGTCTTGTAACTCTTTATATGATTCATGTTTTCGTAAACTGGCCGATGGGTGTTGATCATAGAGTTGATTGGATATGATTATCAATAAGTATTAACTACTAATTTTGTAAAATCACTTGAGCAATAGCGACCAATTGAATTAAATGGAGACCATTTTTCTCCTTTTGCTGCTTCAAATGATTAATTGAATTTTATGGTACTTTTTGGCGTTGACAATCTTAAGAAATAGATATGTTAGGTTGCAGTTGGTTCCTGATAGTTATACCTTTTTTTTTTTTTTTTGAAAGACCCTGATGGTTATACGGTTAATTATTCTCTGCTGTACTGTTGTTCAAGCATTCTTATTTTCTAACTTGTTATTTTGAATAACCGAACTCAAAATGTTTCTTGATTTTGCTTTTGCTTAAAGCCAAATTTAAAAAAAAAAAAAAAAAAAAAACTGGAAAAAGCTAGTGGCAATACCAATTAAGCCATGTGTTATGAACTTAAGGGAATTGTGTGAGCAGCCGTTTATGCATTGTATTCCTTTATCATGTTCTAAGTTTTATAGTTATTCTATGAATTCATATGTTTAGCTGTCCTTGTGGAATATCTTGCCCAAAAAACTTTACATGCTTGAAATTTGAAGATCACGTATGACTAAGAAATGTGTTTTTGTATGTTATTGAATCTTTTCTCCTGCAGTCAATCTTGAAAGCAAAAAAGTTTCTGAAGACTTGCTTGGAACATTAAAGGACAGATGGTTCACCAAACTTTTATTTTCCTCTCTTTCTGGATTTGATTCATCTGCTAAATCTAATTTGTGCTTATTTTGGTTGCATCATGCCCTGTTAGCAACTTATCTTTTTCTGATTTCCATTTTCAGGTAGCAATAATTGCACCAAATATCCCTGCTATGTACGAAGCACACTTTGGAGTTCCAATGGCTGGAGCTGTGGTTAATTGTGTCAATATACGTCTGAATGCACCAACAATTGCTTTTCTTTTAGGCCATTCAAAATCTGAAGTTGTGATGGTGGACCAAGAGCTCTTTTCACTGGCAGAGGAAGCTTTGAAAATATTGGCAGAAAGTGGAAGCTCTTTTAGGCCTTCACTATTGATTGTCATAGCTGATAAAAGCTGTGATCCTAGGGCTCTGAATCATGCTTTGGGAAAAGGGGCCATTGAATATGAGAAGTTCCTGGAAACTGGTGACCCTGACTTTGCTTGGAAACGACCAGAGGACGAGTGGCAGAGTATCGCTTTAGGTTATACTTCTGGCACAACGGCCAGCCCTAAAGGTGTGGTGCTGAGCCACCGAGGAGCCTATCTAATGTCCTTGAGTAATCCTCTAAATTGGGGGATGAATGAAGGGGCTGTGTACTTGTGGACTTTACCAATGTTCCATTGCAATGGTTGGTGTTACACTTGGGCTCTTGCAGCTCTTTGTGGTACAAACATATGCCTTCGGCAGGTAATTCATTGGGCTTTGTAATGCATAATTACTTGATATATGTAAAAAAAAGTTTTCTGATTTTATAATGCAATCAATTGCGTGTTTCTGTTTACATTGATTTAATCATAGCTAAATTTTTCTTCAATAACATTTAATTGGTGGCCTAAGGGATGCAAGCAACCTGTAAAATGATTTTCAGTTACAACTACTAAAATGTTAATCCTATTGGTTGGTTGTCAAATGGGCCTTTTTGCCCATGCAAAGGGAACGAGTGTGCTGCTTGAAGAAGCACCCAGTATATGTATATAAACTAATGATAACCAGGTGCCATTGTACATTGATTGCAGATACGTTTGGAAATTGAAATCAAAGAAATGTTGTTCTTTGATATTCTCCCTTTTGCACTCTATGAGTTTCCTTAAGTTTGGAGGAATAGAAACAAAAGTATGTTTTTAATATTTCAAAATCAGAGAAGTAGCTAGAAAAGTACTTAGAAGGTATAGAGGACATGGACCACCCTCAAAAGAGATATGGTGGTGGAATGAGGAAATACAAAAGGTAGCGAAGAGAAAGAAGGAATGGTATAAGAAATTATCTAAGTGTGATAATAATGAGTCAAATGAACAGTACAAGATAGCAAAGAAAGATAGCAAAGAAAGAGACAAAAAAGGCAGTTAGTCAAGTTAGAGCACAGGCCTTTGAAAAGTTATATGAAAAATTTGGAACTAAAAAATGGGAGAAAGATATTTATAGATTAGCAAGGAGGAGAGAAAAGAAATGTCAATATCTCAATCAAGTTACGTGCATTAAGGATAAAGAAGGAAAAGTGTTGGTGAAAGATGAGGACATTAAAGAAAGATGGAGAAATTATTTTGATGATATCTTTAACAATAATTAATGTGGTAATAGCGTGAATATAGACTACAGAGCAATAGAAAAGAATGTGAATTATACTAGAAAGATTAGATCTTTAGAAGTAAAGGAAACACTTAAGAGAATGAAAGTGTGTAAAGCCTGTGAACTCGATAGAATATCAATTGAAGTGTGGAAGTGGTTGGGAGATATGGGAGTGGAATGATTAACTAAATTTTTTGATAAGATTTTAAACTCAAAGAAAATACCTGATGAATGGAGGAGTATTTTAGTACCAATTTTTAAAAATAAGGTAGACATACAGAGTTGCTCAAATTACAGGGGAATTAAACTCATAAGTCATACTTTGAAGTTGTTGTGGGAGAGAGTTGTGGAACATCGACTACGTCATGACACTTCTATCTCTCCCAATCAATTTGGCTTCATGCCTTGTCGTTTAACTATGAAAGTGATCTTTCTCATTAGAAGTTTGATAGAAAAATATAAAGATGTGAAAAAAGATCTACACATGGTTTCTATCGATTTGGAGAAGACCTATGACAGTGTTCCAAGAGATGTCTTATGGAGAGTTTTAGAACAAAAGATGGTATCTATTAGGTACATACAAGTGTTGAAAGATATGTATGAATGAGCAACTACTATTGTGCGTGCAGTGGGAGGGGACACAAGAGATTTTCCTATCTCAATTGGATTACACCAAGGTTCAGCTGTAAGGCCTTATCTTTTTACATTAGTTTTAGTTGAATTGACGAAACACATATAAGAGAATATCCCTTGGTGCATGATGTTTGCAGATGATATAGTTCTGATAGAGGAGAAGCGAGAAAGAGTAAATAGAAAGTTGGAGCTTTGGAGAAGTACTCTAGAGTCAAAGGGTTTTAAGTTAAGTAGAACGAAAACATAATACATGCATTGCAAGTTCAGTGAAGGCCGAACTGGTGATAGGGAAGGAGTTAGTTTGGATGGAGTGGTACTGCCCCCAAAGTAATCACTTTAAATATCTCGGCTCAATCCTTCAAGTAGATAGGGGATGTGAGTAGGATGTTAGTCATAGGATTAAAGCCGGATGGTTGAAGTGGAAAAGTGTCATAGGAGTTTTATGTGATCGCAAAATTCCCAATAAGTTGAAAGTAAAATTTTACCGTACAGTCATACGATCGATCATGTTATATGGTAGTAAGTGTTGGGCACTGAAGGAGCGTATGTGTCTAAGATAAGAGTTGCGGAGATGAGAATGTTAAGGCGAATAAGTGGTCATACTAGACTATATAAAGTTTGAAATGAGATTATTAGAGAAAAGGTAGGAGTTGTGCCAATTGAGGATAAGTTGAGAGAAGGAAGATTGAGGTGGTTTAGTCATGTGAAGCGTAGATATACGGAGGCTCCAGTTAGACAAGTAGAGCACATTAGGTTAGAGTATAGAAAGAAAAAAAGGGGTAGACTTAAACTGACTTGGAGAAAAGTAGTACAACATGACCTAAAAGTATTACACATTTCCGAGTATTTAATCCAAAATCATTTAGAATGGAGAAAAAGAATCCATATAGCCGACCCCAAATTCTTGGGATAAAGGCTTAGTTGAGTTTAGTTGAGTTATAATTTAGAATAATAGGTTCCTGAGGAATAGCCATGCTGATCTCTTTCACTATTCAAGTTAGTAGGCATTATAGAAAAGAGTAAGGCTCTTCTAATAGTAGCATTATGGAAAAGAGTGGAAATGTCTAAACTGCTAGTCTTCTTGTTTGACAGTTAAGTTCCTCTCATAGGTGGGCATATAGGTAATTTGGTATTATATAAAAGAGTGGAATATTTTTTTGATCGATGTACATCCTCACATGAAAAAGGTTTATTCCCTTGGTCATTTTGGGGGCATAATATGGATAAGAAAGGTCTTTGAAGACATCATTTACCTACAATGCAAAATTACTTATTTGAGATACTGAATTGCAGTAATTTTCTCCTGATTCTACAGGTATCAGCCAGGGCAGTCTATTCAGCCATAGCAAATGATGGTGTCAGTCACTTCTGTGCTGCACCTGTGGTGCTCAATACCATAGTGAATGCTCCTATGGAGGAGACTATCCTACCACTACCACGTGTTGTACATGTAATGACCGCTGGTGCTGCCCCACCCCCTTCTATACTCTTTGCAATGTCAGAAAAAGGTTTCCGTGTAACACATACTTATGGCCTCTCAGAAACTTATGGCCCTTCCACTGTGTGTTCATGGAAGCCTGAGTGGGACTGCCAGCCTCCCGTAATCCAAGCCCGTCTAAATGCACGCCAGGGTGTCCGATACATTAGCTTGGAAGGCCTTGATGTTGTTGACCCTAAAACTATGAAGCCTGTCCCTGCAGATGGAACCACCATTGGAGAAATAGTGATGAGGGGCAATGTTGTGATGAAGGGCTACTTGAAGAATCCAAAAGCCAATGAAGAAGCTTTTGCAAATGGGTGGTTTCATTCTGGGGATCTTGCTGTAAAGCATCCAGACAATTATATAGAGATTAAGGACAGATCAAAGGACATTATCATCTCTGGGGGAGAAAACATAAGTAGCCTGGAGGCAGAAAATGTACTGTATGCACACCCAGCAATATATGAGGTATCAGTGGTGGCTAGGCCAGATCAGCAGTGGGGGGAGTCACCCTGTGCTTTTGTGACATTGAAGCCTGAAGTTGACAAATTGAATGAAGGGCGTTTGGCTGAAGATATAATAAAGTTTTCCCGGTCGAAGATGCCTGCTTACTGGGTTCCAAAATCTGTAATATTTGGACCATTGCCAAAGACAGCTACTGGGAAGATTCAGAAGCACTTGCTGAGGGTTAAGGCAAAAGAGATGGGCCCTGTGAAGAAAAGCAAGCTATAATTTTTATTCTGAAAGGTTAAGAAATTTCCGGTTCCTTTTAAATTGAATGAGGCGTGTTCATCCTTGCCACCAAGATTTTGCAAATCGACACCCTTGTAATTTCTTCGCTGAATGCATGCCCTATTGGATGATCATTTCTTGAGAGGAAGGATCTATTAAGTGCAGGGTTCATGGCGGTACAAATACTATTGTGTTCATGTGTAAAGTAGTAGCTTGAATTAAAGGTTGTCAACTTCATTATTTGTACGGAAGATGAATCCTTGGATATGTAATGTATTCATTTATGCAATTAATTTGGAAAATTCGATGACGTGACAGCTCATTTGTTGTGAAAGAGAGAGGATATGTCACTAGTCCATATGGTTATTTATTTAAATGGTAATAATTTCTATCATATAAAGCTCAAGATTTAGATGGATCGTTACAATGGTTACAGAAATCGAATAAGCAACAGTCAGGCTGAACTAATTCTTTACGTCCATGGTTTAGACCAAAGGCCCAAAGCTTGCAATTACAGTGAGTCCAAATATTTGGATGTTGGACCCGCTGCCCATATGCCTCTGACTTGTGAAGTTGGGAATCTCAAGTGCCCATCTTTGTTCCCTCATGAATATGATAGTCCAATCCCAAAAGGCAGCCTTGTAATTGAGACATGGACGGAGAGCATTTTTGCTTCATCTTCAGAAGCAAGGAAAGTGCAGGCAGTTAAAAAAAGAGTATTAAGTTGCTCCTTGTGCTCTTGGAGTTCGGCTGAGGCATCAGTCAGAGAATATAACCTTAGGACAGAAATAAATGGCTGAAAATTTTTCTTATATTTCAATCCTGTGGGGAGGATCTTCAAATCCAACAGCGGAGATTTGGTGCAGAATTCAACCAAAAGGAACAGGAGATAAGAAGGCTGAAAAAACAGTTGGCCCAAGTTGAAGCAGACTTGCATAAGCCGGAATTCTTTGTCAGTCTCCCATTCAAACTCAATGAAGATATCAATCGGACAAAGGCCTCACACCCGGGAATGAATCCTACAGACTTGGCTTTAGCCCAAGAAGAGTGCAGACAGCTTCTCCAATATATTATATATCAGTGATTTCATGTAAAATGGGCTACATAGAATGACAAATTATTCATAAAGTAACAAGTAAATTATAATGTATCCTACAAAATTTAGTTTTATTCACATGCTAAAAATTAATTATCATTTTATACTTAATTATTACTTCATCATTAGTTTATCATTTCAAGTCACATACTGACATGAAATCACAGTTATACTATATAATATCTCTGGTGAATAGTAGTGTTTTTAAGGATAAGAATGTTATATGCAATCAATATCTGCCCCATATGCAATTGTTGTGGCTTTAAAAGCAGCTTTATCAATCCAGGTATGTTGGTCTCATCCGTGGATGATTTTTCCTTCTCTTCCTTTCCTTCTTATTGCTATTTGTCATTTGACACATAATTATCCATTATCCATACTCATCCCTTACAAGTATTGGATGAATATTATCGTATAATGGATTGTGTGGCTGTGGGTCCTTTTTATTTACAACTTATAATAATCTAGTTAGGCCAAATTTGGACCTCTCCTGGCATATGTTTAACCAATCATCATCTTTCCTTTCCCATTGTATCTCTTGATTTCTATTTAATGTTCACATTCCCCGTCTATTCTGAAGAACAAAAGCAAACCCCACCATGGAATCTTGTATGAAAGTCACGTCTTTCCCATACCATATACCAGCAACAGTGAACAAAGACAGATTTTGGATTGGATCGATGCTTGGAAGAAAAGAGTTTCGGCTTCGTTGGCAATGTCTCCAAGCAGACGCCAGCACCATCTTTTTTCTTCAAGTGCGCACGTAATCCATTTCAATATAAATACATTATTTTAATTCCTTGGTCAATTTTGGATTTAGACGAAACATAGATATTATAATGCAAAAAAGTAACATGGGCTCAACACTTTAAGTAACCTTTAAATTTTTTTAATTCATCTTTTTAAATTCATAATATATGTGAGATTGTTTTCAAATAGATACATTAAAATGAAATTTCATGGATAATAACGGAATGCCTACCCCATATATATATATATATAATATAGAGTTGAGTAGATAGAGTTGAAGTTTCAACTCTTTTGCTAGTCATTTAAAGAGGTTCAGTCTATTATACATATAATAGTTATATAGAACAATTTCTTACAGTTAATAATTTCTTATAAACTGTAAATCGAAATGAAAGAAGAAATTGGTGAAATTAATCATCCCTTTAAGTGGTGAAGAAACCTCATAAAACCCAACTCTAATTTGATTGCATAATTGACAATGATGGAAGATGTACGTGGACATTAATTGTGGGTGATAGAGAGGATCCACATCCAACTCTATATATCATTCATGCAGTTGTTCTGTAACATCAAAAATTACGGTTGACCAAAAGGGTCATCAATTGCTTGTGGGCACATGCTTACACACACATATATATATATATATATATATAAACTAGATTTAATTTATCATGTAATCTTTAAATTAAACTAATCAAATCCCTTCAAATCATTCGTTTTAATTTATAATTATATAAATATGGGAAAATTATGATATTATCATAAAATTATTTTACTGTTTTAATTTATAAATAATATGATAGATTAAATCTAAGTAGGATTTTTTTTTTCATCATTGATATTGCATGTTATATCCACATGCATTCTATGGATGTATCATATGCATTATCATCTATCATTTCCTGCAAAAATATATATATATATATATATATATATATATATATATATATATTGCTTATAAAAATAAATATATCAATTCCTATGTAAACTATATCCACATGATATTATAATCATAATCATAGAATCACAGACTAGCCAAATCCTTGAGGACAAAGCAAGCTTTATTAAAATATAAGGACTTTTTCTATTTTCTGGGTAAAATTAAAGTTTCCTGGAACATGGAAAATCATGTCAGTAACTGGACAAAACCATTCTTGTTTCACCCATGGTTTTTTTTCCCTGGAAATTTTTCATCCATGAACATTGGTGACGATAGTGGCGGAAACTGGAAACTGTTGTCACGAGAGTGTTTATATTCCAGGCCCTGTAACCCGAAGTAAAATCACGTGTGCTTGAAAGTTCTCAGTTCCATTAAATAATACAAAATAAAGAATACCCATATTCAGCTGCAACTCTCTGTATCGACGGAGCGACCAAATCACAATGCATTTTCTTGTGTACTGTACAGACCCTTCAGTATCAGTCAGAAATTTAGACTTATTTATCTTTCTTTTCTTTTGTTTTATATATGCGGGTGAGACCTGAGAGAGATTGGGAGAAAGCAACATTTATATATAGCTTGAACCCATTCCCTTTATACCACAAAATGGGTTATTTTATTTAATAGTAAATATTAGTCAGATGGAACATTGACTTTTTTTTTTTTGTTAAATATTTTTTCAAGATATTCGTTTTATTAATTTTCCTTTATTAATTGCACTAATCCTATTGGTAATTTAACATTGAATTTAAGAAACATCTATTAAGAATTAAGATACAAGAGCGTGGAAAATTCTACGTAGAAAATCTCTATCAGGTTATTGAATTTTATCAATTGGGAAAACGTAGTTGTTGGGAAAAATCAACTAATATGCAGCCTTCATTGTAATTATATTATGAAAAAGAAAAAGAGTTTAACTTGAGATAAATGATGTTTATTTGTTTAATTTATCATTGTCAAGAAAAAGCAGCCATAGCATTTGTAAATTCGCCATTTAGTTAGACTAACGCGACATTTGCAAATACAGATAGAGATATAAAGAACAGAGGAAAGATTCTCCAGTCCGTGACCACACCTGCTTAATCTAGTTTTTTTTTTTTTTTTTTGGGTCGTGCTAGGTTATGGCTAATATACTTATTTAATAGTACTCCATAGTGACCACCAAGTGCCAACAGCGTGCTCTGCTCACCAACCCTCCTCTCTCTCTTTTCATGGCTTCTCTAGCTATGGGTTCATAAAGTTAACATGTTTGACGTGGAAATTCAATCATGAAACCAATTCTTTTACGTTTAAACGCAACCTTCCTCTATTTAAACACCTTACCAGTCATCTAAACAATACCAAAACACACAAAACAAGCCCAAATATGGCTTACAAATACAACACACGGCTGCCATTCCTCAGCTTCTTCTTTTTCTTCTTCCTTGTTTGCATACCCTTTTACACTGTTGAATCTCGTGCACCTTTCGCTTGTGACCCCAGAAATGGGCTAACCAGAAGCCTCAAATTCTGTAGGGTTAATGTGCCAATACATGCGAGAGTGAGAGACTTGATAGGGAGATTGACATTGCAGGAGAAGATCAGATTGCTAGTCAACAATGCAGCTGCCGTACCTAGGCTTGGCATTCAAGGATATGAGTGGTGGTCTGAGGCTCTTCATGGCGTCTCTAATGTGGGTCCAGGTGTCAAGTTTGGTGGGGCCTTCCCTGGGGCCACTAGCTTCCCTCAAGTCATCACCACCGCTGCTTCCTTCAACGAGTCTCTTTGGGAGCAAATCGGACGGGTGAGTTTTATTTTTTTGAAACAAAAATTTAAATCCACTAAAACTGCATTAAAAGAAGGGCTATAGGACTTTTTGGGCGGCTAACTTTTGCATCCGTGACCATGGGGTGGGCGATCGATGTTTGCGCAGGCAACCTGCGCCAACACATACCTAGCATGCGCCACTGCCCCTTGGTCCACCCTTCAACTTTGAGGACATTCCTATAATTTCCCAGTCCGTTGGCTGATTTGCTTTTTGGTCCCAATAAGTACGTTAAGCTATAGCCACAGTCCCCACTCCAAAAATCTATTCACTCCTCCTACTTCTTCAACTAAAAATGCTAAAGATATGAGTGAGCAAGGTGGCCTCTTTAATTTCTTGTTCTACCATCCATCGCCTATCTCCAAGAAAAAAACCATAACAACCACGCCAAGCTATCTAGCCACAACCCTGTCGTCATCCATCATGATTGTGAAATTTTTGGTCTCAGTAACCATTATTATGCGTTGCTAACCAACTTGATTAGCCATCAAAAACAAATATTAATTAGTTGTGTACTTTTCTCAGAAATTATCAACATGTAATTAATCTCTATTCTTTAATACTGGTATGATTTCTTTTCCTCGCCTGTTAGTCAATTCACATATACTTACTCCTTGGACAAATCCCCAAGTCAATCAATAAAATCAAACCATTAATAAGAATATATTGTAAATCAAATCAAGGAATTTTTTTTTTTTTGGGGGGTGGATTTGGCTGCATCATACTCGTCAATTAATTAATTTATTACTTTCTAGTAGCCCCATGCATCAAGTGGCAACACAAACAGATAGGTGGAATGTGATGTTCCCAAGCCAACTTGCAATTTATTTGCGTGCAAAATTTAACTACGGCCATTTTTGGGTCCCATGCCTTTTGAAAAATAAATTTCAATTTATTAATTGGACCGAATGATGTCATCGTCTCACAGTATTTGGGAACAATTTTCATTATTTTTTTTTTCCTTGTAATTTTGCAAAATTAATTTTTATGAAAATTTAGACCACGTTTATTTTATAAAAAAATATTTTCTGTGTTTTTAATTTTGAGATAAAAATATAATAAAAAAAAATTCTCTTAATAATAGAAAGCTAAGTCATTAAATTATTTTTTATTTTATAAATTTTAATAATTTTATTAAATTATAAAAATATTTATACATATATAATATAAATATATAACATTAATTCAATATTACAATTAAATAATATAAAATATTTTTCATATCAATTAATTTTTACAAAATAAACTAAATATTAACTAGGTAGAAAGCAAGAGCCCAGTACTAGACTTTTTTAATCAATAACCATAAAAACAAATCTATTAGCTTTTAAATTAAATATTAATTATGAAATTTATACACAATTAATATATTCATTATTTTAATTATATACACATTTTAATCTCATAATACATATTTAATTTGATTAATCAGGTTTGGTCCAATAGCCAAAAAAAAAAAAGCATAGTAGTTGAGGTTCTAATCCTCACTCCCCATTCCCATACTAAAAAAATATTTAATTTAATTTATATGAGCTAGAAGTTCATAATAAATAAACCAATGATTTAATAAAAAGAAGTTGGCTGAGTTTTTATTGGTATTTTAAAAAACTTGCAACTAACATGGAAGAAGCCATAAATAATTACCGTTTTTTAGTATTTAGAATTGATTGTTTTCTCGCGTTTGGGGTAGTATTGTATAATTTGATTAATTTGCAGAAAATTAACCAGTGAGATGTTGGTGAGCAGGTAGTGTCTGATGAAGCAAGAGCAATGTACAATGGAGGACTGGCCGGATTGACATATTGGAGTCCTAACGTAAATATATTTCGCGATCCTCGATGGGGAAGAGGGCAAGAAACTCCCGGCGAAGACCCTATTTTAGCCGGAAAATACGCTGCTAGCTATGTCAAGGGACTTCAGAGCATGACAGGCATCAGATTAAAGGTTGCTGCATGTTGCAAGCATTACACAGCCTACGATCTTGATAATTGGAATGGTGTGGATAGATACCATTTCAATGCTATGGTAAGACAAAAAAAATTCCCAAAATTATCTGCTATATTATAGGATCTGTTACTCTCACTTGGTTCCATTTAGGCGTCGAAAATGATATTTGAA
This sequence comes from Hevea brasiliensis, assembly GCF_030052815.1. NCBI lineage: Eukaryota > Viridiplantae > Streptophyta > Magnoliopsida > Malpighiales > Euphorbiaceae > Hevea > Hevea brasiliensis. The sequence goes on along the minus strand of NC_079507.1, from coordinate 75,840,433 downwards.
TTGCCTACACAGGAACAAGGACATTTATGACACTGTCTAGTCATGCTATCATGGATTAGGATACCCCTTTATTAGCATTAGTTTCAATTCTAGGCAAGAAGACATTTTCTTTAGCAATAAAAGCTGTATCAGTGTTAATAATTAGGACACCCAATTGGGATACCCTTATAATCAGTTGAATTTCTGTGTCTTCCCTTATTTAATTTTGGATGGTTTAATTTCTCCATAATTACATTTGAAATGAGTCTTGTCCTGAACTTTCATATTAACTGAAAGAACCATAAAATGAAAGTGACATTATTTTGTGCTGTTCTCACAAGGGTCAAAATATTTAACTTTTCCGCGAAGAATTTTCTGGCTGCCTTCCTTTGATGATTGTTGCTGCACATATGTTTCTTGGAGAGTTGTTTTTCTCTACTCTGCTTTATTATTGTTGCAGGGAAGTTTTTCATTTTGGTTAATGGAAAAACAGTTCTTCCTTCTTCAATCAGCCCATTTTATAAATAGGAAAGTATTTTTTTTCTCCTGTATTCCACAGGTCTTTTGAAAATAACCCATTATTAATATTGGATCCTTATATTTATATCTGCTAATTGCACAAGGTTCTGGTTCTGCTGGGCTCACTTGCTAAATTGTTTAACTATGTGGGCAGTGATCAATGGATCTTTAATAATTCTGCGTGGCATTATTTAAGACAGTATTCTTGGTTCAATAATCGTTCTTATACCATCGCTTACCAACACATAACAGATATTATACAGAATAATAGGATTTTGTTTTCAAGTGTTTGTTTTTATTTTTTTATAAATATGTTAAAATAAATCAAAGAAAATGGCTATCTTTTAAAAATGGTGACTTGTATAGGTAAGCAAGCAAGACTTGGAGGACACATATGATGTGCCATTCAAGGCATGTGTGATGGAAGGAAAAGTTGCTAGTGTGATGTGCTCTTACAATCAAGTAAATGGAAAACCCACTTGTGCTGATCCTATTCTCCTCAAGAACACCATCAGGGGTGAATGGCGACTTAACGGGTGAGTTATATTCTATCAAAATTATTATTATTATTATTATTATTAATATTATGGTAATTTTAATGAACCAGTTTGATTTGAATGCAGATATATTGTTTCAGACTGTGACTCAGTTGGGGTTTTATATGATAACCAGCACTACACTTCAACACCCGAAGAAGCAGCTGCAGCCACCATTAAAGCAGGTCTTGATTTAGACTGTGGTCCATTCTTGGCGATCCACACACAGAATGCAATAAACAAAGGGCTACTACGGGAGGAGGACGTAAATCTAGCCCTAGCTAATACCATCACTGTCCAGATGAGACTAGGCATGTTTGATGGAGAACCATCTGCCCATCCTTATGGTAACTTGGGCCCAAGGGATGTTTGCACTCCAGCCCATCAGCAATTGGCTCTAGAAGCAGCCCGACAAGGCATAGTCCTGCTAGAGAATCGTGGGCGGGCCCTCCCATTGTCCAGAACACGTCACCGTACTGTAGCAGTCATTGGGCCCAATTCTGATGTTACCGTTGCCATGATAGGGAATTATGCTGGTAGGTGTTCTTGTGATGATTTTAAGGCTAGAATTTTTGAATTTCTATCTAAAAGTTTTCCAGATAAAACAAAATTGAAGATAATTGGCAGAATCAAATTTTGTCCATCTTGGCTCAACTTTTTTTTGTTTTGATGAGGCTGGGCCAAATGAAAAAGGTGTTGAAAATGGCATATTATTGAAAAGGAAAAAAAAAAATCTGAAAATTAATGTGTAATTTTCAATGCAGGTATTGCATGTAGTTACACAACTCCCTTGCAAGGAATCAGCAGATATGCTAAGACCATTCATCAATCTGGGTGTGGGGATGTGGCCTGCAATGGAAACCAACAATTTGGGGCAGCTGTGGCAGCAGCCCGCCAGGCTGATGCTACTATTCTTGTAATGGGTCTTGATCAGTCAATAGAAGCAGAATTCAGGGATAGGGTAGGGCTCCTTTTGCCTGGACATCAACAAGAACTTGTATCCAGAGTGGCTAGAGCCTCCAAGGGTCCTACTATATTGGTGTTGATGAGTGGCGGTCCTATTGATGTCTCATTCGCTAAGAATGATCCTCGAGTTGGTGCTATGTTGTGGGTTGGATATCCTGGACAAGCCGGAGGTGCTGCCATTGCTGATGTTTTGTTTGGAACAACCAATCCAGGTATGTGTTGACCAAAATCATACATTGATTTACCTAATTTTCAAAGTATTGAATTTAAGTGACTCTTGCATTGAAAGGTAGGAAGGATTCTTTAATTTTTTATTCAATTGAGACTTTTCATTTTCTTTTAACAACTCTTATCATAAATTTTAAAATAAATAAATAGAAAAATTTAAATTGACTTCAGAAAATTCCACAAAACTACAAACAATACAACCTCAATTTACAAGTGTCACGTGAAGCTAGTACCCTAAACAGTGTTTGGTCTGCATGATTGACTGATTGATTGAACTTGCTTTCCAAAGACCTTTATGCTAGACAGTACAAAGGCTGATACACTTATGTTTGTTTCTCCAGGAGGGAAGCTGCCAATGACATGGTATCCACAGAGCTATCTTGCCAAGGTGCCAATGATAAATATGGGAATGAGACCAGACCCATCAAGAGGCTATCCTGGTAGAACCTATAGATTCTACAAGGGCCCTGTTGTTTTCCCTTTTGGCCATGGATTGAGCTACACCTCCTTTTCTCACTCTCTATTCCAAGCTCCAAAGCAGCTCTCGCTCCCCCTTACCAGTCTCCATACCTTAAAAAACACTACCATTTCAAGCAAAGCAATAAGGGTCTCACATACTAATTGTGATGCTCTCTCTCTAGGACTTCATATTGATGTAAGGAACACAGGAACCATGGATGGAACTCACACCATTCTGGTGTTCTCTAGCCCCCCAGCAGGAAAATGGTCCTCTAACAAGCAATTAATTGGTTTTGAAAGGGTTCATTTAATAGCTGGTTCTCAGAAACAAGTCATGATTAACATTCATGTGTGCAAGCACCTGAGTGTGGTCGACCAATTCGGAATTCGAAGAATTCCCGTTGGTGAACATGATCTTCACATTGGAGATCTCAAGCATTCTATTTCTCTCCAAGCAAATTTGGAAGAGATCAAATATTAGTAACTAGTAGGACATGAAATTAATCATCAACTGTAAGATAAACATAAGGCAAAAGATCAACTAGTGTTTAATTAGTGTTTCAGCATTTTGTGATACAATAGATATTGAATCCCAATTGATCCATTCACTTAATGCAAGAAAACAAAATTGAGTGAAAGAAAATGATCAATGTAAGGCAATAAAATACCAGCTCAAGTTTTGCTGGTTGCTTCTCTTGTTCCTACTTATGCAACTGTATTTGTATTTGATGCTTGTAAATTGTACCTCATAAGGTGCTATTGAAAGGGAATATAGTTTTAGTTATTTCAATCACTTTGTTCCTTTCTTTCTTTTTCTCTCTCCTTCTTCTCTTAATTTGTTCAATTGTTTTATCTTCAAGTTGTTCTCATATGAAGTTTTTTCAAATCAGATGGGCTTTTTCCAATATTAATAGGTGTATCGGTGATGGAATATGGACTTAGTTCCAGTCCAATTTGTCATAGAAACCAGACCAGTCTATTTGTAATGACACCCCTCGGCCCATGATTCTAATCAATTTGTCATTAAACTAAACTGGTGGGTTATCTCGTACAAAGTTGGTCGTCTCAAATTGCACGGTTTTCCAACGTAGAGGAATATGCTACTCTTCTTTTGGGCAAGTTGCTGGGCGGTATGATTTTTTTCTTGCTATTCCCAGTTGAATTGACGAGGAATCAGGCTAGGACAAGTTGGACATCAAACCAAGTTGAGATGCCTTATCTCATAAGTGAGATAAAAACTACCAAGTACATTCCTAGCTATATGATTTCAATCTGAAACTTCACATGTAGTCTTCTTACATATGATCACTTCAGTTGTACTGGACACCAACTCTATACACAAGCGAATAAGTAGCCCTCTTGGCCTCTTTATTGGCTTGACAAGTTAGTGGAGAGATTCTTTTTTAAATGTTTATATAACTTAATTAAGTTACATGTTGATCACAACCGTAATGTTGATTTTCAAGAAGTTGGGGTTGACACTTTTAATGTGTAGACTTTGCAGAAGAAGAAGAATACAGTAATACTGCAACTTATTTTTGAGATGAAATTGGTTAACAATTGTAGAGAAAGAAACTGCCACATGAACGTTGACTTCCACATCTTACTTAATATAAAACCTGTTGTTTCCAAATCCGTAATATTTAATAACATTGATTAATTATTAATATAAATATTGACAATTAAAGGAAGAAAATCTGAGTTGACTTTTATTTTAAAATATAATAATTAATAAAAAAAAGTGAGAAACTTCAAAGCAAAAATCAGCCTTTTTGTAATAAATATATATATTTTTAAACTCTAATAAAAAAATTATATAAATTTATAATATATTAATAAATTTTAATTTAATAATATTAAAATAATCTGCAAAATTGAAATATTTATAGTGCTAATTATATATATATATATATATAGAAGACTGTCCGTCTGTAAACTAATAAGCACACACACGTGCATAAAAGTGTCGGTAATAGAGCCATAGAGGAGGGTGAGTCGCACGTGTGAGAATAAACAGTACTAAGCCAAACCATAAAACACAGGATATTCTTTCCTTCATACAAAATAATAATAATAATTATAAGAATAGTTGGTCAAAAATTATTGACAAACTTACCTTTCTTTAATTAAATTAAAGCTAAAATATAGAATCATAATCTCAGTAAAAATATTTATAGAGGTCTTTAAGCAGTAGTAGCCCACCAGCTCTGGACCTTGTTCTCACCTGCCCTTTGCTCTCCTTGCGCATATTAGTTAGCTTTTTGTTTCCAAATTGTCTTTTACAATTTCCTATATATATGTGTTTTTATCTTTCATATTTATCATATTCTTATCTCACCTCTTCATTCTTCACTCCAAACCATCCCCTTTCTATTCCTCCTTCCTTTGTCCACTCTTCTCTCTATTTCTGCTTTTCTCTAGTGCAAGGTAATGTAAAGATCCTCCCTTTTCCTTTCTCTATCACACAGACAGACAGTCTTCTATATATATATATATATATATATATATATATATATATATATATATATATATATATATATGGTTCATGCCATGCCCATTCCATAACTGGGTTTCTTTGCTAAAAGAGTTTTGGTATTTCTTTGTTTCTGGGTTTTGTGGGTTCTTTTTCAAAATTTTATATTAGTCTATGTTTGTTATGTTAATCGTAATCTCCATGATGATTAATGTTTGGGGGTGATTCAACAGGGGTATCTGAGATGGCAGATTGCAACAGAAACCAAGATTTTTACGCTTCTGAAGAGCTTGAGGTACGATGACCCCATTGGTTAATTATGCCCGAATTCTGTTTCTCTTCTTCTTTTCTCTTTAGCCAATCAAGAATTCTGAAAAATAAGAATAACAATGGCTGAAATCTTGGGATAGAATGGGATGGGGTTATTTTATTATTATTTTTGAAAACAATAAAAAAAAATAAACAAAAGTACGATATCATGTAAGACAGTTTGTGGTGTTGGGCATATAGGGCCTAGCAAAAACCTATCATTGACATTGTGACCTGTTTAATGCGAGAGCTACTCCTCGATGAATCTTGATGGGAGATTTAACGCCCCTGATTGCTCGACTTAATGCATGTTGGGTATGGTGGATAACACGTGATTTTTCTTAAAATGAGAGTTAATTGTTTAAGTTAGCAGAGATGGGCTCATGTTAACGGTGATATTTTGTTGGGCCTAAAAGGGAAGAGGCGCAAGAAATCTGTGTTTTTAAATTTTAATTGGATGGGATTCTCTAGGTGTGAACGTGATCATGATCACCATCAATGGAAATGATTGTGGTCCCCACAACGAACGGCTATAACTAAGGAAATAGCATTTTTGTATCACGCTTCCGTACAGACGGTGACATCAGAGACATTTTCGAAGAGAGCTGAGACGAAGTTGTCGGCAGCGTACTATTCTGTATACTGATATATCGTACCATACGGTTTCACGACATATGAGGACCCAACTGGTCGTTGGGCTGTCGAACGAATCACGTGGACTTGCATATATATAATTAGCATTTTTTTAAATATAATTTACTGATTTAATTCGAAATTTCTCTTGAGTTCACAATGTCATATCATCGGGTCTAAATATATATATATATATTTTTTTTTTTTTGACATGAGGATGGGGTCTTGGTCCTTCATGGCTTGCTATTGTTACTTCAGTGCTTACTTGTAGTTGTCGATATTCTCAAGGAAAGAAATTGATGTCAAATATGCTAAAATGAAAGGTGATATGTGTGTTGTTAATAACAGGGATCATCCATGACCAAGAAATATGGAGGACTTGTACCCAAGAAGAAGCCCTTGATTTCGAAGGTAAGATTTAAACATGTAATATTTTTATTCTGTAAATGTGCTGAAGTATGATTTTATGACTGTTGTAGGACCATGAACGTGCCTTCTTTGATTCAGCAGACTGGGCATTATGGAAGGTAATTATCATAATAAAAACCATATTAACTATTTTGGTCAGTTGCTTTAATAATCAATGGTCCCATGTATCAGCGTAAAATAACCTGGCTCTGCAACTTGCAATTAAGCAATGCCCATCAATGCCCACTTGAGATGTTTCTAAGCCAACAAAATTTGACAATCAATACTCAATTGATGCTAACTTCTTGTCCTGTTTTATGGCAAGAAAGCCGCAAATATAGAGTCTTAGACTAAAAGTTCTCCTGTTTTGTATTGAATTATGGAACAGCAAGGAGCAGGAGTGAATCAGAAACCTACTGTGGCCATAGAAACATTGCGACCAAAATTGCAGGTAATAACACATCAAATATATAATAGAGGTATTCAGATTTTGGGTTACAAGATTCAACTGACATTATTTGAGGACTTTCAGAGAACACCTCACCAGCAACTCCCTCCCAGAAGACCGGCTTGTACATCTGGTACTCATGTGAGTAGTCTTATTAATGTGATTTGTTAGCAAGTGAACTTATAATCATGGTTTACTAATCCCTGTTTTTTGCTTGGGTGCAGGAGAGTTAGTTTGCTTGGAGTATAGAAACAGGGAGATTCACTGGTGTGGAGAGCTTTTGTAATCATGAAAATTGTAGAAACTGTGCACAGTGGAGTTGGACTTTTGGATGTTGATCAGTTATTAATAAAGAAGCCTTCATTACTGGAGGGAAGTGTTGTATGTTTTTGTCATTCACGCACGTGTGGCTGTAATTAGACCCCTGTTATTGGCTAGAAATGGGTTGTGGTCACCTTTCGCCTCTGGGTTGGCTTTGCATCTCATTTATTACCGGTTGGGTGTAACTAACAGCAAAGCTATTTATTGCCTCCAATGTAGGTTATGAAAAGTCTAACCAAAAAAAAAAAGGAAAATTAAAGGCTCAAGAAACCCAGGGAAGTAGTACCACTTGCATTATAGCTTAAAGGCTCAAGAAACCCAGGGAAGTAGTACTACTTGCATTATAGCATAGATTGCAAGGTACATTTTCATATTTCTCAATTTGCAACACAGGGAATGTTTGATTACGACCATTTTGGAGAGTTTAGAGGTACAATGTTAATTAGCAAGCACACTTTTCACATTCTAAGTTCAAGTTACACTAATGTCCATGGTATTTATTTTTTTGAACTGAGTGTATACTGAGATTTTATTAGGTACTTCAGAACACATATCATAATTTATTAGATAATTGAAAATCTAAATTGATAAGTATATAGTGCTGATTGGGAACATTTTATAACACTAAAAACTAGACCAGTCCAATTTAAGCACTCTTTTTAAATAAAAAAAAAAATCAAGCATTCTATTAACTCAAATTGAATTGAATCAAAATTAAAATTAGACCCAAAACTGCAATGTAGCACCCTAGGCCAATAGCATCCAATGTCGACTCATCGTTTGCAAAGAATCAATCCGTTAAGGGTGTTTTAGATGATTGCCTTTATAGGAAAGGGCCTAGTATTTGGTTGTTTGTAGGATCGGTTTAGTGGATGAGGGGTTAAGCAGATGAAGGGTTTGGGTTATTCACCTAATTTGTTTATACAATCTTACTTGATGGGTTCTGAAATGCAAAGAGGGTTGATGAAGACTTTAAAGTTTTAGAGACGATGAAGGCCAAAAATTGAGTCCAAATGGAGCTACAATTCAAGCACTCATTCATGGGGTTTTTCGGTTGTGTCGCCTCAAGTAAGGCATTTGAGCTTTCAATGAGATTTATTGTAAGAGAGCCTGGATCCTTGCCAGAAGTTTTGCCATGTGGGGAGCAAAATGGGGTAGCTGGTTTATGAGGATTACCATGAGAAGTGGAGGTATCTCTTTGAAAGATGAAGTAGCGTTGCATTCAAAGATGTTCTGTTGGCTAGATAGGCTGCCAGGGATGTCTCAATTTCACTTGTTTCGGGCCACATGCTCATGACATTTTGGTTGAAAGTTAAAATGGACTTGGCGTAAATTCCTGAAGAAAATAGCTCTGCCACTTTCCGGTTCTAAATTGCTTGCGGCTCGGACCAATATTATGCTTATGCTTCTATGCATGGATAATTTAGGCGGCCAACTAATTACTAATTTCCTAACTTTCGAAATTGAAAAGAATTACGATGATGGTACAAAACCAGAATACAATTTTTTATGTTTGATTTGTAATACTCACAGGGAAATCCTTGTATAGTAGAAAGTTGGTGACTTGCTCACCAACTGCTCTCTCATTCTTACTCCACCTCATCCACCAAATTTGTGCCTAAGAAATAGGGCAAACCCCCTGTTGATTTATTTTTATTTTTCCAAAGAAATTCACCAACCTTATTTCATTGCTTTATTATAGCTCATGAAACCTTCCCTTAGTTATATGCATGAGGTGCATATATCACTATTTGTAATTCGCTTTAGAACATTCCATTTGTGGGACATTTTAGATAAATTAAAAATTACAATAAATTAATAATGACGTATCTAATGAACTTATCAAACAACGGTTTAATTTATAGTTTAAAAAACTCATTAAATTCTTCTATAGTATTTTCCTACAGCCAATATGGGTATTGAATTTAATTTGATGGTGTTAAGCAACTAAACCATACTATTTTCAAGGTTGGTGACCTTGCTTTAATTTGGCATATAAAAGTAGCCCATGGTCGGCCCTTGCTCTTATATCAGTTATATTTTCTATAATCTTCAAAAATGGCATTATCAGTCTCCATTAGATATGGCCTGTTGATTTTAGTAGTATTTCTTTTCTGGATCTCTATGTTTTGCTGCAACTTAGGTATGTGAAAGAGTAACATGTGTTTTCCTAAAGAAAAAATTATTCGCTTTAAGTGTTAATTTGCACTAATCTTGGACAGGGAAGGCATATGGTGAAGAAGTGCCTCAGAAAGGCACAGGCCTTGCAGGATATGATCCTTTCACTGGTGTAGGCGTTGTAGGAGATAAGCCTCACACAGGCACAGATGTGGTAGGAGGAGATGTGCCTCAAACAGGCACAGGCGTTGTAGAGTATGATCCGGCTGGAATTGTGGCCAAAGCCTTGCTATGTTTTAATGAGAAACATGTAAGTTGAATCCTAATTATGCAACTGTCATTTATAGAACTGCTAAGACAACAGTAACAGGTTAGGAATTTGTCAATCAACTAATTTTCCTGTTCCTTCCCTCACTATCATTTTGTGTTTATTTTCAGACAGATGAGAGTGCATAGTGCATATTTGTCCTGAGGATTTAGCTTTTCCCTATAATCATATGCAACCTACATATTATTACCAATTTTAGATTTCTTACATGGTCGTTCTGAATACTTTGTTGATCTACATTTGGCAAAGTCTCAGATTTACAGCAGCTGTGAAGAAGCCTATCGATTGACTGAGAGTGGAGATATCAATGTGCCTCATGAATATGTTGATCAATATTGCAATGGACCATGCCTCTCAGAGGTCAATTTGGTGCTCAATTGCATAGAAAACATTATGACACACTTTGTATTCTACAATAAGGCCACCATACAGGATATTAAAGACACAATCAAGGCAGGATGCAGCTATGGCCCTGAAAGAGGTACCTTGCTAGTTTATGAAGATGTTTTCTTGGTTTGATTATTACTTGAAAGCGAAATATCATAATCCAATGTCTGTGTCGTGCAGGTGATTTCAATGTGGCAGAGCACCTTCAAGCCCAAGAAAACAGAGCATACATGAATCAAATCCAGATTGTCTTTGGACTTGGCTTCATGATCACAGGGCACGCTGTATTGCTTTAATATTTATGCTGACATATCAAATATTTTGTTTTAAGACATGGAAGAATGTAGTTTCTTTTGCCATTATTATGCAACTCTAAAAAGAAAACAATAATAAGACTATATATACTTTTAAACTTGACTTGCTGAGTTGCATTTAGTTCCAGTAGTGCCGGACAAAGATATTTCTTATCTGTGCTAGAAATGGGCTGGAGTCGGGTTTTATTCAAGACTAATGGAGAATTATGCAACCACTACTCAAACCCAAAATCATTCCTTAAAAGATGTTCAATCTTTTCACAATTTTCAAATATCGCTCATCTCATCTATGCACGACTCAATCATCACGCAACTGGTCCAATTGTAATGAATCAAGATGCGTTGATTTTTTCTGATAAATTGACCCTATGCTCTGCGGCCAAAAGCAATCTGACTTATTTCGTTACAAGGAATATTATGGTATTATGATCAAAGTATGGTATTGGTATCTCTCATCAATCGGATAAAGCTCCTTATAATGCAGATTAACGCCCTTTAATCTTTTCATGGCACCTTTCAAGAACCTTTTCACAGAACCTTTTCACTGCTTTCTTGAACGTCTCAACAACTCTCCCATGCCCTTTCTCAAGATCAAGAACCCATCTTTTAGCCACTTACTTTCTCCTTCTCTCACTTCTCTTGCTCTCGACTTCACTAGCCAGCCACTCTTCATCCTTCACCGCCTCTGCTCTCTCTTCTCGCCTTCTCTTTGCGGCAATCTGTATCTCTCCCTTCTCTTCAATCAAATCATCGAACACATGTCTCGTCTCGAACTTGCCCGATAATTGCACGCTTTCTTCTGTCACTGCAATGGAATCGAAGGAATTCAGGAAAAGAAAAAACTGATGTGATTTCAGACCTTAGTTCTTATGATATCTTTAATGGTAAGTGGGTTGTTGACAATGCTGATCCTACATTTACCAACCTGGCCCATTTGCCGATGATGCCTTTAACTGCTTCAACCGATGGAGGCCGCATGGGTGTCGAATTCCAAGGTCTAAGGTCGATTCCATTTTATTCGGTTTTCTAGATTTTGGCGCTCTATAATGTGTTGTTAGAATTGTGCAGGTTCGATGGGAGAAAGATGTTGGAGATGCTGAGAGGGAAGAGGTTGGTGTTCGTGGAAGACTCATTGAATAGAAAAATGTGGGAATCTTTGGTCTGTGCATTGAGAGAATCATTGAAGAATAAGAGTAGAATCTTTGAAGTCTCCGGACTCCGGAGTTGAGGACTAGGGTTCTAACATTACAAATTTATTGTGAGTTCCCCTAATATTTTCAGGCCTTTGATATCTTTCGTGATTATGTCCCTGTTAGTTACCTTTTGTATACCTCACTGCTCACTTCAACCTTTTGAACTCTGCAACTCATATGTTTCTGTTTTCTTAGTCCCCTTTGTTGTGGCTGGATGATAATCTGCATTTAGATGTTTGTAATAGTATATTAATCATGTGGGTTGGGCCATGAAAGCATTATAAACTATGGCTTACAAAATTCATGGCATGTAGAAATGCTTCTAGTTACCTTCCACTACCACTTATCAGTTCTGAAGAACGGAGGAGACTAGGAGTGTAAGGAGAGGGGAGTTTACTATCTCAATAATCAATAGATTTTGCCAAAATTTGACCATGCTTTTGCAATGATGTAGGACGATAACTCCTCAATAGATTTTGTCAAATCACCATTCCTTGTTCAAGAATGGAAAGCCTCAAGTCGAAGAGCTACAAGGAGTAATCTGCTTGTCAAATTCTTACAGAGATAAATAAACAATCCGAAACCCTTTTCTAATCATCATCATCATCTGGAGTTATGAGCCAACCAATAGTCCTGATATCCTTGATCTTTTGTTATTGCAGAAGAGATTACTTCCAAGAGGGCAGTCATGTATGTAACAGGCTACGAGTGACTGAAGCGTATACCAAAGCTTTGCAGACAAGGGCATAATGGGTTGATGCTAATATTGACACTAGTCGTACGATGTTCTTCTTCCTCGGATGCTCAGCTTCTCACTTGAGGTAACCGTATGCTTATATACCAAATTTTTTTTATAGTTCATCTCCTAGAAACATAATTGCTCTTGTATGAATGATTAAATACATTAACCATTTTCTTTTTGATATTTTATGCCTTTGTATTCTAAAGTTATAGTCTTATTAATATTTATTTATATTTAATTATAGACTGTCACCCTAATTTTTAAAAAATTTACTTGAGTTTAGAAGAAAATTTTTCATCGATTGTCTATTCTAATTTAAAATTTTTATTTAAACTTAATTTACCTTGTATGATGGATCGGGTCTTAATTTAGACAAGAATTCGTAGAGAGTTTGTAGAATAACGATATGCCACGTCATTCAATTAAGTGACTGCTACCGTGTCCAAGTAAAGCTCCCCGAACTCATGTCGACATAGAACATGACAGAAGCTTTTTCGTACTCTTCAAAACGACGGACTCTCCTTTTCCTTGGCTCGTGCGTCGAGACATTGCCTCCCCCTTCTTTCTTAGAACCTGCGTTCAGCGGACACGTGTTATCACCAGCAAAACACATCGGCGTCGTGGAGGATCAGCTATTTATCGCCGGTGAAGAAGATGAAGATCAACGTCAACAAAATAGCTCGAAAAGTCGTGGTCGATAATCGGATTCCTTTCCTATACTATTACAAAATCGCCGATAATCTCCTTGGACAGGTTTGCTTGTCTTCTTCTAATTCCCTCTTGATTGCATTTTGTGTTGTTTCTAATCACATAGCTTTTCGGTAATTAAATTGGTTAAGGTCTTACTTTTCAATTAGGTAATGATCCGAATTTGCTTATGAAATGTTCGCAGGTAATGGAGGTTGAATTAGGGGTTTTAAATGTTATTTGTGTGTCTATGTACTGCATTTGATAAATTTGGTGTTCTTGTTTTTTCTTTAATCCTTTGATTTTTTACAGGCGAATGTACAGCGGGAGGAGAAGAATATTTTAGATTAGTATATAATACTTCTTAGATTTTCAAGGTAATTAAACTCTATTTTGCCGCCCACTTATTTCCGTGTTGCGAATTTCTGTTGTCAATTCAATTTTGTGACCTTTGTTCACCAAACACCCCCTCCACTCTTTTTTTTTTTCTCATTTTTTTTTCTCTTTCCAGTTTGGTGTCTGAGACGATTCCATTTCACCGAGATTATCAGGTTTTGCTTCCAAAGGAGAGAGTAGTTTATAATAAGGTGAGCTAATAATTCATTGAGTTACTGGATGCTTCAAGTTGGAAATGTAGTGGCACGGTTTTATTGGTTTTTACTTTGTTTTTATAGAGGTTGTTACCTGTATTAGATGAGCTTGAAGCTTTGAAGCCAGAATTCCAACTTTAAGTGGATGAGCTGAACAAAGCTTATGATAGAATTCAGCTGCGCGAACTTGATGGGCCAGAAAGGATTTCATACGGTTCTGAGCCATCTTCTTCAGAATGCCCCTCTTACTCGAACACCAGTGTGAAGCAGGTACTGACTTGAACAAATGCCCCATTGATATGAGCGTGGCATCTCAATCATCAACTGTTCTTTGGTCATTTCCTTTTCTAGATTATTTTTGTGAAGTTTTGCCAATGTTTTTCTGTCATCTTGACTCATTTTTCTTAGTTATTTATTACTAACTTATCTTTCTCATTTCAATTTTGGTTTCTGTGGTCTTAGCCTTCTGGTGTGGCACGTCAGTTGTCCTGGAAGTACAACAACAATCATACTCGAGTTTCATCTTCATGCTCGAGTTTCATCTTCAAACTCCCCATAATTTGACAAGCAGTTGCAGAAGCTGTGACTGTTCCAAGATTACAGTTTTGCATTTAGAGACATGAGACCTGTAGATGATTCTTCTTGGCGAATATTTTAGAAGTTGGGATCCCTTCTATTTTCTACATGCCACATCGGTTCCTGTCAACTTGTGCCTGACTTAAGTTGATTCCTTTTTTATGTGAGATGAAAATTCAACTTATGAAAAGCTTCCTGCTTTGTCAGTCAATTTGACCAGTTAAGGCACTCAATTGCACAAAAAAAGTGTTCACGCTCAAAATGTCATTGAAAATTAGTTTAGACACTGCCTGTCTATATAACATTTTGCAATTTATTTGCTTTAGCAGGCTAAATTCTGTAAGAATGGTACGTTAATTTCTTAATATTTGCAGATCTATTTGTTTACCACTTCCCAGCAAGAGACTTCGTCTAGACACTCATTCTTAGGGCCCTATGGTCTTTGGGGCCAATGGCAAGGATGTGCTGAGATAAAGATAAAAAATATTGGGTGCTTTTTTCCCCCTTTTCTCCTCCATCCTACTTTCTTTTTTTGTGCAGTAAGACGTGCAAATATGCATTGGCTGATCCACCAAATTATTTAATAAAGGTCCAATATCCAACCTATACTGACTTAATCTCTTCTGAAAATTTAAGGTGAGGACTTTTGTGAAACTCTTTTTTTTTTTTTTTTTTTTTTCTGCTAAACCTTTAAAAACTTTCTTTATTTCTTTTGCCCTTTCTATATGTTTTGCATTATATTCAACGTGTGTTGTTATGAAATTCAACTATTGACTGTGTTCCTTATTACTTTCTTAGTTTCTTTTTGCTAAATGGTGCTTGCTTGTAACATTTTTCTATTTCATGTCTTATATGGTTTGATAGCCGGGATCAGGCCGCAGAGTATGGTACTGAGGCAGTAAAAGATAGCGATTTTGAGAGCCTTGGCTCTACAATGGAATCAGTGCTCTCTTTAGATGATGGGAGATGGTCAAGAACTGTTGAAGAGTCTTCCCCTGCATTAATTAATGAAGCAAGGGAAGATCCTTTCCAGTTCGTTGGTATCAGGCAAACTTCACCACCTCCTGTTCTTGCTCAAGTGCATGACTTTTCTCCTATTCATCCATTGAAAGTCACAGATCCAAGACCAGGACCAGCAAAATCTTCCCAGGATGGGATTCCTAGCTCAAATTCATATCAACATTTACGTATTGTAGGTGTCATATGCTGTTCTCCATGCTTTTTTAAGAATATATATGTAAATGTATTTACGCATTTGTTTGTTTAGCATCAATTGTTCATCGTGACAATTTATCTTTATACTTTGATGGTTATGTGCTCTAAATGCTTGATGACTTGGATGCTAGTTTCTGAGATCCTTCTAACAAACATTGCAGCCTGTAAATTTGATGGAAGACTTCTTGAGATTAGCTTGTACAAATACACAGAAAAATTTAGAAACATGTGGTGTTCTTACTGGTTCACTGGTAAGTGGAACAAAATTTTTAACAGATACACATATACATGCTTATTTCCTGAATGAGAATGAGCCACCGTTCATGTTTCCTTAACTTTTCACTTCATGCGGTGTGGAAAAACAGGGTTTTCCGCATCAGTACACTTATAATTTGTTACATATTATAGGAAGAGGAAGAAGAATAGTAATAAGTAGTGAGAGTTGGGTAGCTGAGATTTTTGGAGGGAAAAGATACTTTAGTAATTGACTTTTCTGCTGTTTGTTAGAGGCAGTTACACTACTTTGTTGTACAAGCAGTTACACTTCTCTTGTATAAAAGGGAAGTCTTTTCCTGTATTCATTCATTCAAGAATCAATAACAGAAATATTTTCTCTCTTCTTCAATATTTTTCTACTCTCTTCTCATCCAATCTCTATTCTCTTCTCACCCAATCTTCTAAAATTCTACTTTAATCTCTATTTCAGAGATTAATTCAGATCTGATCTTTAACAATTTGGTATCAGAGCTTGTAGCGTGAGGGAACCAACCAATTTCAGATCTGAAGTGTCGCAAGATGACCAGATCTGGAACAGTTACTCAAGAATCTAGGGTTTCAGAGTTGGAGGAACAAGTTAGGGTTTTACAGGAGGATTTTAAGAAAAATAAGGAGGAATTGCGTGGGGAAATCAAGCAATCTGCAATAGAATTGAGGGAGAAAATTAAGCAATCTGCAATTGATACCAGGAAAATTATCCTGGAGGAGTTCCGATCCTTGTTTGGTGCAAATTTGGCTGAGAAGGCCAAAGGAAACCAGCATGGAGGCAATGAGGAGGCTGGTACTTCTATGGCTACTCTTGGAGGAAGGGGAATACTTTCTATGCCAAGGGAGAACATTACTACAGGTCAGAGAGGAGCTAATAGTGTTGGATCTACAACTGAAATTGAAGGTATGTCCAGATTTTTGCTCAAAGTTAAGTTGATTACTTTTGATGGTAAAGAACCTAGGGTTTGGCTTAGGAAATGTATTAAATACTTTGAAGTGTATGATATTCCTAAAGATCAAAAGGTGGGAATAGCAAGTTTATTTTTGGTGGATAGGGCTGATTCGTGGTACCATAACTGGATTAAGGGGGATGGAGGACATTTTTGGGAAGATTTTGAAAAGGAGTTGTGTGGTAGATTTGGAGATGAAGGATTGGGGGATATAATTGAAGAATTTATGAGAATGAGACAAGAAGGTACTCTTGAGGAGTATCAGGACAAATTTGAAGACATTAGAATTAGATTGGAAAGGGAAATGCCTCATTTAGGAGAAACCTATTTTCTGTCTAGCTTTGTAAGTGGATTGAGGGATGATATTCGACCTATGGTCAAAATGTTCAAACCAACAACTCTTTCGCAAGCTATTGAAACTGCAAGATTGCAAGAGCAGCTTTTGAATAATACCAGAAAACCTAATGCCTATTCCAGACCTTACCAAAGCAATTATAGACCTAATAACTCTCTATCTTCATTACCTACTACTCACAGAACTATTCAAAATTCTCAACAATATCTTTATGCCCCTAAAGAAGTTAGTCCATAGGACAGATAATAGAACAAATAGTGGAACAGAACACAAGATAGACATAGAAAATAATAGAAGATATCATAGAAGGAGACCAATTAGGAAGGAGCAGGATAGGAGAAGGATCAGGGTTGGTACTTGGAATGTTGGATCACTTACAGGAAAATTAATGGAGCTTGTGGATACCTTGGAAAGGAGAAGGGTGAATATTGCTTGCATTCAGGAGACTAAATGGGTAGGAGAGAAAAGTAAGGAAGTGGGTAATTCAGGTTACAAATTGTGGTTTACCGGAAAGGAGAGAAACAAGAACGGAGTGAGTATAATTATAGACAGGACATTGAAAGACGCAGCAGTAGCTGTGAAAAGAGTAGGAGATAGAATTATACTAGTAAAGCTAGTACTAGACGGAGAAACAATAAATATAGTTAGTGCTTATGCCCCACAAATAGGACTAGACAGTGAGAGTAAACAAAGGTTTTGGGAAGATATGGATGATTTAATGCAAAGCATACCGAATGAAGAGAATGTTTTCATTGGTGGAGATTTGAATGGACATGTAGGAAGTGATAGGCAAGGTTATGAGAATGTTCATGGAGGTTTTGGTTTTGGCAGTCGAAATGAGGAGGGAAAAAGCATCCTGGATTTTGCTATGGCATACGACCTAATACTAGCAAATACCTACTTTATAAAAAGAGTCACATTTAGTGACTTTCAAAAGTGGGCAACATAGAAGCCAAATCGACTTCCTCTTAACCAGGAAGACAAATAGAGCTCTATGCAAGGATTGCAAGGTCATTCTAGGAGAGGCTTTAACAAGTCAACATAGGTTGGTGGTCTTGGATGTCAAGTTTAGGAACAATTCAAGTAAGGTCAGAAGAAATAGTGTAGCTCGAACAAAGTGGTGGGAGTTCAAAGGAGTAAAGCAAGTGAAGTTCAAAATGAGCTTCTTGAGTGCAAGTATGGAAGCTAGATATGGAGGCCAATGATATGTGGATACAGGATGGCATCAAAGATTAGAGAAGTAGCTAGAAAAGTACTTGGGGAGTCTAAAGGACATGGACCACCCTCAAAGAGAGATGGTGGTGGAATGAGGAAGTACAAAAGCGATGAAGAGAAAAAGGGAATGGTATAAGAAATTACCTAAATGTGATAATAATGAGGCATATGAGCAGTATAAGATAGCAAAGAAAGAGGCAAAAAAGCGATTAGCCAAGCAAGAGCACAGCCTTTGAAAAGTTATATGAGAAACTTGGAACTAAAGAAGGGAGAAAGATATTTATAGATTAGCAAGGAGTAGAAAGGAAATGTCAAGATCTCAATCAAGTTAGGTGCATTAAGGATAAAGAAGGAAAAGTGTTGGTGAAAGATGAGGACATTAAAGAAAGATGGAGAAATTATTTTAATGATCTCTTTAATAATAGTCAAAATGGAAATAGCGTGAATATAGATTATAGAACAATAGAAAAGAATGTAAATTATACTAGAAGGATTAGATCTTTAGAAGTAAAGGAAGCACTTAAGAGAATGAAAGTAGGTAAAGCTTGTGGACCCGATGAAATACCAATTGAAGTGTGGAAGTATTTGGGAGATATGGGAGTGGCATAGTTAACTAAATTATTTAATAAGATTCTAAACTCAAAGAAAATGCCTGATGAATGGAGGAAGAGTATTTTAGTACCTATTTTTAAAAATAAGGAGACATCTGAGTTGCTCAAACTATAGAGGAATTAAACTCATGAGCCATACTATGAAGTTGTGGGAGAGAGTTGTGGAGCATCGACTACGTCATGATACTTCTATCTCTCTCAATCAATTTGGTTTCATGCCTGGTCGTTCAACTATGGAAGCGATCTTTCTCATTTGAAGCTTGATGGAGAAATATAGAGATGGGAAAAAAGATCTACACATGATTTTTATTGATTTGGAGAAGGCTTATGATAGTGTTCCAAGAGAGGTCTTATGGAATGCGTTAGAACAAAAGAGGGTATCTATTAGGTACATACAAGTATTGAAAGATATGTATGAAGGAGCAACTACTATTGTGCGCACAGTGGGTGGGGACACAAGAGATTTTCCGATCTCAATTGGATTACACCAAGGATCAGCCATAAGCCCTTACCTTTTTACATTAGTTTTAGATGAACTGACGAAACATATACAAGAGAGTATTCCTTGGTGCATGATGTTTGCGGATGATATTGTTCTGATAGATGAGACACGAGAAGGAGTCAATAGGAAGCTAGAACTTTGGAGAAGTACTCTAGAGTCAAAGGGTTTTAAGTTAAGTAGAGCGAAGGCAGAATACATGCATTGCAAGTTCGGTGAAGGCCAAGCGGTGATAGGGAAGGAGTTAGTTTGAATGGAGTGGCCTGTCCCAAAGTAATCACTTTAAATATCTAGGCTCGATCCTTCAAGTAGATGGGGATGTGAGGAGGATGTTAGTCATAGGATTAAAGCGGGATGGTTGAAATGGAGGCGTGCCACGGGAGTTTTATGTGATCGTAAGATTCCCAATAAATTAAAAGGAAAATTTTACCGTCTGACCATACGGCTATGCTATATGGTAGCGAGTGTTGGGCACTGAAAGAGTCGTATGCATCTAAGATAAGAATTGCAGAGATGAGAATGTTAAGGTGGATGAGTGGTCATACTAGACTAGATAAAGTCCGTAATGAAAGTATTAGAGAAAAGGTAGGAGTGGTGCCAATTGAAGATAAGTTGAGAGAAGGGAGATTGAGGTGGTTTGGTCATGTGAAGCGTAGACATACGGATGCTCCAGTTAGACAAGTAGAGCACATTAGGCTAGAGGATAGAAAGAAAAAAAGGGGTAGACCTAAATTGACTTGGAGGAGAGTAGTACAGCATGACTTAGAAGCATTACACATTTCTGAGGATTTAACCCAAAATCGTTCAGAGTGGAAAAAGCGAATCCATATAGCCGACCCCAAATTTTTGGGATAAAAGCTTAGTTGAGTTGTATCTTTATGCCCCTAAACCACCTAATGCAGACCAAAATTTCCATCTGAAACAGCCTAATTTCACCAATCAAAATCAGTCTGCACAGAAAACTTTACCTACCACTAGTCAATCTTCTGTCAACCAACCAGCTATTAAACCCAATTTTACTAGCTCCAATGCTTCTAACTCCATTAGACAGCCCAAACCTTGCTTTAAATGTGGAGAAAAATATTTCCCTGGTCATCAATGCAAGCAAAAAACATTAATGTCCTTGCAAATGTCTGAAAAAGAAGGAGAAGTTTTTCAATTGCAAGGACTAGAGGAAGGAGAGGAGGAATGACATGATATAATGGAAGGGGATATACCTAATAGTGCAGAGGCAGTAACTCTGTCAGTCCATGCTATTAAGGGAATTCAAGGAGCTGAAACTATAAGGGTCATTAGAAGGCATCAAAATAGGGAGCTACTGATTCTTGTAGACAGTGGTAGTACTCACAGTTTTTTGGATGCCAAAGTAGCAAGTGAATTGAAGATTCCATTGGTGAAAGTCCCTGCAATATTTGTTACAGTAGCAGATGGCAGAAAAATTGCAAGCAATAGTGTGTGCCCTGCATTTAGCTGGAAGATTCAGCAATACTCTTTCAATTTTGACTTGAGGTTGTTGGACATGGGAAGTTTTGATATGATTTTGGGAGTTGACTGGATGAAAACATGTAATCCCATTCTGTTTGATTTTCAGAATTCAAAAATCAGTTTTAAGAAGGATGGGAAGTCAGTAACTTTGCAGGGAATTGGTGATTTGGGTTCTCACTCTAAGCTACTGAATTGTATGAGTTGTCAACAGCTTTTACACAAGCAGGGGAAGGATTTTCAAACTCCCTTGTTTTGCATACAAGTTTCTGAGTCACATTCTTCAGTAATTCCAAATACTGCAGCATTCTCAAGTAATTCTGTTGCATTTCAAGGTACTGCAGCACCCTCAAGTCCTTATTCAGTTGAATTGCAGTCATTATTGGATGAGTATCATGGGATTTTTGAGGATCCAAAAGGTCTGCCACCTTTCAGAAGTCACA
The DNA here is from genome assembly GCF_030052815.1 of Hevea brasiliensis. Lineage (NCBI taxonomy): Eukaryota > Viridiplantae > Streptophyta > Magnoliopsida > Malpighiales > Euphorbiaceae > Hevea > Hevea brasiliensis. Next base: position 75,819,185 of record NC_079507.1, on the reverse strand, counting down.
ACCATTCAATTCCCTTGGTACCTTCAGCATTACCTGTCAATATCAGGCCTTATAGGTACCCACATTTTCAGAAGACAGAAATAGAGAAACTTGTGGATGAAATGTTACAAAATGAGGTCATTCAACCTAGCACCAGTCCATATTCTTCTCCAGTACTACTTGTCAAGAAGAAAGATGGCTCTTGGAGATTTTGCATTGACTACAGGAAGTTGAATGATCTTACTATTAAAGACAAGTTCCCAATTCCTATTATAGATGATCTTCTAGATGAGCTTCATGGTGCTTCAATTTTTTCTAAGATTGATTTAAAAGCTGGATACCATCAGATTAGGATGAATCCTTCTGATATTCACAAAACAGCTTTTAGAACACATCATGGGCATTATGAATTTACTGTCATGCCCTTTGGGCTAACAAATGCCCCTGCAACATTTCAAGCACTCATAAACCACATCTTCCAGCCTTATTTGAGGAAGTTTATATTAGTGTTTTTTTATGATATTTTGATCTATAGCTCATCTTGGGAACAACATTTACACCATTTGAAATTAGTCTTTCAAGTTTTGCGGCAGCAACAATTGTTTGCAAAACTAAGTAAATGTTCATTTGGCAAGGCTGAAATTGATTATTTAGGCCATATTATATCAGGGGAAGGGGTAGCAACAGACCCTACCAAGATTAAAGCTGTTTTGTCTTGGCCAATACCAACTTCAGTCAAAGAGTTGAGGAGTTTTTTGGGATTAACTGGGTATTATAGAAAATTTGTTCAACACTATGGTATTATCAGTAAACCACTCACTGACATGCTTAAGAAAGATGCTTTTCAGTGGGGTGAGACAGCTCAAAGAGCATTTGATCATCTCAGAATAGCCATGTCTCAAGCTCGGTTCTAGCACTTCCAGTTTCAATAAACCTTTCATTGTTGAAACTGATGCTAGTGGGACAGGTATGTGTGCAGTTTTACAGCAGACTGGAGATCCTATAGACTTTATATCTAAGGCTTTTGGGCCATGAACTAAAGCACTTTGTCGGTCTATGAGAGAGCTGCTAGCCATTACCTTTGCGGTCTCTAAATGGAGACATTACCTAGAGCAAGGGCCATTCTTTATTAAGATTGACCATGAGAGTATCAAACATTTATTGGAGCAAGGTTGCACACTAATTTGCAATTGAAGGGTGTTTCAAAATTATTGGGGCTGCAATATAAAATTATGTATAGAAAGGGGGTTGAAAACAAAGTTGCTGATGCCTTATCAAGGAAATCTGCTGTGGATGGTCAACTTTATGCTTTACACTCTTCATTGCAGCCTACTTGGATGACACAATTGATTCATAGCTATGAAGGGGATGTCAAAGCTGTTGAATTCATCTCTCATTTGTCAATAGATGAGCAAGCTCACCCTGGTTATTCTTATAAAAATGGATTGCTATTCCATAAGGATAGGTTGTATGTGGGCAGCAATGGTAATTTGAGAGAGCATTTGTTAGTTCTTTACCATAATTCTCATCTAGGTGGTCATTCTGGAATTAATGCTACTTTTGTGAGGTTGAGCAGACATTTTTACTGGCCTAGTATGTTGAAATCAGTGGTGGACTAGATTAAAAGCTGTGATACTTGTGCTCGGTGTAAAACAGAAACATGTGCCTCTCCAGGGCTTTTACAACCTTTACCTATTCCAACTCAGGCATGGCAGCATGTTACAATGGATTTTGTGGAGCAACTACCAAAATCTCAAGGCAAGGATATTATTCTGGTGGTGATTTGCAGATTTACAAAGTATGGGCACTTCATTCCATTACAACATCCTTTCACAGCCTCAACTGTTGTTAAATTGTTTTTAGATACTATTTTTAAGCTCCATGGCCTTCCTGTTTCTATTATCACTGATAGAGACAAGATTTTTACAAGTTTATTCTGGAAAGATTTGTTTAAAATGATGGGGACTAAGCTTGCTTATAGTACAGCCTATCACCCTCAGTCAGATGGCCAATCTGAGAGATTAAATCAGAGTATGGAAGGGTATTTGAGGTGTCTTTGTTATCAAGCACCTCATTCATGGGTTAAATGGCTTCCTTTAGCTGAATGGTGGTATAACACTAGCTATCATAGTGCCTTGAAACTGTCTCCATTTGAAGCTTTATATGGTTACAAGCCAGCTCCATTGACTTTTCTGCCTCTTGAGAATGCTTCAGTAGGTGCAGTTACTGATTTTGTGCAAGATAGACAGCATATGTCTCAGCTTATTAGAGATAACTTGCTAGCAGCGCAGAATAGAATGAAGCAATATGCTAATAAAAAGAGGTCTGAAAGAATTTTTGAAGTGAGGGATTGGGTGTATCTTAAATTACAACCCTACAAGCAAAGTTCTATAGCCTTAAGGAAAAACTTAAAGCTGGCAGCAAGGTATTATGGACCTTTTCAGGTGGAAGCTAAAGTTGGTACTGTGGCTTACAAACTGAAACTACCCCCTAATTCCACTATACATCCTGTGTTCCATGTTTCGTTATTAAAGAAAAAGGTTGGTGACAATACTGTGATTGTTCAGGATCTACCTCTTTTCCAGGATGATACAGTGATAGTGACTCCAGAAAAAGTTTTGCAGATTAGAATAATTACCAGGCATGATCAGCAAGTTCTTCAAGGACTTATCAAGTGGATGAATTTACCTGAAGAAGAAGCCACCTGAGAGGATCAAACCTTTATTCTTTCTCAATTTCTTGAGTTTCAATCTTCTTGGGGACAAGAAGATACTGTTTTGGGGGGGGGGGGGGGTGCTATTGTTACATATTATAGGAAGAGGAAGAAGAATAGTAATAAGTAATGAGAGGTGGGTAGCTGAGATTTTTGGAGGGAAAAGATACTTTAGTAATTGACTTTTCTGCTGTTTGTTAGAGGCAGTTACACTACTTTGTTGTACAAGCAGTTACACTTTGGGGGGGGGGGTTGTATTGTTACATATTATAGGAAGAGGAAGAAGAATAGTAATAAGTAGTGAGAGGTGGGTAGCTGAGATTTTTGGAGGGAAAAGATACTTTAGTAATTGACTTTTCTGCTGTTTGTTAGAGGCAGTTACACTACTTTGTTGTACAAGCAGTTACACTTCTCTTGTATAAAAGGGAAGTCTTTTCCTGTATGCATTCATTCAAGAATCAATAACAGAAATATTTTCTCTCTTCTTCAATATTTTTCTACTCTCTTCTCATCCAATCTCTATTCTCTTCTCACCCAATCTTCTAAAATTCTGCTTTAATCTCTATTTCAGAGATTAATTCAGATCTGATCTTTAACATAATCCCAAAGCAAGAGTCAACTTCAGATTCGGTACAATAACAAATTCTTAATTTCAGTGTTTCTTATTTTAAGTTCCTTGTTGTTTTGATCATAACTTTGTTCATAGGCTTCATGTCCATCACTCAAAACAAATGATGATTCAGAGAAAATTTTCATATTATTTTTATTTTTGAGCCATGAAATGCATTGATGCTAAAACATAGGATTCAGAAGCATTGAATTTTAGATAGCATCCAGAGGCATTGTGTGCATGCTTGCATGTATGTTTGTTCTCCTTGGGGGGAATAGACCCATTATTCATTATTTTCCATAAGCATCAAAGCAAACGATACCATGGTTATGCACAAGCTAAAACATGCAGGCCAAGGATTTTATTACCCCCAAACCAACAAGCGCACATGCAGAGGCCCCTGTTGTCTTGAGTTAACACTTAAATAACTCCAAACAATAAATAAATTATTATGTTCTGGAATGCAAGGAAACTTCATATGATTAAATGATTGAATGGTGCAAGGAACTTTGTGATTTATCCACTACTCTGAGACATCATCCATTAATGTTGGCATTTTAGTTTTTATTTTTACTTGTATCTATGTATTGTTGATTCTATTTTCATGAAACAATTATTAATGTCCAGTGTCAGACATTGAATGAAGAAGAAATATTTGAAGTTCAAGACAGACTGTCTCTTTTTCCTCTTGGGTGGATTCACATACGTGTCTCAAACTCTCAATAGTCATGATGGTCCATAATTATGAATTTTCTGCTAAATTTGCTTGTATTGCTTGCTATATTTTCTATCCTTTTAGTAAGCAAATGCATTTCATTGCTACGTTCTCTTTGGATATAATGTCTTCCAGTAGCAGCATATGCTTTCATGATTATGTGTTAATCACTTAACTTATTATTTGTTTCCTGCATTTATTTTCAGACACTTAATATTTGTTTCTTGCATTTATTTTCAGACACACCCATCCCAGATATGTTTTATGTCATCTGTTGATCTGCACGCTCATTACTCATATCAGGTAGCAATAACCAGCTGGTTATCTCTTTTGCATTTACTAAAATTGTGCACTATTTTTGGAGTTCTTAATAATAAATTTTTCACATTTGAGAGCATGCATTACACACATTTTTGAGGATTTAACCCAAAATCATTTAGAGTGGAGAAAGAGAATCCATATAGCCGACCCCAAATTTTTTGGATAAAAGTTTAGTTGAGTTGAGAGCATGCATACATCAACTGCATTAGTGCATGCTTATGTTTTCTTTGATCTTGCAATATTTGCAGTCAATTCCATGAGGTTAGTGCTTTGAAGGCTTATCCTTCAACATATCCGTTCCTGTCCATGCATTCCTGCTGATTTCACTGTGCTCAGACAGCTGTACTGTTTTTCCTTCCTGTTTTTCTTTTTCACCAAACACTAGTTCTTCAATTGTCTATGAATATGATTCAGTATTGCAAATAATATCAACATTGCACATCAATTGTTCTATTGTTCTCATCACCTCATTTATTTGTTCTTCTGTTTCCTCTAGTGTCTCGTCATATTGCAATATTACATACTTCTGAAAGACCTTTCTATGTCCTGCTTTCAGATCATGTTACCTGAAGCGATTGCAATTGTAATGGCCCCAACCCATGCATCAAGGTAGATTTCTTTTTCATCCAAATGTTCATTTCATTTGCTTCACTTTACAGGAAATGGTAGCAAGGAACAAAATCAAGCATATAAAATGGCCCTGGGTAAAATCAACCATTTTAATTATCTATCTTGTTAAATGAAAAGGGTAAGAAAAAAAATTATGAATTTAGGAGAACTGAATCAATTTAAGTCTGATGTCATCAATAATTGAGCGAGTGATTAAAGGAACCTCTATGTAAAGCATGGTACTTGCTTTGGAGGAATGTGATTGGCACCTGAAAAAAAAATTTGTGTTGCCTAGAGAACTAAGAACTCTCCTTTAGAAATATTTTCCTTGTAACTAATAAGCATGCTAACATATATATTCAATCAATGCAGTCCACATGGCATATTTCACTTGTCTGATCCAGATGTCATGTCTGTGATTCGCAATTGCCAGCAGAGGGGTTTCATCCTCATGAGGAGCCTTCGGATGGAAGCTCAGTTTATGAGCACTGTTCTCACATCTATATGAATACCAACTTAAAGTTGGAAGTTGGTGATCTTCGGTGAGCCGCAATTCTTTAGCAAGAGCTTTAAAGAGAAGCAATTTTTAAACGATATACATATCTCAACATGTATATTCAATTGTATTGATTAGAAAATTGATAAGAATATTTCATTTTTTATTTTTTCCCCTTCGTAGTTGTACTCTTCTGTTGAGGACTTTCAACTGTAAAGGGAATTTGTTCATAGTTAATGATATTATATTGGAATAACTATCACATGTGGTCACTTAATTTTACGTGTTCTCATAAAAGTCACTTAACTGAATTTTAATCTTTTTCATTAAACTCACTGAACTTTAATTTAATTTTTCAATTTAATTTTATAAAAGTTATTGTAATTAAAAAAATTAAAATTTAAAATTTTTTAAATTAATTTGTCGACTTATAACTTATTTTATAAAAAAATATTTTATTTTATTAGTTTCTTAAAAAAATGATGCATAAATGCATCTAACTCCTTTGTTAAATTCTTTTCAATCACTAATTAGATAGTTTTATTTATAAAATAATTGTTAAATTAACATATTAACTTGAAAATATTTAATTTTAAGTCATAATTATTAAATAAAATTAAATTAAAATTAAGTGGATTTTGTAAAAAAAAAAATTAAAATACAATGATTTTTATGAAAATATTTATAAAATTGAGTGATTACATGTGATAATTATCCTATTATTTGGTCAATATGATAAACATGTATTAACTAAATAAGTGTATCGAAACTGTTTTTCGGCTTATGAATGGAAGGCATTTGGGATTTTTTCGGTTTGTAGGTTCAGGGTTGGAAATTTAACATGGAATGACATTTTGAGATATGGCGAAGAAAAGGGACCAGATGTGGTTTGATCGGAAACGTTCTAGTTCCTGTTATCTCATCTAGATGACTGATGAGAGTAAGGTGGCGTTAATGTGAAACAAGAAAGCCGAATCTCTCGACTTGTATATTCAATTTGCGTGTATGTTAAATGTTATCGAGTGAATGAGAATGTGAGTTACACGACAACACACGGCTACTACCATAACATTTCATGAAAGTGGCCTGGAATTAGTGGGTTGGTCCTCTGTTGAAATGAGGACCACTAGCTTGTAATGAAGATGATATGAAGAATCCTTATTTCAGACCCACAGGCGATAGCTGTTGCCGATTATTGCCATGCTGCAAGTTGCCAACACATTCTAGAGATAGACTTAAATAAACAGTGACCTGACCTGTATTTGTTTCATACCTCATCATCGTAATTCCTTGGATTTTCACGGATTTCCATCAATGCTTCGTATTTTCATTTAATTTTTAAAAGTTTTATCATAAATCTCATTTAATATAATTTTTAATTATTTTAATAATAAAATATTTTTTAAATTAATTTTTATTAAACACATCAATTATTTATTAATTATTTATAAATATTTTAATAAAATATTTAATTATTTAAAATTTTAAAATTAATTTTTATAAATTAAGTCAATTATAATTAGCCAATGGCAATTTCTCCCTTTTGTTATTGTATTAAACATGCATATGAAACGTAATAATCAACGTTCAAATCGAGATATTAGGTAAATGGTTCCGTCTGTTCATCGCATCCTTACAAAACCAATGCAACATTAATTCATATCTTGTACATGAATTAATTTAGCGTTGCTTTAAGTTTGCTCCATACAAATTAGACAATAAAATATACATGTACAGATAGTACGTGGACATGTAACATAGTAATATAATAGAGATTAATTCTCCTCTTTAACTGTAGTTAAAAAAATTATTTTTTAAATATATTAATTAAAAAAAAATAAAAAATAATTTAAAATTAAATTTAATAAATTTTAACAATAAAAATATTAAAAAAATAAAATTATTTTTTTAAATTATTTTTTTAATAATATTTAAAATAAAATTTTTATTCAGAAAAATAATTTAAATTTTATAAACTCAATATCAAATAGAAACTGAAAAAATGGACAGAGAATTCTTTAAATTTTTTTTAAAAAAATATTATTTAATTTTAATTAAAAAAATTATAATTGATTAAAACTTATTAAAAAAATAAAATTATTTTTTTAAATTATTTTTTTAATAATATTTAAAATAAAATTTTTATTTAAAAAAATAATTTAAATTTTATAAACTCTCACTGAGAATTCTTTTAATTTTTTTTAAAAAAAAATTATTTAATTTTAATTAAAAAAATTATATTTGATTAAAACTTAGTTTTAAATTTATATTTGATTAAAATTTAGTTTTAAGTTTATATTTAATTTTTAATCCTTGGGGAAAACATCAGTTAATGATAATTAAAAAAAATCAGAAGAAACTTATTGCCAACGGCAAAACTATGAGACCTAAAATGACACACGTGGCATTTCTGTCACCGCTCGCGAAATGTCTTAATCGCCAACTTTTATATAGCCAAAGCAAAAGCAGAAACTTACACTGCACAACCCCAGCTCCCATCAGCTTCTCTTTTTCCTGGAAAGAAACAAAAAGAAGAAAAACAACTCCTCTCTCTCTCTCTCTCTCTATCAAAAGTCATGTTCCCTTAAGGGATTAGCTGAGCCCTGGTACTGTACAGAAAGCATCTATAGCTAGCAGAAATGGGAAGAGCACCATGTTGTGAGAAAGTGGGATTAAAGAAAGGGAGATGGACAGCTGAAGAAGATGAAATCTTGACTAAATACATTCTAGCCAATGGAGAAGGCTCATGGAGATCACTACCCAAAAATGCAGGTAAAAATAAATAAAATTTTTAAACTGCATTTGAAATGGGTGCATTTTGTTTCCTTTATATATGTTCAATGTAGCAAATGATCATCTAATCATAATGAGAGAATAATTAATGTTATTTATTTTTGAAGGGTTGCTAAGGTGTGGTAAGAGCTGCAGACTGAGATGGATTAATTACTTGAGAGCTGACTTGAAGAGAGGAAACATCACCACACAAGAGGAAGAAACCATTGTTAAGTTGCACAGAGCTTTGGGTAATAGGTAACCAAATTATACGCCTTTTTCATGCTACTTTCATTTTAATTCATCTCTGTATACGCAATTATCTAACGAGTTGAAATATCACTTTTAAATATATTAACAAAATATTTATTTAAAATTAGAATATCCTATAATTTAATTCCTAAAATTTGATAAAATCTATTACTTAATCAAAATCAAGCAATTTAAATAATGAGATTTAACAAAACCTACAACTTAATTACTTCAGTTAGAATTTTAATTAAGTTACTAGTAATCCTAAAAAAATAATCAAAATGTCCTTAATTTTATTTTCAATATGAAAATAATTTAATCAAAATAATTTTATTTTATTAGCAGTTTAATCTTTAAGATTTAGTTAATTTTAAAATCAATAGGTAATTTAATCATTGACATTTTGATAAATCACAAGTTAATCCTTCCGTTAGAATTATGGTTAATAACAATTTAGTTCTTAAATCTTTATTTTAATAACAATCTGTCAATATTCATTTTTTTTCTCTTTTTATATATAACAATTCATACAATATATGAAAATATTATAAATTGATAAATATATATATATATATAATTATTTATATATTATTAAAATAATAATGACTTAAATAGAATTTTACAAAATTATAAAAGCTTTTTTATAATTAGTTATAATATTAAAGGATCGATTTGTAAAATATATGAATAATTTTGTAATTAATCAAAATTTTTAAAGACTTTAAAGTAATTAATCTATATTTTAATAATTGAAATTTAAAATTTTTTAAATTAACAGATCCACATTTTAATAATACAAGGATTATATTATTAACAAAATAAAACTTTAGAGACTAAATTATTTTCAATTTAAAAATAAAGATGAGGGTATTTTATTTATACTAATATTAACGACAACTTAACAGAAATCTAACGGTAGGAATTGAGTTGTATAAAATATTAAGAACTAAATTATTTAGATTTGAAAATATAGAAATAAAATTATAAATTTTATAAAATTTCATATAATAAATTGTTGGGGAGAGGGGCTCGAAATCAGGGTGAGTTATGTCTTGGCCACTAAATTAAGTCTAGGCTGACATAAAATATAAATTATTATTTAATCTAAAAATTAATTTTAAATTAAATTAATATATTTTAATTTTCAGTGTAGATAAATAATTTTTTTTACTGTTTTTTTTCTAATTGCATTAAAAATAATATTTTCCTAAAAAGAAAAAATTGAATTACAGGGCCAAATAAATTGTCAATATTAATTTATTTGGTCCTCCGTTGCTTTCAATTTAAAGCAGATAGGTCCCAGTGCAACTAGCATGGCTTGAAGACCTGAAAGCTTCAGTCAAGTGATATTCGTTGCTTCATGGGAAAAGCTTGGCAACACGTCATACCAATTAATGCAAATAAAAGTGAAGTGGCCCTCCTAAATCAACTATCAATTAACTTCTTCATTTAAACAGCAGCATTTTCATAATTTGTTAAATTCATTTTTCGTAAAGACATAATTTATGTAAAATATATATATATATATATATATGTAAAGTTTTTTTTTTTTGGTTACAGATGGTCTATGATCGCTGCACAATTGCCAGGAAGAACTGACAATGAGATAAAGAATTACTGGAACTCTCATTTGAGAAGAAAAATTTACAGCTTCTCCAAGAAAGATTCCATATCCTCCTCAACCATCACTTCCATAGATATTGCCAATATTGCTGGACTACGCAAGTCGATAAGTGGTAGAAGTGGTCGATCAGCCATTAAAAAACACAAGGGCAACACACCTATATCAGTGGCAAAGCCCAAGAGCGAAACCCTAACTGAAGTAGTGCCTGAACCAGCATCCTCTCCTAATAATGCCTCTACAGTACAAATTGAACAGAGTAACCAAAGAATGGGTTTGGCCCCAGAGAGCTCTACAAGCGAACCAGAAAACACTAAAAAATACCTCTGTAATAATGGTGTGCAGGGTTCCTCATGTAAAGATGGCGATGAAAGATTTAATGCAGCCGGAGTGTGCCCTAAAAAGGATGGAGAAATTGAGGTCTGGGGACCATATGAATGGCTAGACAGTGAAATAAATCTGCTTAAATATGTTCTGCAAGGCAAAGCTGTGGATCCAAGTGGGAACGATATTATTGATACGCTTAACAAAGAGAGAGAAGAAAATGGGGTACTTGGTGGTAGTGAAGGGAGAGGAAATGAAGTGATGGGTCCAGACAGAGTGGCTGCAAATGATCAGGAGAAAGAAAGCAGCAGTACTGCTACTGCTGCTTGGGAACTGTATAATTGTGAATCATCACCATTTGATGAAGAATGGTATAATTTAAGCTTTGATTGGGACAGTAAAGGAGGCGTAGATGATAATGCATTAAGGGAATTATGGGATGAAGGGGAGAAGATTATGTCATGATTATGAAGCTAATGACTAATTAATGAGAATGGGGGTTGAAGGAGAATCCTTTTAATTTGACTTACAAAGAATGGAGGTGTTTAGTTAATTATCTACTGCGCTCAGGAGTGAAGTTGCCAGCTGAATTTATAGGAAATTTGTTGTATATTTATCTATTCATTCTTCAATTTAATGATTTGGGAATTTTGAATTGAAGAATGTTTGGCACTATGATGGACTTAAAATTTAGATTTGAATAGTGGTATTTATGTTTGGTGTACGTTGATTATTTTAATTTTTATTATGTTGTTGAAGGTCTGTGGCAGCCCCATGTGCACAGATGCCATGATGATTGGTGAAATGTTTATTTTGGTTCGGAACCGAAGGTACAAAGTTTTATTTATTTATTTTCTGCATTATGGTTCTTTTCTTTTGATCGGTTCTGATGGGCCCTTTCTTTTCTATGGAACCGTCCAATGTTCTGTACTGTCTCATTCTGAGAAAGTGAATTATCGCAGTCATTTTCCATGAAAAGAGCTATATTATTTGGCCATTCGGGTGTTGCGGTAACTGTAACACACCAGCTCAAACCATAGACAGAGAAAGCCTCACGAACGAAAACGCCGGCCCCCACTCCCACACCCAAAAATTCCTAAATAATGAGTTTAAATTTAAAAAAATAATAATAATAAAACATGTATCGAGTTCGATTCGAATTTAAATTTTAAATTATAAAATTCATATAAAACGTAAATTAAAAATTAATATTAAAATCAGATTCACCATAAATTAAAAATATTAACATTCATGTTTAAAATAAATAAATCTTACCATGAATCATGCATCTAATATCACATAAAGTAGTTTCCAAAATACAATCGTTCAAAAGTAGCCACTCGAGCCTTTCATTATAGTGAAATTACCGACATCCTATGAACATTTCACTGATTCACAAAGCAATAAATGAAGCAATAATTTGAGCAATGAGATGAAAAAATCTTACAAATACAGGGGACTTGACATGAACTGGAGGTCATGTTAAAAGTATTAAACTGCAATATGTTTGAACCTCGACCCATTTGATTTCCAGCCATGTTTTATCCACCCCGCATCCACAATTTGATCCAACTTCGATCAAAAAACCACCATGCACACTTCTTCAGCTCTAGGCATCAACATCCAAAGATGTCAGCAACCACCTCTTCAAGTAGACTACTATATATTTGACCCTCGATCTCCGTTCCAAGTAAAAATGCATCAACTTCAAAGTCCATCCATCTTCCGTATTGACTGCTCATGTCCTTGTCTACAAGTTCATCGACCATGCAATCCCCCATGCCTTTCCATGCTGAGATATCTTTCAACACTTCTTCAGCTAGCCACTCTTTTCTTCTCACCATTGTCACTCCTTTGGCCCATATTTTGTATCCGCCACCAACATACCGCCTACATCTTATGTCCAAACATTCATTCACACAGTCGAATAATACCTTTCGCTCTAGCCTAGCCTCAACATCATCACTAACCAGTCCATCCTTTTGACTTTCTAACTGCTTGAAGAGATGAGGGCTTATGATCTCATGAGCCTGACCCAGTGCAAAGTCCTGAAACATATATTCCATATTAGAGAGCATCTTCCGCACATATTCTATTTCCCACTTGGTTGATTTCACTAGATCCATCAAGGGTAATGTATTTGCATGCTTTCCAGCTGCAGTGCCAGTAGATGTTGAAGAAGCAGAATCTGATAAATCTGTATCAGCATCAACATAATGAAACTTCTTTGAAGAACTTAAACCAAGAATTTCCTGAGCTTGAATAGACGAACATTGCTTGCTTCCTGTAAGTAAATTGTAAACAGTTATACATTCTTCACTTGACAGTATATAATAAGTAGAAAAACTTCAAGAATAAAAGGTCTTAAGCAGCTCCTGCCTTCAGTACTGCTACAATCTGTGCTGTCAAAAGAGCTGCTACTTTCAGTTGAAAAGGAAGGTTCAAGAACAGAGACTGGGCTAGGACGTCTACAATCAAGCAGCTTTCTGGAATCATTAGATTTGCTGCTGCACTCTTCCATCTCATCAACACCCTAACATGTTACAGTTACATCAATCATTAAATTTCGATACTGCAAGAAAAGAAGAAAGGACGGGGAAAAGAAGAGGGAAAGGAGAAAAAAAGGATTGAGTAGACGACCCAAAATAAAGAACCAAGTTAATTCATTAAATTAAATAGCTGCATCAATCACAAAATGAAAGAAAGAACAGTAAAGAGAGAGGCCAGCTATTGGGATGGAATCACTCAAAACACAAGACCTTGAATAGATTTGCCTAGAGGACTTGTCTCCAGGGAGTTTTCTCATTTCTATATTCAAAGCATTGACATTCGAAATTTGCAAGCACAAAAACTATGTCTATGACTAGAAAAAAACAAGTTAGAAAAAAAGGTACAGAAATACAAAAGATAAATGTATCCAGAAGCAAAAAGGTCAATAGAGAAAAAACATTTTTTCTTTCTTCTAATAGTTAAAAAATTCACAGTTGTGTACCTGAAATATGTGTTTCAATCTGAGTGCCGTGGGATCTGTTGAGAATAATACATCAGAATCACCGCTGCTACCAGATTTACCTATTAGCAGCGTATTTTGATCCTTGTTACCGTATGACTTTGGAGTAGTGCTGCCTGCATTAAGAGTAGGCACCATATCTTGCAAAAATGATGGAGAACTCAAACCAGATCCCATTTTGACAGAATTGCATTTAGAAGACCCCACATTATTGGTTAATTCTCTTAACTTCTGTTCCAAAAGAGCGCTCAGTGCATCTCCTCCTATCACATTACATCCCACTGAAGATAGCTTAACACTATCTGTGTCAAGCAACAATCTATTGCCTCGATTATCCATGCAAGCACTGCTACTTTTCTGTACAACTTGACCAGATGTCTCATAACCAGGTATAGATCTCATCAAGGGAGCTGTAAATGTAAATGAAACAACATCCATACCCTTCTTCTTGTTTTCTTCAGCCCAACTAAAGTTCCTTTCAATGGCCTGACTGGATTCAATTTCCTTCCTGTTCTTGTCAATTAACACACTATTGACAACCTGATTTTTTTCAATATGCAAGTTCCCATCAATTGATCGCTTCTTCCTGGAAATTTGCTTTGTACTATAATTTGAGTGTCCCTTTTCATTATCTGTTACACCCAGGCCCAACTTTCTGGTTCCAGCTTTGGAGCCAATATTTTTAACTGAAGTTTTGTGCCGCAAAGAAGAAGAAGAATTCCCAGTCAAAGCCTTTCTGCCCTGCAAATTGGAATCATTTGCCTTTGATGGCTTGTCTTTATCAATATGACAATTTTGTTTCTGATTGTTCTGTCTGAGCACTCCAGAAGTACTACGCATGGAAGATTTTTTGGGCAAGCTCTTTTGAATATTTAGTTGACTCTTTAAGGTCTGGGTAGACGTAACCTCACCCTGGTCTTTCTGGCCTAGCAAGCCTCGACTGCCACTTGAATTCAAAGTTTCTCTTTTCTGAACATTTACCTTCGCTTGGATTGCAAGTGAGATGGACTTTCCCTTGTTCTTTAAACCAGAAGAACCTTCTTCTGTCTCTGGCAAAGCCTTGAAAGATGTTGTCTCCACCGAACCATTCCAGCTTTTGTTCAAAGACTGCCCCTTAAGATACTTGGCAGCATTTGACTCAACTGGTCTTCTAGAAGGTTCAGCAGGCCTGGATGTTTTATTAGGAGCTTCTACTTTCTCTTTTAAATCTCGAGCTTTCAGAGGTGCTGCAGAGGACCCAACCAGTGGCATTTTCTGTGCAACCTCCAGTTTTTCTTTAAGATCCCGAACTTTTAAGGGAACTGAAGAAGACCCAACCACAGAAATTTTCGCCTTAGCAGTAGTTCGTGGACTAGGTTCAATAATTTTTGCAGCTGCTTCCATTATGTGAGCAGCAGTTTTACTTGGAATGAAACCAGGACTCTTGATAGGAGATAAAAGTTTATGGTGTGTAATTGGAATTGATTTAGCTGATTTTGGAGGCAAAATTTCAGTTTGGAACTTGTCAATAGGTCTACTCAACACCCTCTGAGGCTTTGAGTCTAGAAAGTTCCGTGAAGGGCCTTCCTTATTGAGCAGATTTCCAGAGTACATGATTTGAGGGTCATGATAATATTCAAAATGTTTCCTCCGCTGAGAAGCCTCCCTAAGAGATTGAGTATCCAAGAATGGGGTAGAGTTGGGCTCAGAAAAACTGGATGTTGGCATAGAATCTAATCCCATAAGCCTGGCTACTACTCCAGGGGCCTTAGCTCCACATCCATCATCATCTGTTACTGATGAAGCACAACTATAATCACTGCTCCCTCTAATACTTGACCCTGCTCCAGTTTCATCCTCATCCATCTGCAAATGTTACCAAAACTGTCTTAGATACATCACCTAACAAAAAATTCAATAACCAGATAAACAATAAAAGATTAGCAACATGTACCAGATGAAGCCGAGTCATTGGCAAGTTCCCATCACTCCTCTTTCCTTGTTTTGAAGGCACTACAAGAATGAGAAAACAAACACATTATCAACCATAAAAGGTTAATCATAACATTTCTTTTTTATATATATATTAAAAGCAAATAGAAGAACTTATACCTGGTAAATCTGATTTGCTTGAGAACAACTTCTTCCGAGATTTTGCTGTCCAGTCAAACAGCTGGAAGAAACCACCTACATAACCTCCTCCGCTTTTTGAGCCCTCTTTCTCAACCCCCATTTGCTAGAGAAAAAGATATTGCTTTGTCTATGAGAGGATAAAATGAGATGAGTGAGGAACTCTGTCCATCTGCAAATTGAATAACCAAAAAATATGTTCATTTTCCAACTAAAATGACTTTCTTTATGCATTGTCTTATAGATTTCAAATCATTGTACAAACTCATTAATTAGCAGTTTTTTGAATGCCATATGTTTGCAGTCCTACATTGACATCATATGCTAGGACGACCTTAAACTTTTCATGCTTCATTGAATAAGTGGAATAGTTATGTGCATTAAAATCAAATTCCATTACCTAAGAACAATTGAACAGCCTCTTTAAAACTTCAGCAGTTGAACCTAGTCATATCAATCAGGCTACAATTACAAAATCACTACATATGACATTACCCTAAGTTACTGCTATTATCATCACCATTGCCATTAGTGATGACTGCATCAACGCTGCCACCTCAACCTACAACAGATCATCACTGCTACTTGTAATTCCCCGACTTCTAAAACCATCATAAAGCCACCTGTAGCAATAAAATCACCAAGACTTAGCTCTCGTCACCATCATGCTGTGACGCCCACTGTTTCCTACTCCCACTGCTGATCGCCACTTTGATGGTGATAATCCACCTTATCTATATCCATTAAATTCATATCAATACTTCAACTAGTTATTTTTGCAATTTCTTTATGATCTCAACACCTAATATGTCATCAATGTTTGATCTTTGATTTGCCTCATTTTAATTCCCCTCATATTTGTTGAACTTTCAACATCACCAGCGGAATAAAAGAACTTGATTAAATTAGTTGCATTGCCGGCGCTTATAAAACAAATTAACCGAGTTTTAGCCAGAATTTCAGAATAATATAAACAGAACCAAAATGTAAAATTGCTTCTCTCACAGAATGTAACAAAGTTGTTGAAGCAAGTGGCAGCAATGCACTAGCGTTGGTAAAGTACAGTTTTCAATTTTCTCGATCAGATGCAGCATTTTCTCAATAAGCAAACAGATGGCCCAAAGAGTAAGAAATTAGGAACACCACAACGAGAACCCAGAAAAGCATTTGAAGTCAACAAACAAAACAACATAAAGATCGCTAAATGACACCTTCAATTCAGCGATTATTTTCTTAAAAATAAAAAAATAACAGAAATCAGACGCTCAATCTAATCGCATATCCACAATGATTAAGAAAAGTCAAAAAATTAAAAGAAAAATAATTCTTACACGTAAACAATGAGGGAGACCAGGCAAGGCCTGAGGATCCTTTCCTCCTCTCTTCCCTTCACGGATGCTCTCCAACAAATGAAACCAATATTTGGGGGTTAGGGTTTGCGCTGAAGTGGAGAGAGAAGAAAAGATAAGCAATTAAGAATTTTGCAGAGATTTATGAGAGAAAAATGAAGATTTTTAGCTGAAAGAGGAGAGAGCAAAGAGTGAGCTCTCTGAGTGTGTAGTTCAAATGCATTAAATGGAGGCTGTCAGGCGGACGGTTGTTTTTTTAAATAAAACCTTTTTTTTTTTTTTTTGAAAAATGTTTGCATTATTAAAAGGTAAAAAAGTTATAACGTCTCTTTGGAAGAGGGAGGGATTTCAAACTTCCAAACGAGGACTCGCCCCCTTAGCTGGGTAGTTCATGATAAAGCCACATGACCGTGCACACAGCGCTGGGATTCATCAATGGAGACGTGGGGCAGTAGGGTGATGATTAGTTCAACAAAACACGTGTCGATTGTTGAATAGGGAGTGTATAGTTTTTTATGCACTTAAAACAGGGGCGAGAAGGTTCTTCGATAACGTCGAATACGACCAACAAACGGGAGGCTCCAGAATCCAAATCATTTTTTGAAAAAAAAAAAAAATATATATATATATATATATTATGAATTAAATTACTTATTTTTATAAAATAAAAAAACAAACTAATGCAGTTAAATAAAATAATTAATTATGATTTTAATATTTTCTCAATCGGAGAAGTTCTTATGGAAAGGAAAGGAAAGAAGCCGTGGATCAATTTGAAATTTTAATTATTATTAATGATGATCATTAACAGAAATTAAGCACAATACTCATATATAAAGTAAGCTGGACCCACGGCCATGCCTGATGAAGTATAATTTGGAAGTTTCAATGAAGCTTCTTGAACACTCCTAATTACATCCGTGATTTATACGGTTTTGTTGTTTCCTTACAATGGAATTTTATATAGAGGCTGAATTTAATATAAGTTTAATTTTATATAAAAATAAATTTAATATTTTTAATTAAATATTATAATTTTAAATTTATATTAAATGTACTTTAAATATTTATATTTAAATAATACATATAATTAAAATAATTAATATAAATATTTAATTTGACAGTTATTAAATTTATTTTTATAATAATTAAAGTCAACTTCTAATAATAATTAGCAAAATGACTTATTTCAATCATGTAAAAAGACTTATGACTGAGAAATCTAATTATCAAAATCAAGCAGAAGTGTCTTTCTTTTATTGATTCAATTATATAAAATTGAATCTTTGTATTCTTATATCGATTGTGAATGTGTGTGTGCAGATTTATAAGTATGTGTTAAGACTCCACTCAATCTGTAATTACCTGAATGTAAATGTTAATATAATAATGTCTACCTAACAAAATATATATATATATATATATGCGAAATTTGTTTGGCTCTCATAATTTCTCATCCGGTTAATTCCCAGGAGAACCTAACCCACACATTATTCTTATACACAACACCCGACAATTTCCAATTCCATAATATGGTTAGCTGTAAAGTTCACGTCTCTTCCCATTTTCAGTGGACAGATGATGGACAAGTCCAAACGCAATGGAGACCTAAACACAACCCATATGAAAATTTAAATAACTGATGGCACTGACAATTCAGGAGGCTCTCATCCTGATATATGAAAGGCTTCTATATGTTGAAAGGATCACTTGACAACACAAAACAACTTCCCTGGCTAGATATGGCTTCATTACCTGCAGAGGGAAAGAACCATGGAAACAATTGCGCTACCACTTTGAACCGGCTCAAAATTATCGATTCACAATTTATTAAAAGGATGAATTTGAACTAATCCTTAAAACCCCCAACACCATGTTTGGATATCTTGAAAGGAAAGATGGAAAGCGAGAGAGAAAAAATAATTTTATTTTCTTTCTTTATGTTTGGATAAATAAAAAATGAAAGAAAAATGAAAATAAAATAAACTTATTTTTTCTTGTTTGAAAAGAGAATGAGTAAAAAGAAAAAAAAATTTAAATTATTATTTTACCTTTTTTTATAATTTATATGTAAAAATTGCAATAAAATCAGAAAAATAATGATGTAATTTGATTAGTTAAAAAGTCACTTTTCAATCTAATTTTTTATTTTTTCTCTAAATTAGAAAAAAAAATTATCAGAGAAAATAAAACTTATTTTTCCTTTTTATCTTTATTTTTTTTTCAATTTAAATAAGAAAAAGTGCCTAATCAATCTTATTCTCTTTTGATTATTTTATTTTTTCTCTCTTTTTCACCTATCAAACAAGCTGTAAGGCTTCAATTTCAATTTAATTTCCAATTCAATCCCTCTCAATTCAAATCCAAAAATTCATTTATTTCAATTTTTTATTTTTTAAGATGAAAAAAAAATCGATTTTACTGAATTGAATAATTTTAATTTAATTTTAATCCGATTTACTTATTTCAATTTGGTTTCGAATCAGACTGGCTGCGTCTAGATGAAGGGAACCTCTCCGTCTGCGCAAAACAGCAGAGGTGAACTGCAATTAAAAATTTATCTTTTTTTTTTATGAGAAATTAAAAAATTATCAGTGTGTATAAATTTGATTTTCAGTCAATGTCATTGACTCAATCTGTTGACTTGTTCTCATTTATTCTGCAATTAATGTGATAGGTACATCAACCAGGGTAAAGCCATGAAATGATTTAATTAATAGCAATATGCATGTTTAATCCAAAATTCTCAAATCCTTGCCAATAGTCATCAATAAGGGATTAAGATAAATACATCCAGTCAGTAATTACTTGTGGGTAAATATTGATATAATAATTCTTATATTTATATATGTGTGTAATTATTTACTTTATCCAAAAAAAACAAAAAGCTTTGAGCTATTCTTGAGATATCAGTGTGGTTTGGTTGAGATTTCATATGGTATGTGCTCAGAATAGAACCTTTGAGCTCACATATTAGTTGACTGTGGTAAAACTCTATCCAATCAATAATTGCTTGAATGTGAGTATTGATATAATAACTTTTATACTCTCATGGGTGTACGTTTATCTACTTTATCAAAAAAAAAAATTAAAATAAATAAGCAGATGAATGAAAAAAAAATGGTCATAGGCACTTCTCACATCCAAAGAAATAGGAGAATCTCTATGGAAATCATGTGCAAAAGCATAAGATTCTCTAAAAGTATCATGATTTTTCTTATTTAAATTTAATTTATCATAATATAAAATATAAAATAGAGTCTACATATTAAATATATGAGTTTCATAAATTTATGTATCTTGAATTAATAGTAAATCAAATTCAAATAATAATCATAATAGTATAACACATACGACAGATGATAATTTTTTGCTTGAGAGTTAAGGAGATTATTTGCTAAGTAAGAAAAAGGAAAGAAGAAAATGGATCATGCACTAATAAATTCACCATTTTATACTTGTTTAAGCTAAGTTTCTTGCATTTTATCTGATTTTCTTTGCTTATTTTGCCGCTTTCCATTCTATTTCTCTTGTTTCTTTTGTTTTACTTGCCATTTCATTGTCAATTGTGATCTTTGTGCTTTCAGCACCATTGCTCGTACCTTCCTTTTTTTTTTTTCCGGTTATCACTATAAAAAGCAATTAGTTTTGTAATTGATTATTGCAATTGACTGAAATTAATTACTTTTAGCAATCAATTTTGTAATTGATTTGTGATTTCAATTTTTTTTAACTAAAATAGTTAATTTAAAAAAAAAAATCTAGCAACTAATTCAAGAATTTGTTGCTAAATCAGTAGTTATTATCAACCGATTTATAATTAGTTGCTAAATCGGTGCTAATCGATATTACAAATAATTTCAATATACATTTAGCAACCGATTAAAAATTTGGTTGCTAAAATCTATTACTAATAGCAATCGATTTTAAAATTGATTACTAACAATAATCGATTTACGAAATTTATTGCTAAATTAAAAAATTATTTTAATTGGCTCCAGTGTTAACAACCAATTTGCAATCGGTTGCCAAAATCGATTGTTATTTGTAATCGATTTCTTGTCAGTTGTTAATAGCAACCAATTTTTGCAATCAATTATAAATCAGTTACTAAATTTTGTTCCAAAAAATTCTCATCCTTTTTTTATAATTTACAACCAAGTTGCTGTCACGACACAAAATTTTGTGTCGTTATCGACGCATAATTTAAGTATTATTAAATCATGCAAGCCTTATCAGAGTATCTTAAATAAATATATTGTCACTTACTAAACCCAAAAAAATAGATAAAATCCAAATAAACAAAATACTGAATAAACATCATGAATATCCTATAAGTAAACTGCGGAGTCTCTACGGATTTCAAATAAAAACTTAAACTATTCAATAAACTAAACTAATTATTAGCCTGAGGAAACATGAATTCGGGTATACCATGAAAACCAATCAAAGATTTTCTCTCTCCAAAAAATGGACTAAATATTTGGATCAGCTACAAAATTCTACTGATCTGAAACAGATAACAAACAGAGAAAATGTGGTTTGAGCTAATGCTTAATGAATGATAATTATAGCACATAACGGAATAGGAACAGGCAGACGCTTAATTAATTTCACAATAAATTTTCTATTCAATAAAATCATGCTCATGCTATCAAAATCATTAATAAAATAATTTCATAAAACATATATATAAAAGAAATTCATTCAATAAAAATTTTATGGTACAGTACACCAGGGTGATGATACCCCACATTACCAAAGGCCATATGGTAAACGCGCTACCAGATATTAGATACCTCCCTCCTCCTTCATAGATATCAATGCATATGATACTAATGCAAACCATGAATTGCAATGATACATGACTCAACAATGTAACCTAATACCATGATAGTCTACACGGTGGGACCAGATAGCAGGTATAGATACTGGGTACAGATACCAATTCAAAACAGAAAATCAATTTCCAAAAATTAATTAAAATCAACCCAAAGATTTCAAATAATGAACAATAACTGACAGTGTAATTCCAATAGTTTATTTTAATAATTTCAGAGAGTCAATAAGATCAAATTAATCTCAAATTAATTTCACGTAACACATTTATAAATTTCACCATTAGATATCAATCAATATAAAAGACATTAAAGGTCTGTTCCCAAAATCCTAATAGCTCTAATGCAGAGATAATTGACAAAATCAATTATTTAATCAAAATCGGAATAAAATTCGATAATAAAATAAAACTCTAAAAATCACATGTAAAAAAATTATTAAAATATTGATTTAAAATTTCATTTAATAACAAATTTAATGCTAAAAAATTTTAAAAGAGACGAAAACGGTGCTATGTACTATAATCACCACTCATTTGGAACCTTCAAGACAATAATTATTTTCAATGGAAAATAGACAATTTTAACTGACAAATTGAATATTTGAATCTCTTACATACCCAAAATATAAAAGAAAATATCAAATAGTAATAAAATAAAATAGCTTTTATACATATATATAATCTGAATTCAAGGTTTTTGTCTAATAATAATCATTATCAACCCAATTCAATACCAATGGTCAAGGAAAAAATAAGTTTCTAGAGTAGTTGTAACAAATCAATGAGATAAAATAAAATCAAATTTACCCATTATTAAATAAAAAACGAGAATTTTTACCTTGAAAATAAAATCCAAAGTAATGAATAGAGAAATAAAAATTTATGAATTTTCTACGCACATCAGATTATAAATCGTATATATATATATATATATATATATATATATATATATATATATATATATATATACACACACACATACACACACACACACATACACACATATAACAATAAATGAAAGATGATAAAAATACCTGTTGAGAGTATTTAGTAGAAAAAGAGGTGACAAACAGGTTTTGAGAGCAAAGTTTAGCAGAAGAGATGATTAGGGTATATATATATCAAGAGTTCTATTAAATGTAGAATAGGATAAGAGTTATTACTGAATTGGGTTGTTCAAATTATATATATATATATATATATATAAATAAACAGGCCATCCAATAAAATATTCTTTAAATTATTTTATTTTTTTAGATAAATATTTTAAATTATTGTTAGATAATTAAAATAAATAAATAATTAAATAGATAAATATTGGGTTTCCACATACTTGCCCCCTTAAAAGAAATTCGGTCTCCGAATTTAAACAGACAAAATTCTAACGTGAAGAATTAAATAAGTTAGGATATTTGACTTGCATTTCAGATTCTGCCTCCCATGTGGCTTCACTACTTGAGTGATTATACCGCAAGACTTTGACCAAAGCCACTTCCTTAGACCGGAATTTCCTAATTTGTCAATCTAAAATCTTTACTGATTACTCATTATATGACATATCATCCTTAAATTGTATGGTCTGAGGTTGCAAAATATGAGATGGATCTGGTACATACTTCCTAAACATAGAAATATAGAAAATTGGATGTACATGCGCAAAACCAGGTGGAAGGGTTAAACGGTAAGCAACTGCTCCAATTCTTTCCAAATTTTTCGAATGGACCAACAAAATGAGGGCTAAGCTTCCCTTTCTTTCCAAATCTCATCATAGGTGAAACTCTCAGAAATACATGATCACCAACCATAAACTCTATATCTTTACGCTGAGGGTCAGCGTAACTTCTCTATCGACTTTGAGCAGTCAAAAGTCTATCACGAATTAGTCGAACATTATCTGAAGTTAATTGTATCAACTCTGGTCTAGTAAGCCTTTTTTCTTCAACTTCATCCCAATAAATCGGTGACCTACACCTTCGACCATATAATGCCTCATATGTAGCCATTTCTATACTTGCCTGATAACTGTTATTGTAAGCAAACTCCACTAAAGGCAAATGATGATCCCAACAGCTACTAAAATCCATAACACATGCACGAAGCATGTCCTCTAATGTCTGTATGGTCCTTTCTAATTGTCCATCTATCTGAGGGTGAAAAGTAGTACTAAAGCTACTCGTGTTCCTAAAGCTTCTTGGAATTTCTTTGAAAATAGGGAAGTAAACTGAGTACCACAATCAGAGACAATGGAAATTGGAACACCATGAAGACTAACAATCTTGTCTATATACAACTGTGCAAGTTTAGCAAAGTCATATGTAGTCTTCACAGGAAGGAAATGAGCAGATTTTGTCAATCTATCCACTATCACCCAAATTGCATTGTAACCACCTCGTGTACTAGGTAAACCCACAACAAAGTCCATAGTAATGTGCTTCCACTTCCACTCGGGAATAAGTAACGGCTAAAGTAACCCAGATGGTCTCTGATGTTCTGCCTTAACTCGTTGACAAGTCAAACATTTAGCAACAAAGTCTGCAACATCCCTCTTCATGCCACTCCACCAATAATACTCCATTAAATCACGGTATATCTTAGTTGAACCTGGGTGTACTGTGTAAGCAGAATGGTGTGTCTCCTCCATGATTTCTCTTCTCAACTCATCAACATTGGGGACACAAAGTCTAGTTCCATAACGAAGAACTCCATCATCATTTAACATGAACCCTTGAGCTTGGCCTTGATGAATACTATCTATAATCTCACACAACTGAGAATATCTCTTCTGAGCAGCCTTAATTCGATCAATCAAGATAGGCCTAACTTGAAAATGTGCTAAGAATGATTGCTAAGAATGATCCAACTACGATTTCAAACTCTACTCTCTGATCTAACAACTCATGTAATTCACCAATCAGAGGCCTCCTTTTAGTATATATATGGGCTAAACTACCAGAAGACTTCCTACTTAGAGCATCAGCCATCACATTAGCTTTTTCAGGATGATACTGTATAGTGCAATCATAATCTTTCAGCAATTTTACCCATCTTCTTTGCTTAAGATTAAGATCACGTTGATCAAAGATGTATTTAAGACTTTTATGGTCAATGAAGATTTCACAAGTCTCACCATATGGATAGTGCCTCCAGCTTTTTAAAGCAAAAATTACTGCAGCCATTTCCAAATCATTAGTTGGATAATTCTACTCATGCCTTTTCAACTAACAAGAAGCATATGCAATAACCCGTCCATGCTGCATCAAAACACATCCTAAACCAATCCTAGAAGCATCACAATATAATGCATAACCCCCTGATCCAGATGGAGGGCTAACACTGGTGTTGTAGCTAAACGAGTCTTATGCTCCTGAAAACCTTTTTCACAAGCCTCAAACCACTGAAATTTCACATTCTTCTGTGTCAACTTAGTTAAAGGTGCTGCAATACGAGAGAAGTCTTAAACAAACCGTCTATAATACCCTATTAAACACAAGAAACTATAAATCTCTGACACAGCTGTGGGTCTAGGCCAATGAAGCACTACCTCAACTTTCTTCTTATCAACACACACCCCATCCTTAGATACTGTGTGGCCTAGGAAAGCCACACTATCTAACCAAAACTCACATTTTGAGAACTTGGCATATAGCTTGTGTTCCCGTAAGGTCTGAAAGACAATTCTCAAATGCTGCTCCTGCTCCTCTTTACTCTTTGAGTATGCTAGAATGTCATCGATGAATACTATACTAAATTGATCTAAGAAAGGCTTGAAAACTCTTTTCATGAGATCCATAAAAGTGGCTGGAGCATTGGTAAGACCAAAAGACATTACAAGAAATTCATAGTGTCCATACCTAGTCCTAAAGGCCGTCTTAAGTATGTATTCTTTCTTGACCCTCAATTGATGATACCCAGATCGAAGATCAATCTTGGAAAAATACTTTAAACCTTGAAGTTGGTCAAACAGGTCATCTATGCGTGGAAGAGGATACTTATTACGCATAGTCACCTTATTCAATTGCCTATAATCAACGCACATTCTCAAATACCCATCATTCTTCTGTATGAATAACACAGGAGCACCCCATGGAGAAACACTAGGGAGAATAAACCCCTTATCTAGTATGTCCTGTAGCTGCTCCTTCAACTTCTTAAGTTTTGCAGGTGCCATATGATAAGGTGGCATAGATATGGGCTCAGTTCCAGGAACTAAGTCTATACTAAACTCTAACTCTCACTCCGAGGTAAACCTGATGAATCTTCTGGAAACACATCTAGAAACTCCTTAACCACTGCAACATTCTCCAAACCTGCACCTTCTACTTGAACGTCTCTAACATAAGCTAGATACCCCTTACACCTCTTTCGCAATAATTGGCTAGCACTCACTACTGAGATAAGATTACCAGAGGCTATACTGTGATCTCCCTGAAATTAAAATTCTGCCTTCCTAGCAATTTTAAAGTGTACAACTTTACTATGACAATCCAATGAAATGTGATAAGTGGCTAACTAATCCATGCCTAAAATCACATCAAAGTCAAACATATCCAAAGAAACAAGATCTGCAGCTAATTCCCTATCTCCAATGTGAACTATACATCCCTTATACACCATTTCAGTGTCTATTACATTCCCCATAGGTGTTGATACAGAAAAAAAGATACTCTAACAAAGTAGGTGGTGTACTAAATCTCATGGAAAAGTATGGAGAAATAAAGGAATGACTGGAACCAGGATCAAACAGTACTCTAGCATCAAATGAGCAAATAGGAAGTGTACCTGTCACTACTGCATTAGATGCCTGAGCATCTGGCTGAGTCAAAGCAAAAACTCTGGCTTGACCTCTACCACCAGATGTTTGTCCCTGAGTTTGAGCAGATCCTCTACCACCAGAACCTCTACCACCCTGACCATGACCACCAGAACCCTGACTTCTATCACTATACTGTGAAATTGGTTGAACTTGAGGGGGAGCAGAATGTGCTGCCTGACCAGCACCCTCAGTTGTCCCACTAGTAGGACAGTCCTGTCTACGGTGTCCCAGTTGTCCATAACCAAAGCATGCTCCAGTGGCCCAATGACAAGTGCCCTTATGTGGCTTACCACAATGCTGACAATGAGTGGAAACAAGCCCAGTGTTAATTTGACTATACCAAGCATTCCCTATATGAGTCCTCTACTCCCGTCCCTGACCAACTCCAGATTGATGTGCCCTATTACCAACTGTAGTATGAGAACCCTGCTTATTACCCTGATAAGAGCCTTGATGACTCTGTCCTCTGTTAAACTGATTACCCTGACTATCTTTCTTAAACCCCTTATGCTGCTCATGAGCCCAACATTCATCATCATACATCTCCATCTGTCTAGCCCATTCAACCACCTCCTCATATTTAGGTAGTCGTAAAGGAGCCACATGATCAATTAGCTTGTTTCATAACCCCCTTTCAAACCTGCGAGCCTTCTTCTCCTCATTTGGAATCAAGTGTTTATCAAAACAGAATAATTTGGTAAACTTCATCTCATACTCTGTAAATGTCATGTTGCCTTGCTTCAAGGTTTCAAACTCCAAAGCCTTAGCCTCTTGAACACTAGGAGGGAGAAATCACTCTAAGAAGAGAGAGTGAAACTCAGGCCAGAGGATAGAACCTTTGGGTCGCCCATTCTTCTTAGAGATATACCACTCATAAGCAACTCCTTTAAGCTGATTTCCTGCCAACATCACCATCCTAGCACTACTGCAACCCATAGTGTCATAACACCTCTCCATGTCATCTAGAAAATCTAAGGGATCAGCTAATGCATCCTCTCCAGTGAACTCCTTTGGTTTTAGCTTGAGAAAGTCTGTAGAGTCAAGGAATCGAGCCCTATCCTGAGCTGGTGCTGAAATAGAGCCAACCACTGGTTGCTGTGGTTGAGTTGTAAGGTACTCAGTTATAGTATTAACAACATGATTCAATGCATGCAATCCCGCTACCAGATCTGCCACAGTAACCTGACCAGCTCTAGGTGCTTGAGCTGCAGTAGCTAATTGGAATGGTTGTGCTCCAGTCTTAGCCATAGGCGTCTGTTCAGATGTCTGATTAATAATTTGAGGTGGTACCTCCCCTGTTGGATCAAGGTTTACACCATTAAGACCCTTGGCTCTAGTTCTTCTCTTACTTCTAATAGACCCAGGCATCTATTCATTTTAATAAACAAGCAATAAATCTGAAGATGTGAGCCAAATTAAGACAGGTGAAAAAGTATGAAGGATGCAGATATCTAAAGCAATGATAAACTGAAAAGACGTTAAGGATCCTATGCTCCACAAGTTTACTAAACTTCAACCGGGCTCTGGTACCAACTTTGTCACTATCCAAAATTTTGTGTCATGACCGGTGCATAATTTAAGTATTCTTAAATCATGCAAGCCTTATCAGAGTATCTTGAATAAATATATTGTCACTTACTAATCCCAAAAAAATGGATAAAATCCAAATAAACAAAATACTGAATAAACATCATGAATATCCCATAAGTAAACTGCGGAGTCTGTACAGATTTCAAATAAAAACTTAAACTGTTCAATAAACTAAACTAATTATTAGCCCGAGGAAACATGAATTCGAGCATACCATGAAAACAAATCAAAGATTTTTCCTCTCCAGAAAATGGACTGAATATTTGGATCAGCTGCAGAATTCTACTGATCTGAAACAGATAACAGACAGAGAAAATGTGGTTTGAGCTAATGATAATTATAGCACAAAATGGATTAGGAACAGGCAGATGCTTGATTAATTTCACAATAAATTTTCTATTCAATAAAACCATGCTCATGTTATCAAAATCATTAATAAAATAATTTCATAAAACATATATATATATAAGAAATTCATTCAATAAAAATTTTATGGTACAGTACACCAGGGTGATGATAACCCACATCACCAAAAGCCAGATGGTAAGCACGCTACCAGATATTTGATACATTCCTCTTCCTTCACAGATATCAATGCATATGATACTAATGCAAATCATAAATTGCAATGATGCGTGACTCAACAATGCAACCTAATACCGTGATAGTCCACACAGCAGGGCCAGATAGCAGATACAGATACTGGGCACAGGTACTAATTCAAAACAGAAAATCAATTTTCAAAAATCAATCAAAATCAACCCAAAGATTTCAGATAATGAACAATAACTGACAGTGTAATTCCAATAGTTCATTTCAATAATTTCAGAGAGTCAACAAGATCAAATCAATCTCAAATCAATTTCATGTAACATATCTATAAATTTCACAATTAGATATCAATCAATATAAAAGACATTAAAGGCTTGTTCCCAGAATCCTAATGACTTTAATGCGGAGATAATTGACAAAATCAATTATTTAATCAAAATCGAAATAAAATTCGATAATAAAATAAAACTCTAGAAATCACATTTAAAATAATTGTTAAAATATTGATTTAAAATTTTATTTAATAATAAATTTAATGTTAAGAAATTTTAAAAATGACAAAAACGATGCCATGTACTATAATCACTACTCACCTAAAACCTTTAAGATAATAGTTATTTTCAATGAAAGAAAGACAATTTTAACTGACAAAATAAATATTTAAATCTCCTACACACCTAAAATATAAAAGAAAATATCAAATAATAATAAAATAAAATAGCTTATATATATATATATATATATATATATATATATATATATATATATATATATATATAATTTAAATTTAAGGTTTTTGTCTCATAATAATCATTATTAATCTAATTCAATACCAATAGTCAAGGAAAAAAAAAAGTTTTTGGAGTAGTTGTAACAAATCAATGAGAGAAAATAAAATTAAATTCACCTATTATTGAATAAAGAATGAAAATTTTTATCTTGAAAATATAATTCAAGGTGATAAATAGAGAAGTAAAAATTTATGAATTCTCTGCACACATTAGATTATAAATAGTAAATATATATATACACACACACATATATAACAATAAATGAAAAATAATAAAAATACATGTTGAGAGTATTTAATAGAAAAAGAGGTGACAAACAGATTTTGAGAGCAAAGTTTAGCAGAAGAAATTATTAGAATATATATATTTCAATAGTTCTATTAGGTGTAAAATGGGATGAGAGTTATTATTGAATTAGATTGTTCAGATTATAGATATATATATTTAATTTGAAAAATAATATATATATATATATATATATATATATATATAAACAGGTCATTCAATAAAATATTTTTTATATTATTTTATTGTTATTTTTTAGATAAATATTTTAAATTATTATTAGATAATTAAAATAAATAATTAATTAAATAGATAAATATTAAATTTCCACCGTTGCAAATCGGTTGCTAACAACAATCGATTTTATAATTGATTTTTTTCTCATAAATTTTTGCTTGATTTTTTATTTTCTTCTTTTTATTTGCAACCGATTTGTGAATCGGTTGCTAACAATAATTAATTTTTGTAACTGATTTTTCCCTCTAAAAATTCAGCTTAACTTTTTTTTTTTTTGCAACCAATTTGCAAATGGTTGCTAAAAATAACTGATTTTTAAAACCGATTTTGCAACCTTTTTTTCCCCCAAAAAATTTCTTTTTTATTTATTTATTTTGATTTGCAATCAATTTGCAACAATAACCGGTTTCTACAAATCAATTTTGCAATTAATTGCGAATTAGTTACAAAGTTTTTCCCCAAAAAATTCATGCTCAATTTTTTTTTTAAATTAGCAAGTCATTTTTTTTTTCTTTCTTCTCACTTCTCTTATTTTCTTCATCATCTTTTTAATTCTTATCTATTTTATTCATCATCTTTTCTTTTTTAATAAATTTTTTTTATTATTTTTTTTCATCTATTTTCATCATCTTTTTCTTTCTCATGTATTTCCTTCATCATTTTTTTCTTTATCATCATATTTTTCCTTATCATCTATTTTCTTCATCATTTTTTTCTCATCTATTTTCGTTTTCATCTTTTTTTTTCCCATATATTTCCTTCATAATCATCTTTTTATTTCTTATATATTTTCTTTTTTGTTATATTTTTCTTTATTATCTATTTTCTTCATCATATTTTTCTTTCTTTTTTATTTCTTTGTCATCTTTTTCTTTTTCATAATTTTTTTCTTTATCTTATTTTTTTCTTTCTCATATTTTCTATTTAATTTATTTTTTTAGTTATAAAATAAAATTTTTATACAAATATATTTTTGTTAGTAAATTATTTATAGTATTAATTTTTAGTAATTTTTTTATTATAATATATGTATATGGGTAATTTTTTCTAGTAATTTTTCTTATAAATATGTTTTTATATTTAATTTTTTGTTAACATTTTTTATAATAGTTATTATTAGTAATTTTGTTATAATATTTTTTTATTAATTTTTAATACTAATTTTCATTAATAATTTATTATTTTAGTAATTTTTAAAAATTTTATTTATTTGAATTTTTTATTTGTTATTTAGAATTTTTTTAATTCTTTTTAAAATTAACAACCGACTTTTTAATTGCTAAATTAATTATAAATAGCAATCGATTTATAAAATAGTTATAAAATTATAAAATTAAAGACACCAAATTTTTCTGCAACTAATTATTTTTCGGTTACTATTAATAATTGATAGTTTTTTATCAAAAATTTTATTTTTTTAAGTTTAATTAATTTAACAATCAATTTAGTTGTCGGTTGCTATTTAAAACCAGGCTTCTAAATCGATTAACAACTAATTTTAATGGATTAACAATTATTTTGGTTAGTTGCTAATTTTTTTAATGTATATAAATAGAAAAATACCCAAAACACACTTAATTTGTCAATTTATTGATTGTTTGATCTGTCCTTGACGCTATTGAAGAATTAATTAATTATTTTGAGATTCATCTACTCATATAGGACCCTTAATTTTCTTTATAAATCTCAATTTTCTATCTATTTGAGGAGTTAAACTATTAAATCTGAGATTTTTTTGCGTAATTTCTCTCATAATACTATGAAAATAAAGTTTTTTTTTTGGTATGTAAAAAATTCATCATATAATTAAACTCATATATAATTACCCTATGAAAAATTTTCCAGGATATGCAGGATGGTAAAATAAGGGCATATATAAGCATTGGCCTTACACACGAATAACATTATCACCGCCATCTTCCTGAATTGACATCTCCACAAGAAATGTTTTTCATCCTCTTTCCAAAAGCTTTTGCGTGGATGATCATAAAAGAACAGAGAAAGAAAGAAAAGGCTAATGGCAGCGAGCAAGAAAACTCATTTTTCCATTGCTGAAAAGCATTATATTCCTGTTCAAGATAGGGGGAAGAAAAACACATCTGAAAACAATCTTTTTAATTTGGAGAATTGCTAGCATCCATGCATATACAAGCGAACAACACTTGTTCTTGAACAAGCGAAAGCTATTCCTTAAAGATGCCTTCATTTTGCCTTCAACGGCATAGGCCTTGTACTTGGCAACCCGCGCCGCTGTCTCTTTAATTCAGGATCGTTAAAACTCGATGACAAGGAATATGTGTTGCTTTTCTTTTGTTTCCAGGAAGATCCTGTTGATTTTGAATATCTATGGAAGGTTCGATTTTTTATGAAGTTTTTACCTCTCCTGGAGAACCGCTGCAGGGTCTGTCTTCAAACCTCAAATCTTCACTGCAAGGCCTCCAGTGAGCTTCCCTGAACTCTTCCACTTCTTTCATACTTTCTGCCAGATTCATGTTGCCACAAAGAGACAGAAAGAGAAAGAATGGAATAATGGGTATACGCTATGGAGGTTTTTCCTTTGCCACCAACAAACTCATATTTGCTCAAGAAGAGAGACGGAGAAAGGATGAAATGGGCACACGTTTTTATGGTTATAATGTCATTTTGTTCTCCAGGTTGGTCACATTATGAGGGGGAAATTAAAAGGGTTTTTTGTGATAATTAATTAAGGATACAGCAAAATAATGCAGGGTGGAGTTAGATAATGATGAGACAAAATGTTCTATTTTTGTTTTTGTTCATTGGCAGGGATTTTGGGCTTATTAGATATGGCAACTTATTCGATGCATGTGCATTATCCTATAAAGGGGTGAATCCCGCATTCCTAAATTCAAGACAAAACAGCTTTTTTTGTGAGTGACTGGTGTCTCACTATGCTAACTTAAATTATGAGAGGAAATGGTAGGGAGAATAGATATTATTGGCTTGATTTGGGGCCAATTATTACTATGATAGATTCTGCTAATAAAAAACTCACATTTGCTAATTTTATGTCTTTAATTAATTAACGAGGCTTCAATAGTATATATATGAGTTAGTAATAAGAATTGATCCGTTGTAAAAATTATGATAATTTTAATAGAATTTTTGTTTTATATAATTTACACACACACCTCACGTCTAATATGGGATTCGAAGGATTAACTGCTAGGCATGCCCAATTTACTTGTGGATCTCAATCAGAACCACTGAGACACTCAACTAAAATTCAATAAAAATTTTGATTACATATTACATTATGTGCATCAATCTAGACAGTGAATGAAAAATCTAATATTTTAATATATTCATCACGTTACAGTCAAACCTAAATAACTTCCAAACATTTATCTGGTGATTCTAAATGGTTCAGAATAGTACACTAAAAGGTAGCTATAGTATATTATATATTCATCCCAAATGGATAAATCAACCTGTAATTATATCTGCTATGGAAGAGTTAAAACCTAGAAACACATCACCGAAAGGTCATGGATACAGTGCCAGCCGCAGGTGCAGATCAACATCATCATCTCCTCCATTAACTTCTGAAACAAAAGGCCCCGAGCCACCTGTGCTGACAGCTTGAGGAGGGTCTCCAGGACTTGGCTCTGAAAAAGGTGGTGCTGTTGCACAAATGAAGGGTCCTGATCCCATTGAATCCGAGTTGATGGCGGGGACAGCTGTTATGGGCTGTTGATGATAATGGTTTGCAAGCTGGGCTCGCCTTGCAATTGCACGTAGACGTTCTCTCTTATGTGCATTTTGATGGCCACCTAAAGCTTGAGGATTAGAGAATTCTCGGTGACAGTAGTGACATTCAAATCTTCTCCTATATCCATTATAAGGTCCTTTTACTGTCACTGAGGATTCCTCAGAGCCAGTCACCTTCAACGAAAAGCCGAACAGCTTCAAAGCTGAGCATGGATTTTCTTTAAGGCATGCGTTCCTTGTTTTTGATGCGCTCATCATGCTAAACCTAGCTTACTAGCTATACAAACTTTGATTCATACGCTTTGTGATCCTTAGTATGAATTGTTAGCTATAACTAGATAAGGATTATATATACATCAGCACACATTGGTATGGTACACTTGCCTGTTACTCATAATTCCAAAGCTATCGACAAAGATAAGGTGTTTTTCATTCCTTGATGTCAACTGTCAAGTCATGCACATGGCTTAATCTAAACCAAAATTTGTTTATAATTAGAGTAATATTTCCAATAATTGACTATCCATCTTGTAATAAATAAAGAAGGTTCGAAATTGAAATCTTGTTCATCATTTTCTTGTTACACAAGGAGAGAGAATTTATAAATAAATAAAAGTTGAAGATTTATGATGGTGCTTTGGCATAAGATATGAATATTTTTCTTTCTTAAAATATTGAATTATAGCAGTTCTCGGATGCATGGTTTTATCAGATGTTATCTGTATATCATGTTCAGGAGTGATTGGAACAAGTGCTGACTATATATGCATGGTTAATGATTTGAAGAGGGCGTCGGCCACTAAAATTAATGCTGGGAGATTGTAGTCCAACGTTGGCTGTACGCATATGATGGAAAAATTTATCTAGATGAAAAAGTAAGATACAATTTTTAAACTCTAACTTAAATGTATTTTTTGAAATTTACAATATTATATAAAAGGTAAAAAAAATATAATATTTATATTTATATTGATATATATCATGGAGCAATGGTTCAAAACCATAATTTATTACTGATCATATAAAACATTTCAGTCAGATTGCAATAAAAGACTTTTTGAATTCAATCATAATTTGAGTTTTATAAAAATATATTTAAATTTCAAGCTATATAAATAACTCAATGAAAGATGGATGACCATGTTCCCCGCAATACGAGCTTATCTCACTTCGCATGCTCTCTTTTGTCTTGTGAGTTGTGAAACTTGAGAGACCATTGAAAGAGAACGGCTTGTCCTCTTTATTCATTCTTGTCCTTTGCTTGTCAGTGGTTTTTTTGTTGTTGACTCAAATTTCAAGTACATATTATCCTTTAATCTGTCTCCAACAAAGATTGGGAGGCCCAAGTTACCGGAAGAGATAGCTTTGAAACTTTATTAAAGTAGACATGAATATTGCCCCACTAAGCTTGGATTCTTCCATATCCATATTTTTCCTGCAAAACAAGAGAGAATGAATGGTGTGGTATGGCAAAACTTGACACTAAACATCTCTTTGGCTTATCTTATGTACGCATGGCAAAACATCAAAAAGAACAATATAGATTGGGGATAAGAAAGAAAGAAAGAAAGATATGCATGTTGTCTATTTGGTCGACGAAGCAAGACCATTCAATATTATTGGCTAGTTAGGCATGTGCTTTTCACCCTGGAGTCAGGATAGAGAGAAGGGCACTGTTATGAAAGAGAGTGTTTGTGTACAGGAGCATTGAATAATCTCGGCTGGAGTGACTTTTTCCCGTGTTATTACTTGATTAGTTGATTTCCTCACGACTCCTTCACACGTGAGAGCCGGTCCCAAACTAATCCTCATTCCTCCCAAATATCGGGCAATCTGCCCGACCTTTTCGATCCAAAGGCCTAGTGCCAACGACTCCAGTCCAGTGTGCGCTCAATAATTTCTTGCATCCATAAGGCGCACGATAGCTCTTCTCCGCTGTGAGCAGTTTTTGTTCCCTTTAGGATGCGCGTTGCTCCCCTCTTCGCACTCTCTCTTTAACATCCCCGCCAGTTTCATGTTTTCTCCGCCTTTCTTTAAATTTGGAGCTAGTTATTGACAGTTAAAAAGCAATTGTTTCGGCATTTCAGGTACGTTTATGTGAATGCAATGTGAGCATGTCCATATTGATAAGATGTATATTTTGGATCCTACGCAATTGTTGCATGCAGATTTTGTATAAAAGTTTGCTTCTTTCCTGTTGGGTTATCTTTTATGTATGTAGGTTAGTGGGTTTTGATGGGATTAGATAGCTTAAGGAGATAAGTGGATCTAAGGGAGATGTTTTGGACTCATTTTAAGCCTCTTTTGATGCCCTTTTTGTCCTGAACAAATAGCACCTCTCTTTTTGTTCTGTATGTAATGGGCACTGGAAAAGAACCAGTGACAGATGTGGAAAAGGACACTGGCTGTCTTTCTTGAGAGTGTATTGAGGAGTGATGAATGAACTCAACACTTGTTTTAGCTTATGGTTTTACTGAAGCTTGTTCTTTTCTGTATAGTAAGGAGGATGTTTCTATGCTTGTGTAAAAAGGAGGATGATTCTATGCTTGTATGAACTGTAAAGAAAGGATGCTGCTTAAGGATGTAAAGGGATTTCGTTTGCTTAAATGATGGAAAAAAGGATAAAATGATTAAAATAATAAATGCATGGACTTGGATAAGGAAGAAGAAGAGGACTCCAGTAACTACATTTAATTCTAATTTACACAACCAAATGGTATATATATAATATATATAGCAAGAATTTGTGAGAATATGCCATCTGAGTGTCTAAAATTGATGAGTGACAGAACTGAGAATGTGAATCATTACAAATTCAGATAATGTGAATCAAAAGTCTGTAATTGATCTTGATCAATTAATATTAAGCAACTGATGCCTTTTCAGTTATGCATGATCTTGTTGGTGTTTGAAAACAAAAGAGGCACAGCAGAGTGAAAAATGAACAACAAATAAGAAATTTTATTATGAGATTAATTAGGCATAAAAGCATTCCACATCAGTAAATAGATCGGCAACTGAGACATCTTCTCAACAGATCTATACAAGTGATGAATGTCTGATTTTTGTGGTAATAGATCCCTTTGATTGATCTGTAAGAATCACAGATTATTCTATGCAGGCAGACTGTCCTCTTAGGACCTTTGCTTACAATTAACATGCGTCCACCATTCTGTTTCAGTTTATTATTGCCTGCATGCTTTAAAGTGCAATTAAATTATGCAAATGCTTCCTAATATTTCTAATTGGCATATTCGTAATTTAAAAAATGGCGTTATCAACTATTCCCTGCAGGCCTAATATCTGAAAATTTTCAATTGGTAAAAGAATGTCAGAAGGAACAAGTATTGTGATGGAGTCTTCTGAAAATGGGACAGATATATCTCACGATGATACTGGCAACATGGAAAAAATACCTGATGATACAATATTGTCACAACAAACTGCTGTGAATCTTGTTCCATTTACCAAAGATTTGTCTCTCAAGATGCTGCCTATGAATTTAATTGCAGTTTTGCAAAGCAATGTGGCTTTTCCATTAGATGTCACCGTACTCGTGGAAGGGATGATTTTGGTAGAGGAAGCGATCCTTTTTGTTGTTTTCACCCTTTCTCTGGTAAAGTGGTGGTATCTCATGGTTATCCAAGTGAACCTAATATTTTTTATACTAATGCAGGCATTTATGGGCTTCATAAAAGGAAAGGCTCCACAAACTATTATGACCGACCAAAATATATGGCTAAAGGAGGCTATTGCTTTGAAATGCCTGAAACTTGTATTTGGCACATCATTACAAAATTCTCAGATTGGTTTTCCATACTGCTTGCTTGGGACATGTAATTATGACCGGAAAGCTGAGCTTCTCTGACTCTATACACTAGAATTTGTGGAAGACTTTGCGGAAGGATGGAAAGAAATCATCATCGAATATGGGCTCCATGCTAATAAGCATGTTGCTAGTTTGTATGCATTGCGGATGTATTGGGCTTTGTCATATTTATGACAGTACTTTTTTGCAGAAATGATAAATATGTTTCAGTCTGAATCTATTAATGCTTTTATTCAACAGTTTCTGAGTGCACAGTCACAACTAGATTGTTTTTTTGAACGTGTAACCTTCCTTCTGTTTCCTTTGAATCTTTTGTTGATTTTGACAACCTAAAATTGTAATTATCCTTTTTGCAGGCAGCTGAAATTATCGATTTAAGTAATCATACTGAAGTCAAGGCACAGACTCAACGAAGAACACAGAAAGTTTACATCAAAACAGGTTCACTAATTGAATCACAAGCAGCCTCTGTTTTTACTCCTTACACCTTTAATAAGTTCCAAGAGGAGCTTGTGTTAGCGCCACTTTATGCATCTTTTCCAATTGATCAATATTGTTACCAAGTCACACACCATACTCGGATATCTAGGGGGTGCAAAGTCATTTGGGATCCTTGTCAAGAGCACATCAGTTGTGGCTGCAACCAATAACTGTTTTCACATTCCAGAGCAATTTTTGCCTATCCGATGGCATGATGTTATTTTATCTTTCAGTACAATAGTGCATTTTGGGAGGATTCAGTTACTAGATTCTATGGTTTCAACACTCATGACAGAATTTGTCACACTTTACCTCTTCATAAGGCACGATATGATCCCGTAGTATACATAATGAATCATCAAACTTTGTCTACCGATAATTCATTAAATACACTCTACCGATAATTCATTAAATACACTATAAGGGATTTTAAACAAATTTTCATTCCCTTTTAAGGTGGTGAGCAATTTTGGTAGATATTAAAAACTTTTAATTTAAGTTAAACCACATATCAAATTTTCAATTAATTTAAAGTTTTCGCAAATTTTATAAAAATTTCGGCAGAGTGTCGTTTATAATTGGAAAAAACTAGTTCTTTAAAACCTGTAAAAACACTCCAAATAATTTCATTTCTCAACCCCAACCGCCAATATATTCAACCAAATCAATACAATTCAACCAAATCTCAATTCAAAATACACAATTCAAATATTCTTAAAAACAGTTTAATAAACTCATCAACATTGTATTGAATTTAATTTACACACACAAGTCTTAATTTACATAAAGAAAATTAAAAAAATAATATTATTACAGACTTAAGAATACAACTGCTCAATTAAAACAAACGATACATATGACCAAAATTTTACATCAATTAATTTACAAGGGTATAAATAAATACCCGTACAAAAACTTCAGTGGAGCCGTTGTCAACTTAGTAGCTCACTCTGCTGCTTTTTCTTTTTCCTTATTTGCGACAGCAAATAAAGCTATCGCTGAGTAACGTTTACTCAGTGGTGCACAATAAAAATTAAAAAATGCTGAAAATAAAACATTCATCAATAACAGTAATTCAAAACCTTTCACAATCACATTTCACAAATTTAAAATCAAAATTTTATAATACAATTTTGTCAAATAATTTATAAAGTACATTGTTGCTAATCCATACGCAACTTAGGTCATGACACAAAATTTCTGATCAATGTCGTGTTGTACACCATGACAAAGCAATCTCAACCCCACCAATCGAAATCAATGAGGGAGGTGGCTAGCTAGCTATATGAGTACTCATTCGATTTCGACCTCAACTGGCAAGCTAGAGAGGGACGAAAGTAATCTATCTCAACCCCATAAATGGAGTAGGAATATAATGATACTGTCATGCTAAGTGTGAATTCAAAACCAATTTAAATCAAGTTATTCAATTATTTCATACAAAACACAAATCAAATTTTTATTTCAAATTTCCATACACAAAAGGCAACACAGTATTTCTCGAATCTAATAATTAATACAAATAGTTTACAATGCATATCTAATATCATGACCTAACCTATGGGCCGGACCGGCACTAGGATCTGGGCCAGCCTAAAGCCCCCGAGGCTCGTAGTAAGCCTAACTATTCACTAACCCAACTCTAAGGCCCATTTGGGCCCAATTTCAAGAAATCAACCGGACAGAGTCCGGCCATAAAATGAACCTTTAAACGGGGAGTTTTTTACTCACCCAACCTGTAAATACAATAAATACTCAATTGGGGAGCTCAGCTCACCCTCCACATACTCATATCAACAAAAAAATAAATGGGAGCTCAGCTCCCTCATCCAGTCCATCAAACATGCATATGATAATAATTTTTACAGGTCCAAAATAACAATTTATATTACAGACTCAAATCAATTAAATATTTCTAACACATGCGGAAATTCTAGAAGTTTATAGAATTACACAAACATGAATAGATGACCTGCGAGGAAGAAAAACAGGTTAACCTCAAAAATATCCTCCTGTGGCCTGGAAAAATATTGAACAGGAGTGAGTGTTCGACTCAGAGAGTAAAATATCAATTTCAACCATAATCTCTATAACTATATAAAACTAATGCATCCTGCAAAGTGAAATGCAACATCAGCAATAAATTCACATCATAACAGCAAAAAGGTAATTTGGAGCACTCACGCACCCAGTAATATCAATCATAATATATGAGAGCTGATCCCCTATACAGCTCTCTTAAATCCAACCTGTGCCAGCGAATAACCAACTCGGACTTCCACTTAATAATCAACTCGGGGTCCCAGCGAAGAACTCAAGCCGTGTCTACTCCGAAGGACCGGGTCTCAGCGAAGATCTCAAGCCGTGTCTACCCGTCCTATCCATAGTCCACACCACATCACACGCACGCCAATGCACGCACACTGCTCCAAATTACCACAACAACATCCATGTCACTTTAACAGTTGTGAATGCAAGATAAAATGTGCTTAGAGTTTAACTACATAATTATATACATATAAGTGATGTATGGGCATGCTTGAACATATAATAATATCAAAATTACAATTAAAATTAATATTTTACTCACAGACTTGACAGCGATCACTGTGTCGGCTGGGCGGAGGAAGAAGGTTGTCCCGGCTCACCTGACAATTACATTACAATTATTTAACACAATTGACTCAATATAAATCATGAAAAGACTAAATACGTCCTAAGTCGTGCCGAAAATCCGGCAGAGTCTCCCCTATACCTAGGACCTACCCAACCTGCAAAAGGGCTCAAAACACATTTCTATTTTCACAATCCATATATCCACAACTCAATCACATCACACAGCCCCTCCTGGGCCCATCCAAACAATCATCAATCACAATATGTAAATTTACAGTTTAGTCTTTATAATTGATCATTTTTGCAAAAACTGCACAAATAAGCTCTAAAAATTCTAAAATTTTTCCCCGCAGTCCTTAGCAATATTACTAGGCTATTTCAAAAAGAATCATAATTTTCTGAGCTACCACGAATATTTTATGAATTTTTAATCCTATTTAAGCACTAGAAAATTACAAAAAAATAAGGTTCGGGTTTACCTTTGCCGATTCTGACTTCGGAACACGCTCGGGATGTCTTACAATGGTGGGGTAGCCAAAACCTCGATCCAATTCGGAGACTTTTCCCGTAGCGGGTTTGTCTGGCCGGAAATTCACAGACCCGGACAATTGTCGAATTTTCGCGAATTGAGGATACCTATACGAAGCCCACAATACGGGGGTTAATATAAAATTTTTACGGAATTTTCTAAGCTCATTTAATGCTCGAAAAAATACTGTGAAGTTCCGTGGGACCCACCGAAAAACAGTATCGGAAAATTTTGAAATTTATATCCCTGCGAAGCTCTCGACGAGTGGAGCTCTCTAGTACTCTCGGTTTTCTATTGGGGTTTACGGTTTGTGAGAAATCTAGCCCAAAAGTCAAAATGGGCTAAAACTTCATGGGCAAAAATTGGACAAACCGCTCGATGGATTTCGGTGTTCTTGGTGTCTATGGAAAGCTCTCGACGAATAGATGAGTTTAGAAACAAGACCAGGTCCGATTGGTGGCCGGATCGGCCGGGAAGACGAAGCGGCGCACTTGCGCGAAGCGTCGCTTCGGGAGCCTTTTTCTGGCGTTCCAGGCGGCGGCCGGTGGGCTGGGATGGCTGGGGATGGGCGTCGGCGGGCTGTGGCAGCAGGGGAGGTGGCGGCATGGCAAGGGGAGGAGGGAGGAGAGAGAAAATGGGAGAGAAAGAGAGGGAGGAGGAAACGCGCGCGGGAGAAAAAGAGAAGAAGAAGAAGAGGCCGGTCCAATTCGATCGGTCTCATCCGGTCCGGTTTGATTCAGATACAAAATTTTGATTTTTTACTATGCCTTGGGACCGAAAACGAGGCCCAAAAATTCCAAAAAAATTCTAGAAAACTCAGAAAAATTCGTAGACTCCAAATATATTTTTAGTTTTGCTACGTGGTCTTTAAATTAATTTTTAAAATATCAAAGTTTATATTTTCAGAAAATCGAACCCGATTTTTAAAATCCGAAAAATCTCAAATAATTTCCTTAAAATTTAAATAATTAACCGAAAAATCTCAAATAATTTCCTTAAAATTTAAATAATTAAAATATCAATATTACTCATAAAATAATAAATTTAAAATTTTTTGGGGTGTTACATCTAAACCAAAATTTCAACTTGAAAATAGTAAAGCAAAATTTATTGTGCGCAAACCTGGAATGAGTCACCTCTAGGCCTTGACTCACTTTTTTTTTTTATCTTCCTTCTCAGTCTCTGTTCAAACTGAAACACACAATTTACAGTGTTTCAGTATCATGTTTCATAATTGATCCAACAGTTAATTTCATGCATACTTGAATGTACGTCTAAACTTGCTTAAAAATGAAATTCTTTGAATTTGGTAATTTGGGGTTACTATTTATTGCACTATTCAAGTCAAAATATTAACTTTTTCATTCTTAATAGGTATATGAATTCTAATTACACCCACATACCACATTTTGAGTGTCAAATTTATTGGCATTAGTTGTCATTTCAATTTCTAAGCCTCATAAGAGAAATTTTAAATTTTTCAGTTTTGGATCATTGTTTTCTACTATTCCATTGGTCTGGTTACAGTGGAAATTTGGCCAACTTTCCTTCATCAAAGTTGTTCCTTATTGTCTTAGCTTTAATTCGCTTTTTGAATCACTTTATTTGGAGTTTTTTTAGCTCAAGTTATGTTAATTTAAAGGTGGCTGACCGGATTGGTTTTAACCCAGAATTCTGGGTATCAATTCTGTTTTGGTAGTTTTGGTGTGCCGACTACAGCTCACTTTTCGGATAGGTTATGATCAGAATTTAGGCTTGTGTTCTTCATAAAAGTTGTAGTGTTGTGTTTCAGCTTTCCATCGGTATAAAATTCAGGTCATTTGGATCTTCCTACACTAATTTATGGCCAAATAAACAAATATTATTCATTTAGTCATTTCTATACAGTGGTAGTGTGCCTAATCCGAGTTTGACCTAATTTTTTACTAACTTAAAGTCATTTTCAGGGCAGGGTTTCTATACAAAAAATTGTGGCATTATGTATCTAATTTTATCTCCAATTGGCCTCACACCAATTGGAGTAGCAGAATTAGAGTTTTGGTCCTTTAAGTGGACCAAGGTCTGGCTGTCCAGAATTAGACCCTTACCAATCCAAATTTAATTTCACTTCTCACCATTCCAACACACTCTAATTGGCCCCAATTGACCATTTTGAGTCTCAATTAGGTCAATTTGCCTCAATTTCAAAAACTCCTAAATTTTTCCCCAATTTCCCTAAGTCAAGAACCCTAATTTCTCTAAATTGCACAATTGGTGAAATTAAAGTACCTAATTCCTACCTACACACTTATTTGAACTTGTATACATGTTTAATCAAACCAAAACACATCAATTCACATAACCACCATGGTAATCAAAATTCCCTAATTGTCCCATAATCCAACATTTTTGTTTAATTTTTCACAATTTCTAAGTTAACTCATGCAGATGAGCATGAATCTAAAGAGAAATCAAGTGATTGATGACTAACCTCTTGTATAGCTTTTCTAGCTTCTTGATTTCTCAATTTTTCCCTCTTCTTCCTTCTTCAATCTTCTTTTCAAGTTACAAGGATAAGGTTTAATTAAGTGAGTTGGGGAAATTAGGGCAAATTTTTGGGTTTAGAAAAGCTTAAATTAAGCTTTCATGGAGGTTAAGAGAGAGAGAGAGGTGGGAGAGGAGAGAGGGACGGCATGCAAGAGCTTGAAGACAACTTTTTTTTTCTCCTTTTTAAATT
The DNA here is from genome assembly GCF_030052815.1 of Hevea brasiliensis. NCBI lineage: Eukaryota > Viridiplantae > Streptophyta > Magnoliopsida > Malpighiales > Euphorbiaceae > Hevea > Hevea brasiliensis. The sequence goes on along the minus strand of NC_079507.1, from coordinate 75,775,295 downwards.
TGTATATTTAACTTTTATTTTGTGTACATTTATCCCATAATTTTTATAATTAAGAAATTCTAATTATTGTCTCATGGTGATGTCACTATAGTGATGTAATATAAGTTAATTTAATTTTTTTTCTTTTTCCTTTGTTTTCTCCATACTTCTTTAATTTAAATCTATATTTCAAAATTTTAATTTCTCACATTTTATTGGGCAGCTAGGCCAAGAGTCACTTCTAAGGGTGAATTGACCAATTTGCCCCTCGCCGATCTAATCCGGTTTTCCAATAATACTGTATTTCTTCCTAAACCCTGATATAATTATTTGACCTGATTCTCAACTCTTTTCTATGGTTTTCTCATTTCTACTAGCTTCGCAATTATTCTTAAGACTGCAGTGTCACAATGTCCGCACGAAATTGGGGTTACAACTAACCTCGCAGTTACTTCCCGGTACGGTCACCCATCGCTGTGACCCCCGGCTCATTTAACCTTTTATGCTTTGTTTTCTAAGTTTTCATTTCATCATCATATAATGGCTATTTATTTTCATTCATGGGTTTTCTAGATAACTTAAACATGATCCTAATCCTCTTAATTGTCCAGACTGACAGTAGTCACTGGAATAGTGAAATACACATGACTATGCATGTACGAGTGCTACAATTCTCTCCCCCTTAAAATAAATTTCATCTCCAAATTTTACCTGCGGTTAGTTTCTGAGCAATTATGGGTGCTGCTTCCTCATATCCTCCTCTCGTTCCCAAGTAGCTTCCTAGCCTGAATGATGGTTCCACAGTACTTTAATCAATGGTATCTGTTTATTCCTCAGCTGCTTCACCTCATATGCCAGAATCTCTATGAGTTATTCCTCATAAGAGAGGTCTGGATTAACCTCAATCTCCTCACTAGGTAGAACATGAGATGGGTCGAATCTATACCTCCTCAACATGGACACATGGAAGACATTATGTATCTTCTCTAGCTCTGGAGGTAGTGCCAATTTGTATGTCAAGGGACCCACTCTTTCCAAAACCTCATAAGATCCGATGAAGCGAGGACTCAGTTTTCCCTTTTTGCCAAATCTCATTATCCTCTTCCAAGGAAAAACCTTGAGGAATACCTTATCACCCACGGTGTACTCAATATCTCTCCTTTTTAAATCAACAAAGGACTTTTGTCAGTCTGATGCAGCCTTTAGTCTGTCTCTGATCAGCCTGATCTTTTCCTCTGTCTATTGAACAATCCCTAGGTCAATCACTTTTCTTTCACCCACTTCATCCCAACACATAGGAGTTCTGCACTTCCTGCCATATAGAGCTTCATATGGAGGCATGCCTATGCTTGATTAATAGCTGTTGTTATAAGCAAATTCAATCAGAGGCAAGTGTATATCCCAACTACCTTCAAATTCAATTATACAAGCCCGTAGCATATCCTCCAATATTTGAATGACTCTCTCAAACTAGCCATCTGTCTGTGGGTGGAATGTCGTACTGAAGTTCAATCTAGTTCCTAGGGCTCTCTGAAGACTACTCCATAATCTAGAAGTGAACTTAGGATATCTGTCAGACACAATAGATACTGGCACTCCATGCGATCTCACTATCTCATCAATGTACAGTTTAGCCAATCTCTCTAGGCTATAGTCCATCCGGACTAGCAGAAAATGAGCAGACTTGGCCAATCTGTCCACTATGACCCATATTGCATCGTGGTTCTTCTGTGTCCTCGGAAGTCCCATTATAAAATCCATTATTATTCTTTTCCATTTCCACTCAGGCATTGGCAATGGATGTAACAAACTAACTGGCACTTGATGCTCTGCCTTCACTTGCTAACAAGTTAAGCATTTGGATACTTACTCAGCTATATCCTTTTTCATCCCATTCCACCAATAGTGTTCTCTTAGCCCTTTGTACATCTTAGTGCCACCAGGGTGTATAGTAAAAGGATACTCATGTGCTTCCTTTATAATGGTTTGTCTCAATTCAACATCATTAGGAACACACATTCTGTCTCAATTCAATAAGCCATCATCTCTCATAGAAAATTCAGGTTTCTTGCCATCTCGTGCTTCCTTCATCAATTTCTGATATTTCTCATCATTTTGTGCAGTCATTCTAATATGATCAATCAACACTGGCTGTACCTGCCATGTAACTACCATTTGTCCCTCATCATCAACCTCTAAACTAGCATGTAGTGCTTTCAACTCATGTACCATGGACAAAGGGGAAACTCTTAGACTTGCCATAGTTTTACGACTTAAGGTATCAGCCACTACATTAGCTTTCCCTGGCTGGTAGTCTATTAGACAATCATACTCTTTTATCAGTTCTAACCATCTCCTTTGTCTCAAATTCAACTCTTTCTGAGTGCCCAGATACTTCAAGCTCTTGTGATCTGTGTAGATGTAACACTTCTCCCCATACAGATAATGTCTCTAGATCTTCAGAGCGAATACAATAGCTGCAAGCTCCAAATCATGTGTTGGGTAGTTTCTCTCATGTGATTTCAGCTGGCGTGATGCATAAGCAATGACATTTCGATATTGCATCAGTACATAGTCTAACCCATTGTGAGAAGCATCACTATAAACTGTATATTATTTACCCAATGTAGGTAAAGTCAGAACTGGAGCTTCAGTCAGACATCTCTTCAACTCATCAAAACTTTGCTGGCATTTATCAGTCCACTAAAATTTCACATATTTTCGAAGCAGTTTGGTCAGTGGAGATGCCAACATGAAAAATCTCTTCACAAATCGATGGTAGTATCCAGTTAAACCTAGAAAACTGTGGACTTCTGTAACATTTCGATGTCTGACTGAAGCTCCAGTCCTAACTTTACCTACATCGGGTAAATAATATCCCTTCAACTCATCAAAACTCTGCTGGCTTTTTCGAAGCAGTTTGGTCAGTGGAGATGCCAACATGGAAAATTCATTCACAAACCGACGGTATTATCCAGCTAAACCCAGAAAACTGTGGACTTCTGTAACATTTCGATGTCTGACTGAAGCTCTAGTCCTGACTTTACCTACACCGGGTAAATAATATCCCTTCAACTCATCAAAACTCTGCTGGCATTTATTAGTCCACTGAGATTTCACATCTTTTCAAAGCAGTTTGGTCAGTGGAGATGCCAATATGAAAAATCCTTTCACAAACCGACGATAGTATCCAGCTAAACCCAGAAAACTGTGGACTTCTGTAATATTTCTAGGTGGCTTCCAATTAAGGATAGCATCAATCTTACTAGGATCTACCTTGATACCTTCTGCTGATACTATGTGCCCCAAGAAAGCAATTTCTTTCAGCCAAAATTTGCATTTCGACAATTTGGCGTACAGTTGTTTCTCCTTTAAAGTCTGTAGCATAATCTGTAGATGTCTATCATGCTCCTCTACATTCCTCGAATACACTAAGATGTCATCAATGAATACCACCACAAACTGATCTAAGTATGGCCTGAAGATAGTGTTCATCAGGTCTATAAATGCAGCTCGAGCATTGGTTAATCCGAATGGCATAACCAAAAACTCATAATGGCCATATTGAGTTCTAAAGGCAGTTTTAGGAATGCTCTGCTCTTGCACCCTCAACTGGTAATAGCTCGATCTCAAATCAATTTTGGAGAATATAGCTGTACCCTTCAATTGGTCAAATAGGTCATCTATGCGGGGTAATGGGTATCTATTCTTTATTGTCACCTTATTTAGTTGTCTATAGTCAATGCATAAAATGGAGAGTGCCATCTTTCTTCTTAATAAATAATACTGGCGCTCTCCGAGGTGACAAACTAGGGCGAACGAAGCCCTTGTCAAGCAATTCTTGCAACTGTACTTTTAACTCCTTTAATTCAGCAAGTGCCATTCTATATGGAGTAATTGAGATTGGGTTCACACCAGGCATAACATCAATCTCAAACTGCACCTCTCTTTCCAGAGGTAATCCTGACAACTCATCAAGAAACACATCTGAAAAGTCACATATTGTAGGGATGTCTCTCAGTGCTGGACTCCCTACCTGGGTGTCTACCATATATGCCAAGTATGCTTCACACCTCTTTTTGATTATTTTTTTAGCTAGTGCAGCTGAAATAATGTTTGATGGTAATAACTGCCTCTCCCCAGGTTTTACCACATCACCGTATTGAGGGAGACCAAAAGTGACTGTCTTCAATCTACAGTCAATCATGGCGTGATGCCTAGCTAACCAATTTATGCCCAAGATAGTATTATAATCTCTGAATGGCATTTCTATCAAATCAGATAGAAAAGTGTGTCCTTGGATCATCAAAGGACAATCCCTATACATTTTGTTGACCCTGACCTCTTGTCCTAATGGACTAGTTACTAGCACCTCAAAATATATTTTTACACAAGGAATGGAAAGAGAATCAACGATGCTAGCACTAACATACGAATGGGTAGAACTCAGATTAAACAGCACAAATACATCTTGACCAGAGATAGAGAATATACCAGCCACAATATTGGACGTCTCAACCTCTTCTCTCTGTCTCATCATGTAGACTCTGGCTTGTGCACTACCTTGTTCTGGCTGATTCACTATACTCTGACTCCCTGGGGTACTACCCGCATCTCTACCTCTGCCTCTGCTAACTGCTGATGAACCCCTCTGTGTAGAGGCTTGGGCTGATCCCTCAGATGTAGCAGATGGTCCAGAATGGCATGCACTTGTACAATCCTTTGTAAAGTGACCGGTCTCTCCACAGTTAAAACATGCGCCTGTGGCTCTATAGCATACTCCACCGTGTGTTCTGCCACAGGTCTCACATACACGGATCGATAATGCCCTTCTGGGTATCTGCTGGGTATGCTAACCAGATTGGAGTGGTCTCTGTCCGAAAGATCTATTTCTACCCGACTTGCGTGAACTGGATCTCCCAAAATATTTCCTCTTCCTTGAACCACTATCAGGTGCTTGACCAGTAGACTTCCTAGTTTTCTCTTTCTCTTCTGTACTCTTTTTAACTGATCCGTCCTTTTCTATCCTTTCCAGTTCTAGAGCCTGTGAGATCAACTCTGAGAAGTTTTGATGTCGGAACCCCACAACTTGCATTCTCATATTAGGCCTTAACCCGGCCTCAAACTGCTTACATCGATCTCTAGGGGTGGCAGTCAAGGTTCCAGCATAATGGCTCAGTCGAGAGAAGTCTCTCTCATATTCTGCTATTGTTCTGTCTCCTTGCTTTAAACTTAAAAACTCTTGCAGTTTCATTTCTGTCGAAACTCCCTTAAGAAATCTGACCAGGTAAGGACTGGAGGTTCAACCAGACTGTGGGGGATGGTCTTCCACCATTCATAGGCATCCCCTTGCAGCAAGAAAACTAAATATTCGAATTTAAGTTCTTCTGTATACTGCATCTTCCTAAATACCCATTCCATCCTTTCCAACCACTGCTCAACTTCCAGTGGATCCATAGTTCCTTTGAATTCTGTGGCCCCAAATTTCATTGATTTTTCATATTGTCTGGCTGGGGGTTGTGGTTGTACTGCAGATATTTGAGTAGGTACATTGCCAGCCATTTGTTGGAATAACGCAGCCATCCACTGAGCAAATTAAGTAGGAAACTGTGGCATTGGAGGAGCTGGAGTGGCTGACCCACTCACATTTTGGAGAGCTGGGGCTTCCCCTTGTACCTCAGCCTTAGAACATTATTCAACGGAATGATCTCCTTCTTCCATTCCGATTTCAATTGATTTATCTACTCCCTGATAACAAACACAAGGAGGTTTACCTCCGTTAGTTCACATTCATGATGTAAATATCTCATATGTATCAATAAAGGATACTTAAGCAGTTGTACTTATCAAAGAAATAATCAAATTCATAATCAAAACTCATTTCAAAACCATGCTCTGATACCACTAAAACATGTCACACTTTACCCCTCCGTAAGGCACGACATGATCCCGTAGTATACCTAATGAATCACCAAACTTCGTCTATCGATAATTCATTAAATACACTACAAAGGATTTTAAACCAATTTTCATTCCTTTTTAAGGTGGTGAGCAATTTTGGTAGGTATTAAAAACTTTTAATTTAAGTTAAACCACATATCAAATTTTCAATCAATTTAAAGTTTCCACAAATTTTATTAAAATTTCGGCAAAGTGCTGTCTATAATTGTGAAAAACCAGCTCTTCAAAACCTGTAAAAGCACTCTCAATAATTTCATTTCTCAACCCCAAACGCCAATATATTCTCAAATCAATACAATTCAACCAAAACTCAATTCAAAATACTCAATTCAAACATTCTTAAAAACAGTTTAATAAACTCATCAACATTGTATTGAATTTAATTTGCATACACAAGTCTTAATTTACAGAAAAAAAATCAAAAAATAATATTATTACAGACTTAAGGGTACAACTGCTCAATTAAAACAAACGATACATATGACCAAAATTTTACATCACTTAATTTACAAGGGTATAAATAAATACCCGTACAAAAACTTCAGTGGAGCCCTTGTCAACTTAGTAGCTCACTCTACTGCTTTTTCTTTTCCCTTATATGCGACAACAAATAAAGTTATCGCTGAGTAACGTTTATTCAGTGGTGCACAATAAAAATTTAAAAATGCTGAAAATAAAACATTCATCGATAAACAGTAATTCAAAGCCTTTCACAATCACATTTCACAATTTTAGAATCAACATTTTATAATACAATTTTGTCAAATAATTTATAAAGTACAGTGTTGCCAATCCATACACAACTTAGGTCATGACACAAAATTTCTAATCAATGCCGTGTTGTACATCACGATAAAGCAATCTCAACCCCACTAATCGAAATCAATGAGGGAGGTGGCTAGCTAGCTATATGAGTACTCATCCGATCTCAACCTCAACTGGCAAGTCAGAAAGGGAGGAAAGTAATCTATCTTAAGCCTATAAATGGATGAGGAATATAATGGTACTGTCATACTAAGTGTGAATCCAAAATCAATTTAAATCAAGTTATTCAATTATTTCATGCAAAACACAAATCAAATTTTTATTTCAAATTTCCATACATAAAGGGCAACACAGTATTTCTCGAATCTAATAATTAATACAAATAGTTTACAATGCATATCTAAACCAAATTTTCAACTTGAAAATAGTAAAGCAAAATTTATTGTGCACAAACCTGGAATGAGTCGCCTCTAGGCCTTGACTCACTTTTCCTTATCTTCCTTCTCAGTCTCTTTTCCAACTAAAACACACAATTTACAGTGTTTCAGTATCAAGTTTCATAATTGATCTAATAGTTAATTTCATGCATACTTGAATGTACACCTAAACTTGCTTAAAAATGGAATTCTTTGAATTTGGTAATTTAGAGTTACTATTTATTGTACTATTCAAGTCAAAATGTTGACTTTTTCATTCTTAATAGGTATGTAAATTCCAATTACACTCACATACCACATTTTGAGTGTCAAATTTGTTGGCATTAGTTGCCATTTCAATTTCTAAACCTCCTAAGAGAAATTTTAAATTTTAAGTTTTGGATCATTATATTCTACTATTCCATTGGTCTGGTTACAGTGGGAATTTGGCCAACTTTCCTTCATCAAAGTTGTTCCTTATTGTCTTAGCTTTAATTCTCTTTTTGAATCACTCTATTTGAAGTTTTGTAGCTCAAGTTATGTTAATTTTAAGGTAGTTGGCCGGATTGGTTTTAACTCAAAATTCTGGGCACTAGTTTTGCTCTGGTAGTTTTGGTGTGCCGACTGCAGCTCACTTTTTGGATGGGTTATGGTTAGAATTTGAGCTTATGTTCTTCATAAAAGTTGTAGTGCTATGTTTTAGCTTTCCATCGTTATAAAATTCAGGTCATTTGGACCTTCCTACACCAAGTTATGGCCAAATGAATAAATACTGTTTATTTGGTCATTTCTATACAGTGGCAGTGTGCCTAATCCGAGTTTGACCTAATTTTTCACTAACTTAAAGTCTTTTTCAGGGTAGGGTTTCCACACAAAAATTATGGCATTATGTGTCTAATTTCATCTCCAATTGGCCTCACACCAATTGGAGTAGCATAATTGCAGTTTTGATCCTTTGAGTGGACCAAGGTCTGGCTGTCCAGAATTGGACCCTTACCAATCCGAATTTAATTTCAGTTCTCACCATCGCAACACACTCTAATTGGCCCCAATTGACCATTTTGAGTCTTAATTAGGTCAATTTGCCTCAATTTCAAAAACCCCTAAATTTTCCCCTAATTTTCCTAAGTCAAGAACCCTGATTTCTCTAAATTGCACAATTGGTGAAATTAAAGTACCTAATTCCTACCTACACACTTATTTGAACTTGTATACATGTTTAATCAAACTAAAATACATCAATTCATATAACCACCATGGCAACTGAAATTCCCTAATTGTCCCATAATCCAACATTTTTGTTTAATTTTTCACAATTTCTAAGTTAACTCATGTATATGAGCATGAATCTAAAGGGAAATCAAGTGATTGATGAATAAACTCTTGTATAGCTTTTCTAGCTCCTTGATTTCTCAAATTTTCCCTCTTCTTCCTTATTCAATCTTCTTTTCAAGTTGCAAGGATAAGGTTTAATTAAGTGAGTTGGGAAAATTAGGGCAAATTTTTTTGTTTAAAAAAGCTTAAATTAAGCTTTCATGGAGGTTAAGAGAGAGAGAGGTGGGAGAGGAGAGAGGGACGGCATACAAGAGGTTGAAGACAACTTTTTTTTTTCTCCTTTTTAAATTTGTATATTTAACTTTTATTTTGTGTACATTTATCCCATAATTTTCATAATTAAGAAATTCTAATTATTGCCTCATGGTGATGTCACTGTAGTGATGTCATATAAGTTAATTTAATTTCTTTTTTTTTCTTTGTTTTCTCCTTATTTTTTTAATTTACATCTATATTTTAAAATTTTATTTTCTCACATTTTATTGGGATGTTAGGCCAAGAGTCACCTCTAAAAGTGAATTGACCAATTTGCCCCTCACCTGTCTGATCCGGTTTTTCAATAATACTGTATTTCTTTCTAAGCCCTGATCTAATTATTTGACCTAATTCTCAACTCTTTTCTGTGGTTTTCTTATTTCCACTAGCTTCGCAATTATTATTAGGATTGCGATGTAATAATGTCCCGTATGAAATTGGGGTTACAACTGAATTCGCAGTCACTTTCACTTTCAGGTACGGTCACTCATCGCTATGACCCCGGCTCATTTAACCTTTATGCTTTATTTTCTAAGTTTTCATTTCATTATCATATAATGGCTATTTATTTTTATTCATGATTTTTCTAGATGACTTAAACATGGTCCTAATCCTCTTAATTATCAGGACCGACACCGGTCAGCGGAACAGTGAAATACACAGGACTATGAATGTAGGAGTTTTGCAGAATAAATTGAAACAGAGGAATGCCGTGATGTTGAATGTGAGCAAATTGCCATTTTATTATCACATATTAAGGATCTTCCTAGGCAGGCACATGTGGATGATGCATACAATTGCCCATCTGACTCATTGACTCTACCAGATGTAGAAGATGCTGATGGAATAGTTCAGACCGTTGCAATTGGAAATCTTCATGACTCAGTCAGTCTCGGAAAGCTAAAAGAGAGAACGCCCAGAGATGAAAATGATTACATCCAGCAAACGAAGGCATTGTTCTGGTCCTAGCTGACTCAGTCAGTATGGACATGATGCATCAGATTGTCCAATAATGGGAAGTGATCATTTGAATGGTGCTGCACTAGGATACATCCGAACTACAATAACGGTGGTGGTACACTAGTAGTTGGTATAAGAAGCAATTGCATTACAGGATATAGTCTTTGTTTATTCCTTGTACTGTTTTTGTCCTTTCCAAATTTCATCATACAAAAATTTAAGCACTCTTCACTACATAAAAAAAAAATTCCAGATACATATGAAATGCATTTAGATTTGATGTTTCATTTTTTTTTTCTTATCAAAATTCTAGTTTTCTAACATGCATTATTTAGTTGCTATTAAATGGTTTTAGTGGTAATACTACACATGCTACAGACAGATTAAGAATCTTGTTTAGATTCATATGCCTTCTGTCTAACGCATCCATGTTGGATCTTATTCTTCTTCATTTCTTTTTCTACTGATACAGGCTACAACAGAAATTTTTACACGCTAAATAATGCAAGACCTATACCCCAGTCTACCTATTCGTCAGCCAATGAAACCTTGCTTAGCCTGCTTGGCGACAATCTTTCACCATTGTTGACAATTTTTCTGCCCTTAACCCGATGATTGTGCGACCCAAAAAGTGCTCTCCGTGCCAGTGCTTTCTCAAAATTAGAGTTGCCGGCACCTTTCGTGTTAGGCTTTTTATCTGCTTCAGTTACTTGTTTGTTGCTGGTGCAAGCATCCAGATCCACAACGATGTCCTCTTCAGAAGCCATATATTCCAGAATGCAGAACTGCAATGTAAAATGGTATTGGTAAGTTCTTATGGTTTTATAGAATTAAGCTATGAGATTCTTAAATATGATGAAGCCTTAGGAAGCTACTAAGGAATATATGTTGGAAGAAAGTGGGGGTTAGGGGTGAAGCCATATCTGTGGGGCGCAGAAAGCATCGACTAGTAAAATTCTTACCCGTGGAATAAGTTTCCTAATCTTCTTGGTTACACAAGAAAAGATGCACCAAGGTCTAAGGCAATTCCATCCGTTGTTTGTTGGTTTTAAGAGTTCTCAAAGAATATTAATATGCTTTCGTAGTAATTTGGTAGAAAAGATAAATGAGAATATAGAAGGCCACATTTTGTTTTTGCCGTTTGTGCAACAAATGAAAACAACATAAACAGAAGCACAAGGGAGTGCATGAATTGACTAGTTGAATGTGATTAGCGCCATCATTTCATTTCATTTCAGGGATTTCTCCTTTTTTGGAATTTCAAATAATAAAAACCAACAGATGCACTCATATATTAGGTCAACCCCAGGCCCTAGCTCAACTCCATCCATCATGTATGCATACACAAATTGATGTGATTGAACAGAGAAGTAGAAAGGGTGTATTGAGTGCAATGGAGTTCAATGGATAGAATATTTTAGCTTGTTGCTTGAAGGAGTTTCTGGTGAATTCACCACCACCAGAGCCTGTCCCATTCTTCTGGTGTAGGGATTTGAATTATGCAGATATTTGACAATTCATCAGGGCAGCACATAATGCAAAAGGGCATCCATTCCAATATTCCTTGTGTGTCAACTTTCTGTCACTTGTTCTTTTCTAGCCCTGATTTGCCATCACAGCGAATAGTCTGAATTTGGTGCCACAGTGCCTTTCAATGTTAATTGTTGGGGGATTAATGATATAATGATGGCGTTGCCAACAATGACAACCGTCCATTCTTTTTTCCTTTGTTGACTTTTATCTGCAATGTTAGGCCGTCCATTCTCATATTAAAATTTCTCATCGAAAATTTAGTCAACCCATATGCCATCTTTTCTATTTTTCTTTCTCTCCACTTGAAATCACTGACTGATCGAACGATATAAATAGATGATTAATGACTGATGGAGGTTTAACGAGTAAAACTCATATCTTTTTAAGTAGAGAAAAAAGAAAAACGACTTAATTAAGAAAATAACATTGGATCAGATGGTGCTAAGCCAAGTTGGACAAGTTGAGCAGAGGCCAATTGAGATGGTGAAATAGAACAAAGCCCTCTTTGCAGAAACATAGCAGGTTTAACATGATTCAGAAGATTATACGGTGTACTCTCTCAGATAAGAAGGTTACTCAATTGCTCAACATTAATGCCTTTATTGATTTTGCAAGAATGGGACAAGTTATTTAAAAAGAAAAAGTGAGATTAAAAGGAAACAAGGAATATTAGAGAAAATTATATATAAAGGGAAAAAGAGAAATGAAAAATCAATTTTTTACCTGATCAATTTCTCCATTGAGATGCCTCTCAATAGAATTGAAAGAATCAGTAACCCCCAATTCAGACATTTTAGAGTTTTTTTTTTTTTTTGTGAAGTTTCTGTACAGGATGAGATGGATCTTATGATAAAGATTCAAATTATGGATTAAAATCAAAATTAGTCATCGGATTTGGATGCACGAACCACCTTCTATCATATACTTTTGAAAGCATATAATTTAACAGAATACCAAAATGCACTTTGAGTCTGAGAAGAAAACAAGTGATAAAAAATGTACTTTTAGCTGGTGAGGGAGGAGAGGAGATAGTACACGTGTCCGCCATTGGCAATTTCTTGCTGCATTATATCTTGTTTGAGCAAGAATATAACTTTAAAGCGAAATCTTGAGAACCAACAATCCCTGTGTGAATGCTTAACACTAAAGCCCAGAACCTGAGAATCTTTGGCCTTTAAGCAACCTTTGCTCCAAGCAATTCTGCAATTCTACGCCTTTTTATCAATGGATTTCATCCGTATAGCCCTCATTGTTTTTCTTCCTTGTCTTCTTGATTCTGCACAAATTGTTAGTCTTTCAGGACTCAACCATGCCACAAAGAAAAGCAATCACACATGCTGATCTTGCGCCAGGTCCTCGATGCACAGATTTGGGTAGCAAAACAGCTGCCTTCCTAATGGTCCTCACCATTTTATGTGGCCTTTTTTGCTTCATTCTTTGTCTCATTGCCGAAGCCACTCGTTCCCAGGTAAACCCACTGGACCTCCTTGCGAAATATGGAGAATTACACTTAACTTATTAACTTGGATACCAATTTAGAACACAATTTTTCTGGCGTCACTTTGCAGGTAACATGGGTAGCTGGGGATGTTAAAGGAAATACTGTGAACTATGAATGTGTATACAGTGGCAGTGGCAAGACACCATTGTTATGTGCTGCCGTTGCATTTGTGGGACTAGCAGTTGCCATGGTAGTGGAACACGGGTACATGTTGATTGCGATAAGTAAAGCACCTCCTCCAGTTTTGCTTACCTGGGACCACAATTATGCTTCTGCCAAGACTATAACCTGGCAAGCAGGTTTTTTCTTCGTTGCTACTTGGTATAATAATGGACCAGCCCTTTTTTTATATATTATTTCACTATTTTCATTTATTATCCATCCTAATTAGAAAGGATTCAATTGATGAATTTGAAAAATAATATGATTCCTTGCAGGCTTTGCTTTGCTATTGGGGAAATCTTGCTGTTAATCGGACTGAGTGTGGAATCGGGGCACCTGAAGAATTGGTCTAGACCAAGGCCAAGTTGCCTCATCATCAAACAAGGCTTGTTCTCTGCTGCCGGAGTCTTTTCATTACTAACAGTGTTTCTTGCTTCTGGGTTATACTTGACAGCGTTGCGTGCACAAAGAATATCCCAAGAGCACGAAAACCTGCGGCGACAGATGCTTGAAGCCTCCGTCCTCTACGCGTCACCGCCACGATCACCTCCGCATCAAATTTCTGCCACTGCAAGGGAGAATCCTATTGCTGGAGAGAGTCATCAAATTGTGCAAACACCATTTAGAGATCGACAAGCTTTTAGCAAGAACTTGAGTTTAGTGTAAGACAAGCAAATTAAAGATGCATGTTGGCGCCACTTGCAGCAAAGCTACATAGGATATGGTGAAAAGTGTAATTCATTTATTTTTGTAAAAAGAATTTTTCTTTTTTTTTTTTTTTTTCTAACAACATATTTCTGGGAATTGAGTGTTATGTCGAGATGAAATAAACTTAAATTTATTAAGATTCGTTCGTCAGATCAAAACAGGAGACGAACCCAATCAGCATATTCTGTTTTCAGTATATTGAGAATCTTGTCCCACATTGATCCTGACATGAATATATAAAGTGATTCATATATTGGAATATTAATTTACGACGTCACTGTCGCACTCCGATTTCACTCTTATTGGTTGGAAAGTATCAACTCTAGTGCCAGATTAACCTAACGTAGGGTTAATGGCTCTTCTTAATTAAAGTCTAATTAAGCCTGATTTACTTGTTAAAAACAGGAACAGTCTCTAGTTGTGTTAGAAGTTTCCAAGTTCATTTTTACACTCACTAGCCATCAACCAGTAGGGTTTGCTTCGCTCTATCTCAAATTAATTGCACCTGCTTTTTCTTAGCTTTCCTGTTTCTACGAGTAATCATGTCGTTGAGACCCAGCACCAGAACCGAGGTTCGCCGGAACCGTTACAAGGTCGCTGTCGACGCCGATGAAGGTCGGCGGAGGAGAGAGGACAACATGGTGGAGATCCGAAAAAGCAAGCGCGAAGAGAGCTTACAGAAGAAACGCCGCGAAGCCCTCCAGGCTCAGCAGTTCCCTCCCACTGTCCTTTCTTCTACTACGGAAAAGAAGGTATCTATGCATCAAATGATACTATGGATTTCACTTGGGTTAGGATTTTTTACGTTACTCTGGATTTTGTGGGTTTTGAAATTTGAAGCGTGGGTTCATGGTTTTGGATTTCAATTGGTTTTGACGGTTGCCATTTTTCTTTAAATTTCAGTTAGAAAGTTTGCCTTCAATGGTCGCTAGCGTTTGGTCTGATGATGGCAGCTTGCAGCTAGAAGCGACCACTCAGTTTCGAAAACTGCTATCAATCGGTATTTATGCATATGTATATTGTTTCGTTTCATTTTTGTTTGCCCTTGATTGGCTGTGACTAAATTTCTGTACTTTTTTTTATCAGAACGAAGTCCTCCTATTGAGGAAGTTATACAATCCGGGGTTGTTCCTCGATTTGTTGAGTTTCTTGTGAGGGACGATTTCCCTCAACTTCAGGTCCGTATTTGTACAGTAACGCAATTTCTTATATTTCTCTAATTAATATGTTTAAACTAGCCTGGATTGCTAATATGTACCCCTATGTGCCAATTTATGGAATTTTTATAGTTTGAGGCTGCTTGGGCACTCACAAATATTGCTTCTGGAACCTCGGAGAACACTAGGGTGGTAATTGATCATGGTGCAGTTCCAATATTTGTTAAGCTTCTTGCTTCTCCTAGTGATGATGTTCGGGAGCAGGTATGTAGTATTTTTAGCTACTCCAGTCCAGTTATTGCAATTGCGTAAGGTATAGCATTTGGGGCTTTCTAATATTATCCTCGGTGAAATTTAGGCTGTGTGGGCATTGGGAAATGTTGCTGGTGACTCCCCAAAATGTCGTGATCTTGTTCTCAGCAAGGGAGCTTTGCTTCCTTTGTTGGCCCAGCTGAATGAGCATGCAAAGCTCTCAATGTTGAGGAATGCCACCTGGACACTATCAAACTTCTGCAGGGGCAAGCCTCAGCCTCCATTTGAACAGGTTATTGTCTGCTTTTGTGCATCATTGGGCATAGAATTGAAGCTTTGCTGTAGCTGTTCTTCAAAGTTCATAACTCAAGGAATGTAAATGGGCAGGTGAGGCCCGCACTTCCAGCACTTGAACGTCTTGTACATTCAACTGATGAAGAAGTTTTAACTGATGCCTGTTGGGCACTTTCTTATCTTTCTGATGGTACAAATGACAAAATCCAAGCTGTGATTGAGGCAGGTGTCTGTCCCCGACTTATTGAGCTCCTCCTGTGAGTAACGTTTTATTGATTGCTTTGTTTAGTCGTTTCCTTACTTCCCATTCTATAAACTTGATGGTTTAATATATTTTACTGTTTCAGCCATCCATCTCCTTCAGTGCTTGTTCCTGCCCTTCGCACTGTTGGAAATATTGTGACTGGGGATGATATCCAGACTCAGGTATGAAATTTCAATAGAAATACAATTGCATTCATCTGCTCTATTTTTCTAATAAAAATTTGTTAAATTATTTTTGAACAAAATGTTTATGGTTCTTATGTCCCTTAAATGATACTAGCATGGCTTATGCATCAGTTTTGGAGGCATTATTGAAAAATTATCATGTCGCGGAAATCAAAACTAGGATGCATGAAGGAGTTACGGTTCTGAATATTACAGTGGTTTGCTTTTGAAAGCTGAGAAATCTAGGTGCTTATGATACAATTTACTTTCACCTTGAATATTACCTACGCTCCACAAGTGTTGTATATTTGGGAAAGGTAATAAACAACAGAAGCCCATCAACTTGAAATGGCAAAAAATGCCAATTCGTGAGACTTGACCAACTAGAAATAAAAACTTGCATTCAAGGATTGTCTCCTGTATAAGATGTGGTGGCTTGAACTCAGTCTCTTATCATTTCATTTGTTATTACATCTCATATTCTCATTGGCTTTTTCTTCCATTTCATTTTTTGGCAAAATATTGCAATTTTTTTTCCTCAGCGTGATTTTTATTTTTATGCCACATTCCGTTTCACAATATTTGCTTATGGTATTGAAAGTGTGAAGTTCAGCAATTTTGAACAAAAGGAAAATGAAGTAGCTTTAATGGATAAGAATTATAAGATTATATATAATAGCATTTTCTAGGGAATATTCCCTGGTGGAGTATATTCCTTAACTAAGTGGTATATTATTTTGTATGATTATTTTATATTGTATTACTATCAGTCAAAATAACCATCTGATCAAATCTAACTCTCTGGACAAATTGAGTTTTAAGTTCTCTGTCTGTGGGTGTGGGTGTGGGTGTGGGTGTGTGTGTGCGTTTTATTCCTTAGCAACTCTACTTACAATTTTGCTCTTCACATGTTTGATGGCTAACTATGATGAATTTCTTGTTCTTAGTGTATAATAAACAATGGTGCACTGCCATATCTTGTAAGCCTATTGACTCATAATCATAAAAAGATTATTAAGAAAGAAGCTTGCTGGACCATCTCAAATATTACAGCTGGAAACAGGGAACAAATTCAGGCAAGTCTATACTGCTCAGGAAGTTCATGCTTTAAGTTATGATGTGTGACTTGGTTTAAAGTTCTAGTGCTTCTGCTAATTATTTTCAAAATTTGCTAACTTGTTTATGTGGATGTCACAATGAAACACTTGAGTTCTTCTCTTTTGCTTTTTGAATATGAATTTCACATGTACATGGCCTTATTCTTGATCTTTTCTGAATGATGTAGGCTGTAATTGAGGCTGGTTTAATTGGCCCCCTTTTTAATTTGCTTCAAAATGCTGAGTTTGATATAAAGAAAGAAGCTGCATGGACAATTTCAAACGCTACTTCTGGTGGTACTCATGACCAAATCAAGTATGTGTTGTTTGTTGAACTGCATTATGCTATTATTGCTTGCTTTCTCAACCTTTTTTTTTTGTATTAATTCCCTCATATCCTTGTTAGTCACATGATTTACTGCTCTGTATAGGTACTTGGTGAGTCAAGGGTGCATAAAACCATTGTGTGATCTCCTTGTCTGTCCTGATCCAAGGATTGTCACAGTATGTCTTGAAGGATTAGAGAACATTCTGAAGGTTGGGGAAGCCGAAAAAAATTTAGGGAACAGTGGAGATTATAATATGTATGCCCAGATGATAGATGATGCTGAGGGATTAGAAAAGATTGAAAATCTACAGAGTCATGACAATAATGAGATTTATGAGAAGGCCGTGAAGATTCTTGAGACTTACTGGTTAGAGGAAGATGATGAGACTTTACCTTCAGGTGATGGTTCCCAGCAAGGATTTCAGTTTGGTGGAAATGATCCCTCAGTTCCATCTGGTGGATTCAACTTTAGCTGAAGGTATGTGTCACTTAAAAGAATGAGTATTTGCATAAAGTCACCTTAAATTAGAGTGATCAACCTAGATTGATGATATTATTACCTATAAATTTCGAAGCTCTGTAATACAATTTAATTGTTCTCATTGGCCTTTAACATTTAATGAATGAGAAAATAATATCCTTTGATTAGGTTTATTCATTTGGTTTACAAAATTTACAGGGACCTATAAATGGCATGGGCAGATCACACTATAGGTGGCAAATATGTTGGGTAGAGTACAGTCCGAGTCTCCATCGCAGCACCTCCTGTCCATTGTTGTTGTTAAAAGTGGTGCTAGACAGCCCAGTTATTCTACAACTCCATAGCTGTTGACTTGAAATGGCCACATTACCTAGACCAAAAAATACTATATGATGATGTGATATGAAAGGCGTTCACAAAGGTTTATTGTTTGCATGAGTATGGCCTTCTTACTTGAATCACTGAATGGGTGGGCTAAAGTGCTGGTGAAGGTATAGTTGTGTGCAACATGGGTCCTTGTTTTCAGAGTCTTGGTTGTAATAGTAGTTTTACACCATTAGTATTCATTTTATCATTGATTCCGTGAATATATTAAGCATAAACCTCATTTTCCTGATGTATTTCAAGTGAACAAAAAATGATTATTGCTGTTCATGTTTTGATTCGAGAAGTGGCAGTCGAACACATTGCATGTTAAAAGAGTCTTCTTTATTGGAAAGAAAATTGGGAGTTTCATTTCATTGTCATGTAGGCAGGAGTTATCTTGCCAAACAATTTATAGAATCTGTTGTCAGTGTCCTGATTTATTATTTTCTTAATTTTGATAACGCTTGTTGACCATAGATTACTAATTTAATAAAAAAAAAAAACATATTGTGTTTCATAGCATGAATATCTTTAATTTGAGTTGTGCTTTCTTGTAAAATAATGTTGAAATTAACATAAAATAAAACAAATATGTTTTGATAAATTTCAAATTATTTTTTTTTTTAGAAAAAAAGTTCATTAACTTGAAATGGACCTATAAGCAGACAAAGAATGGGCCGAGCCGAACATCTCTTTAACAGCTGTTGCTTAACTTTGTGCTTATGGTTCCAAGCAGCATTATTAAATTCGGCTGGTACTTGCCGTTGGTGGGCGGGTGAGTAAATTATTAAAAATTAATTAAATACTATATTTATTATTTTATTTATTATTTTTTAAATTAAAATTTATTTATTAATTTATGGTGAGTTTAATAATTTTTAAATTAAATATTTATATAAATTTAATTAAAAATAATAAATATATAAGTACCGCAAGAAAAATATTTGATTTTTAAGGTTACGAAAAGGAAAAGGGAGAGGCTCAATTCTCCAACTTAATGAATGTGGATGGGGAAGTGAGACAACAGCAAATTTATTTACTTTTATAACTGAGAACAGCAAACTTATTAAAAGCAAAATTCTTGAACCTATTAATAATGTTTGTATCATTTAATAAGAGACTCGCACTGTCCACGTTCGTTCTTTTTCGGTCTCATTGAAAATATCAAATAAATTTGGAAAAAAAAAAAAATTTGACCTTACCACTTTCGAGTTATGAACTTTCACTTTCTTTTACTCTCCATGAATGTCTATTTATTGCTTTTAAGCTTTAATTGTCCTCCTCATTATACAAAATGTTAATTAATACTCTCCCTCTACCGTCTATCGTTTGTTAGAAATTATTTTATCAATATTTATCTATCAATTTAAAAATATTAAAAAATATTATTTTATTTATTATTTAAAATTTTATATAATAATTAAAAAATTAATTAAATTACTTAAATTATAATAAAATTCTTTATAAATTGATTAAATTATTTTTTTATCTCATCTCATTAAAAGAGATAGATTATACGATGAGTTATAAAAAATTATTAAAATAATTATTATCCTTAGAGAGTGATTGGTATAAGATTAATAAGGGATAAGCTCTTAACTCTTCGCTTATATTATTTGAATACTTAAAAGAATTATATTAACTTTTAATCTCATTAATATTTATACCTTATTAAAAAGTTAAATGTTAACTTTTAGGACCTAACTTAATAATTACACTTTTTAAAAATTAAAACTTATAAAAGTAATATTTAACCGTTCGTTTTTTAATCTTGTTCCAAACATATTTTTAGTAAATATAAGAATAAAAATTGAAAAAATAAATTAATACACCTTAATCTTTTCAAAGTGATAGATAATTTTAAATAAAGTAATTTAAAAAAAATGATGGATAAAAGTAGATAAAAGCAGTATTTAAATAAAATTAATAAAGTGTTATAAGTTAGAAAGGTAATAATCACTATTGTTAAACTTATAGGAAACACTCTTATTGTTAATAATGAGCAACTTTTTCTTTTTCATTCATACATAGATGATAATGCATAGGCTCAACGCCTAAATTCAATCATTTAAAACTTGTCTAATTACTATTCTGTTTGTGCAATTTTATTTAAGACTTTTTTAAAGTTATTTTATTTAAGATTAACTAAAACCAGTAAGTTGAATTACAAATCTAATTGATTTTCTTTTTTAATAAAAACAGAAATAAATTAATTAATAGATTTAATTGAAATTATAACTAAATTAAAATAAAAATTAATCTTTAAGAATCGATTATGATGTCTCAAAATTTAATTTGAAATCACATATTTAAATTTGAAATTGAATCAAAACTAATATTGAATAAATTTAAGTAGTCGTCGTTGGACTTTAAAATTGTAATAGAACTATACTTAAAATTAAAAATGTAATATAAAACTCATTGAATTTTAAAATTTTATACAATAAAATATTTTTGAAAAAAATTTAAATAACACATGTGCTAATGTGAAAATCCAAAATGACAATAATATGGAAGATTGTTACTTTTTTTTTTTAATTATTTATATTACTATTATTATGGATTGCATAAATCAGCTATCGATAATTAAAAAGATTTTATTGTATAAAATTTTAAAATTTTATGTTATATTTTTAAATTCAAATATAATTTTATCATAATCTTTAAAATTTAAAAATAACTTTCAAAATTTATTCAACTGATACTTGATCATGTTGGGATTATAAATCCTACATGAAAAAAGTATAAGTATAAAATGATGAATATAAATAATTAAATTATAATATTAATTTGATTAATTATTTTAATATATAAAATAATTTAATTATTTATATAAATTTAAATTAAAATAAATTAATTATAATTCGATAAAAATTCTTTTTAAATTTAACATAGGTTTATTTTTTAGTAAAAAAAAGTGTTGAGTGTGATGTGTTTTAGATTTAGGAAGAAATAGGAATAATGGTTTGACAATGTACAAATTCCAATAATGAAGCGCACAAGATTGACAACATAACATAAAAGGGCTGACCTAATCAGACGGTGCAGATGTAACATCTCTGACCTTGTGAGTGTATTTAGCAGCACATGATCATGCCTTCATTGTCATTGGCAGAATAAAACAGTAAATTTCCAAATTGCGAGCCAAAATCCTACTCAATGGCGCCATTTTTTTTTTAATTTCGTTGAGACAAAAAAAAAAAAAAAACCTACAAAATGGCGCCCTTTCACTTTTTGTTCATTTTCAGCGAAGCCCGTTTATTGGTTTTGGCGGGTGTATCTTTTCTCCGGTAGGGCAAAAAGCTTCACAATCAGGGACATTTTTGTCATTGTCTCCTTCTGCGGGCGTTAGGGTTTCGAGTCCCATTTATAATGTGTTTTTCATATCCGCCTGTGCGTGTGGTGTGTGTCTTTGTCGGTTCGGTTGGATTTGATTCCTCGTTTCACCTCTGCACACGCACACTCTTCCTCTTTTTAGCTTAACTGTTGTTGGTTCTTCATCTCTCTTTCTCTCGCAGAGTCTTTGATCATTTCCTTCTCTACTTGTGGGCTTAGCTATTGATTTGTTTACTTGATCTCTTGCTTATAGCCGCAAATTTCTTAGATCCCTGTCCGTCAGTAGCTCTCTGTTTCAATCATTAATTAGAGCTTTTAGTGCTTTAGCAGCTTGACTTTCTGATATTATTATATCTCAATCACCATCTTCGTTCACTTCCCACTTCAGCTTATCTACTTTTCTCACCTGGGTTTCTTTTAGATCTCAAGTGTAGTTCATTGAAATGCTGGATCCAAGTGAAAAAGTAAGCAAATTCGAGTTTGTTTCTTGATTTGATCTGTGATCTCATCAAAATCTTCGCTAATCGAGCTCCATTTATGTCTGCTGCGCAGGGATCAGAGAATGAGGATATGAGTAGCAGATCAACCGAAGGAGAACATCAGCAGAAGAAGACCTGTGCCGATTGCGGAACTTCAAAGACGCCACTCTGGAGAGGAGGCCCAGCTGGCCCTAAGGTAGTAATAGCTGACAGATCAGCTATACGTGCACTGATTAAGGTTTGATCTGATAGCGATATTGATGATTTAGTGTTTGATTTGCAGTCACTGTGCAACGCATGTGGAATTAGAAGCAGGAAGAAGAAAAGGGACAGTTTGGGTTTGAACAGAGGAGCAAATGAGAAGAAAGCGAAGAAAGGAAACAATCATCATAGTTCAAGCAATAGATTAGGAGATGGGTTAAAGCAGAGGTTGTTGGCTTTGGGTAGAGAGGTATTGATGCAGAGATCAACGGTGGAAAAGCAGAGGAGGAAGCTAGGAGAGGAAGAGCAAGCAGCTGTGCTATTAATGGCTCTATCTTATGGCTCAGTGTATGCTTAGGAGGGGTAATAATGGAATCAAGAATTGTTGTATTAGCTGACCCAATTAAGTTGAAATGTCAAGTGTATGTTGTTCATTTTTTTGAGGCGTTGATTTTACAAGCTTTTGTGCTAACTGTATTTTGGGGTTTCGGAAGGAATTCAAGCAACCGGATATTGTTTGTCTACAGTTTGCCTGACATAGTAATTCAATGTGCCACATTTTACATTTCCTGATGCATAAAATTGAAAGATGAATTCCAAAAACTATTGATAGTGTGAGAAATTACAAAAGTGGAAGGAGCGGGAATGAGATTTTTCTTTTTTTTTTTTTTTCTGCTTTGGGGCGAAACGAAAGATTAAATTCAAAGTGTCGTTAGTACGGTCTGTTGAGCGCCATCCTATTTTCCTAGGAGCCAAACACTCCAAGTGTAACGACCTTTCAGGTTTCAAAATGTGACTTTTCACTTTTCCTTTTCTTTGTTCTTTTTCCTTTTTGTTTTTCCTATAAAATAAGTTATTGCTTTATCCTAGCATTCCATAAAATAAGATATTTTATTATATTATAAATATCTACTATTGTATTTATAAATATTTTAAAAATAATATATTATTTAAAATTATAATATAATTAATATATATAATGTAATTAAAAATAGTTATTTATAATTTAAATTTAAATTTTTATAAAAATTAAATTATTTTTTATATGTGATCTAATAAAAAGTACTTAACTGGAATTTCATAACTTCAATCCGAACCTAAGTAGAACTGGCCAGGATCCTCTCCACTTCTAAGGCCATGTGAAAAAGCTTGGCCCTCCTGCCTAAATGTCAATGTCCATGTGAAATTCGTAGCAATTACGTCACTAGTAAGCCATCATGTATGGGGGCTATGGCTATCATCTCAAACCATCATCCACCAGTGCTTCAGCTGTTGCCCTCGATCAAATATGCTTCTTCAAGGACTAAACGACGACGCATATGCATCCAAGAAATGCAAATCACCTCTAAAATCTACCCGCAAAGATTTGCATTCAACGTGTCAAATTGAAAAATTTTACACATTTTCACTAGCGCCAAGTTCTGTAGACACTCAACACAACATGGATCAAAATCTGGGCCTTAGGTGTAGTCCTTCGGCCCAAACTATTTGCAGGCTGAACTTTGGGTTTTACAAGCATTTATGTTCCAAGCTTAAATGGCAACTAAATTCCATGCAAGTCTCCGTCAACTATCTGAGCTATTCGATGACGATAAATTATTATATTCTAGTCGTTATGCTCACGTGTAAATTATTTGTTATTTTATTTTAATACTATAATTTTATTCTATATCTTTAAATTTATATCCTTTAATCATATCATTTTATTAAAAATTAAATAATTTATATCATTATTTTTATTTTCAAAACTAATACATTTTATTTTTAAATCATATAAAATACTATCTATTAATAAACTAATAAATAAACAAGTTATTATTTTAAAATAAAAAGCGGTACATAATTGAGAATAAATAAAAAAAAGAAAAGCAAGTCTATATCTATACAATAGAGGTAGTTTTTTATTTAAAAAAATATTAAATTTATTTTCTTATAAAATTAATTGCGCCCAATAAATTTTGATCCCGTATAAATTTTGATCCCGTATAGTTAGCAAAAATTTATGAACCAACTGCTTCAACAACCAAGAAGTCATAAATTTACAGCACTTGCAACTTAGTCGATTTGGTCAATTATTAAGGCATAATGAGAGCTATAGCAAATAAACTCTGCTGCTTATTAATGTAATGTTTGCATTAGGCACCACATCCCTCACATTGGCGTTATTCTCATTAAATTTGAAAATTATATGAACCCCTTTTACTTGGTTTGGGAGGCACTACTGATTAAATTCATAGCTCATAAGATGCTTTTGACCCCACCACCCATCAGAACCATACGTGCCCTCCAGCTAATTGTTCCTGTATTTTGTCTCCTTCATAAAAATGGAGAGAGATTGGAGAAGGAGAGTTCTCATTGTCTTTCTCTACAGCGTTTTCACATGCGAAACGCAATAATCGTTAAAGCAGAGAGACAAGAGAAATGTGAGAAAAAGAGCTGGTTTTGATGATAGGGTTTTGGCACTCGCCACATTCCCCAAGAAAGCAGATGGAGTTGTGTGGGTCAACCATCCATTCAAAGTAAAAATTAGTTACACTTACACCCCCATGAGCCACTCAGAGTTCAGAAAACACCATCCCAGCACACCCAACGGAGCTGATTTCATTGAACCATCTGTTACAAAAGATCCATGAAGTACCTGATTCCTGACCTGTCGCCAGGTCAGCTATTTAAAGTGCTTTTTATTTTATTTTTATTATTAAAAAACACATACACATAAAATTCACTTAAATCCCATTTATATTTTTTATGAACTGATAAAATTTTAGTAAATGGTGACATAATTGTTTATTTAACCCCCATCATTAGAAATACACAAAGTCTCTCTTACTGAAAGAGATAAGCAATTTTCATAAAGATTCATCCTCATCCACCAATACCACGCCAAGACCAGTTATAACATTAGTAATTTTATATTATCTATTACAATTAAAATAAAGAATAAAAAAAAAATGGAAAATACCACCCACTCACCCACAAGAATTAAGCTGTTGTTGTCTGTATCATCCATTAATAGAATTTAACAGTGAGCTTGATCCAAATATTAATTTACTTACCGAGCATTTTATTCAGATTCCAATAAAATCCAATGCAATTACAGTTACGAGACTAAAACTAAATTAATAATGCTAGGAAATCATTAAGCTGAAGAAAAAGCGAGCTTTGTGGGTGACAAAAATGACTAATTACTTATTTTTAATTAATGTAAAGAAAATGAAGATCACAGATACGTACAAATTGTCAACAAATTACAGATCACTCTACAGCAAGAGTGGGGATAGAGAGAATTAGAATTATTACTTCCATAATTGTCATGGTTTCTGGTTTCTGTGCTGTGCTCCTCTTCCTCAAGCTCAGTGTGAAATAAAACAAAGGCGTTTTTCTTCGATCCTTGTCCCTTTTACTTTCTTCTTCTTGAAATATCAAGCTGCAAGACGCATCCTCTCTTTCTCCTCAGCTGCAAAATACCAGATCTGCCAATCTGCCACATTATTCAATTTCTTTACCATCTTTATAATTTCTATCAAAACAAGGAAAGTAAAAAGATCGCCACAACAACTATACTGTAACTAATAGAACCCATCAGCTTCACAGACCCAGATATGGAAGGAGGT
This sequence comes from Hevea brasiliensis, assembly GCF_030052815.1. Lineage (NCBI taxonomy): Eukaryota > Viridiplantae > Streptophyta > Magnoliopsida > Malpighiales > Euphorbiaceae > Hevea > Hevea brasiliensis. The sequence goes on along the minus strand of NC_079507.1, from coordinate 75,749,686 downwards.
GGGTTATAAAAATAGAAAGGAAAGTAAGGCACAATTGGGTTAGGAGGAGGGGGTGCAGGGTAGTTCTTATAGTTTGGTGGAGGATAGTAATAGTAACCGCCGCCGCCGCCGCCGCCGCGAGGTGGTGGTGGAGAGGAATAAGTATAAGTGGAAGGTGGAGGTGGAGAGTAGTAGTACGAGCCCGGCGGACTCGGAGGAGACGGTGGCGGTGGGCAGTTAGAGGTGGATGCTGGTGGTGGTGGAGATGGTGATGGCGGTGGAGGAGATGGTACAGGCGGAGATGGCACTGGGTTGCAACACGATGAGCACATTGTGCATGCGATCTCGTTCAGTGTTCTTGATTTTGGAATGGGTAAGGGATTGATGGAAGGCAGCACGATGAGGAGCGCTAGCAGAAAGAAAGTGATCGAGTGAATTCTTTCCATTCTGGGAACAGTAGAAGAAACGAGTCTAGAGATTTCAAGAATGTTGTTTAATGCAGAACAAGAACAAGAAAAGAAAACAAAGATCAAATGGATGGAATTCTTGAGAAAATTGAAAGACCAGTAGCTCAGAGAAAACAAGAGAAGCAGGGACTATTGGGCTAGGGTGGTACACAGAGTCTCTTATCTTTGAAGGAAGCCACACCATTAATCAACCATCAATCATCATCATCATGCTTTTAAAAATTTATTAAAAGAAAAAGGTTTAAAAAGGGTTAAGAGCCTAAAATTCTAAAAGATGACGCCGACATGTTTCACTTTTACTTTACCAGAGAAGAGAAGGGCTTGAATGCACGAACAGAACGCGTCGTTTAGGGTTAACTATGTAGATTCAGGAAAATCGAGGGGTACAATAGGGAATCTGGCAGATTTAATTTCTCCAAAATGCAGTATTAGGAGAATTGTTAAAACTTAAAATGGTGTGGTTTGAAGGAGGAAGAGGAGTCATGAATGACGGGCTTGACTAGTTGACCTTTGGCGCAGAAACATTCAGACGTGGAAGGATCTGGATTCTCGAATTCTTATTTTTGGTGACGTGGCAGATTAAGAGAAGACGTAAAGAATACGCAAGCTCCACGTGGTGCTCATCGTTCTCGTTTACAGTGCAGCGTAGTTACTGGTCAGGATTCAATCCTCTTTCCCATTGTAGTTGAAAGGATAAAAGGTAATTTTCAAGAAAAGCAACATTAGAAAAAAATAATTAAGAAAAAAAATAATTTATTATTTTTAATATCATTATAATTAAAATTTACTAATTTAATTTTAAATTAATTTTTAATATTTTTTAATTAATATCTTCCCCAATAATTATTTTAACAATAATACTAAACAAACTCTCCATCATACTCATGCACAGGAGGGATACTAAAGTCTCCTCAGTAATGTCATCTTACAAAATATTTCATCTCAATATGAACATGCATTTCCTGTCAACAGCATGGGTCGCTCTTTAGAAGGTGTGGTGATTAATCAAGGGGTAGGACCAATGTAGGCCATCTCCATTAAAATTTATTAAATAGGTTCACCAGCTATAATTACAGTTAATAACATTGTATACAATATTAATTGCTTTTAATTGTTTCTGCATTTTCAATGAACTGTTTTACCCTTAAAAGCTCAAACAGCATGTGGAGCCATAATTTTAAGTATTAAATTGAAAAAAAATAAAATAAAATTAACCTTAAATTAAAACTCAAAATTAAAATAGAATAAAAGGATGGTGTGGTATAGCTATGGTGTCATGGCCACATCCACATGGGTGGTCTGGAAGAAAAATTATTAGAACACGTTCTGAAAAAACTTGAAGGGAAGCTAATTGCATAATCCTGATTGTGCAGCTGCATGCCCCCATTCTCCATACTATAAGAATCGTTTCATTTCTGGCACGTGAAAAAAATGAAGCATATATGCAAGGATATATAATTTAAGGACGTAATAAAATGATAGATTTTGCTAATAACTGTCTAAAATTAATTTTAATTTAATTATTCACTTGCTGCTATTATTTTACATTATATGTACTTCACCTTGCTTCTGCTGTGATTAGAAGTTTTATTATCAATAAAAATTAATATTTATTGTGAAGATTATTTTCTTAATAGTAATATATATATTTTTTTGATATTGGAGATACAAATTTCATCTGTGGGTTCCACATTACTGATGATAATGAATCTTTCATTTGCCAAATTGACCCTGTTTAGGACTTGCCTTTATCTCTCCAACCCAGCATTGCATTTCTTAATTAATATAATTCTGAAAGAGAACCTTGATAGACTAGAATTATGGATAAACAGTAGTAGAATTCAGTTAAGCAATGCTTTTGTGAAGGATTCAATAACCAATGAATTATGAGAATAAATAACTTGAAAAGCTAGCAAATATGAAATTCACCAAACTGGAAATGCGAACAATCTTGCACCTTACTTAAATGTTTTGCTTTCTAATTTTTATTTTTTATTTTTTATGGGAGCTTCTCCCCTTTATGTTATGACCTTTTCTTTAGTTCTTTCTGGTCACGAGTGCTTAGTTGGAGAAACTCAAATCGTAAACACAGTAATACCAATCCTGTAAATAGTGGGCTATGACATTTCTTATAATACGATATAAAGCTTGAGATCTTAATCTATGAACCAGGACAAGATCCTTGGTTGGTTGACAGTCAGCAGCTGCGTTATTCTGAGGGCCCTTGATGATTCAGTGATGCAAATTCTCAATGCACTTTATTCCTATTCCCACATGCCCAGTATGGGAACCCAACTCATTATCTAATTACAAGACAAATAAAATCACAACCCAATAACCAATATTATTGCTTAGAAAATGATTGATCATATAGAATGTGGTGGATAGCTAGTGGCCTTTTTCTATTTAACTAATTGAATCGAAAGCAACAAGCTCAAGAACAATGAATAGAAATCGACTCCTTTGGAAGGCCTATTGGCAATGGCACCTAACAAAATAAGTAAATTATTAAACAACAGGGAGTTCTCAGAATCTCGAAATTGGGAGAGAGACCAGGACCTTGCTGATGATAAGCATCTAATAAATCCTACTCCAGGAGTTTAATTGGCCTCTCAGAATAGACCTTTGGTTGGGTTTTTGTGTTGAATATCATTGTCCTTGTCGAAGAGAAGGTCTATTATTTTCAGCAACCCGGTTTCAGCAACCCGGGCGTGCCCTCTATCCGAGTTGGAGGATGCATTTGATTTAATGTGTACGTTGAGGTCCACATCTGTACTGTACGGCTTGGAAAATGGTTTATTATACATTATCAGACATATGTAAGGAGCCAACTTTGACTGACTTCAGAGTTCAGACACAGCTTTAATCTTAATCGGACAAATGTTAAGAATCAAAGAGAATAATATTACATGACATACTGTTATGGTTCTTATATATAGAGAAAGAGGCAATGTTTTTGGTAAGAATCAGAGAGAATGATATTTACCTACCTCTTAGAAAAATGCCTTGCTTTCTGGCTCCTTGTTCAATTGCTGTGATACCCAACTGAGTCATCAAAATAATCACTAATGAGTTTTGGTTTATTGGCTTTAGACTCGCCTTAAGGACTCAGCTTGAATTCTATCTAAAGATTAATCCAATATCATATTAAGCTAGACCGTGTCCAAGCTGACTTACTATCCTATTCTGTAACAACTGTAAATATGGGCTGAGGTAGTGGGCAAACCAGGCTTGTATGAAAAGAGCAAAATAGGGGGAAAGCCTGTGGAACAAAGAAGTGGCTCGTTTAGCTTCGTTACTTCCTGAGTGTTATAATTCGTTGCCTTTAGGATTCTAAGTAGAGAGTTGAGTTTGATCCACTCTTCCAAAGACTCAAATGGCTCGTGGTGAATTGGTGATGCCAACATCAACTATAATTCTTGAATACAGTTTCAGTTTCATGTTTGATTTGTGAATGTTTTTCCATCATGACATGGCCCAAATTATCACCTTTTTTTTTTTTTTTTTAAATCTTAGTGGTTAATTATACACAGAATTATTTCACTTAGCGCATATGTATATTATGATTCTTTATTTAGTAATTTATACATAAATTATCACTTTATATTTATTGCATGTGAGTTGCACATACAATTTAAAGTAATAACCATTTAAATAATTAATTTTAAATTTTTATTTATACAATAAAAGGTATAATAATTTAATCTGCCTTGGTCTAATGATTGAATACATAACAGATTCAAATTTAAGTTTTCATCTCCTTATTCATCCACCAATTGTTTGTTTCTTTTTTTAAAAAAAAAAATAAAGGAAAAAGAAATAGGAAAAAAAAATGAAAAGAAAAGAAGCCTTTCTTCTTTTTATCAGGGGAAAAATATGGAGAAAAAAGAAGCTTTTCCCCAGTAACGGCTAGTTGGAACTTTAAAATAAATTTGAATTCAGCCCATGGGCTTGGGATTCTACTCGTCGGCCTTTTTTTAAGCATACTCGTGGGCTTGAAAAAACTAAAATATATAATGTAATAAAAAATACAGTTTGAAAATTTAAAAATAAATTTTCCTATTAAAAGGATTGTTTATTTTAAATAAATTTTATCAGATTTTATAAAATTCAAATTATTTCAATAATTAAATTCCATAAAATGAAATTTAAAATATATTTCATAAGTTTAAAATAATAAAAATTATTAAAACGCTTTCATATGTATTATAAACACATCCTTCCTCCCTTTTAGGGGCGGTAATAGGTTATTTTTTGCTCGTATTTGATCTGACTAAATTATAATAGGATAAATTTGAATAGCATATGATTGGATTTAGGATAAGTTTGGATTTGAACAATAATATTGATAATAAGTTCGGGTTCGAGTTTTACATATATGGTATTTGTTACCCAAATTTATTTATATAAATACTTAATTAAATATAATATATATATTATAATAATATTTATAAATTTTTATATATTTTATTTTATATAAAATAGAATTTAAATATTTTATGAAATTATTAAAATTTTAAAATATAAATTATTAATAAAAATAATTTTTTATGTAGAATATTAATTCAAATATATATATAAAATTAAACGAATTTTGGATATTTTTTAAATAATAATAATTGAATTTGGGATAGATTCGGATAGTTGATAATAAATTTTAATCGAATTTGAAATAAATTTAAATTTTGAGAATATCAATCAAATTCGAGTATAATAATTTTTAAGAGTACCCTACTCGTTAATATCTCTATTTTTTTTTCCTTTTTTCTTACCATTTTTTTCCCCTCCACCCTTTTTTTTCTTACCTTTTTCATCAACTATGCACTTAGGTGATAATATTATTTACATTTTAAATAGATTTTTCATATGCATATTATTAATATATGGCTAATTATTATAAATTTATTAAATAAAAATTTTTGATAGAGAAAATTATAATTTTAAATTTTATTATTAAAGATAAGTTAAAAATACAAATAAAAACAGATAAATTTTAGTTATAAGTTTTATCAGATATGAATTATATGTAACAAAATTTAAAATAAATGTTATATATTTTTGATATTATCTATTCAAAATTCAAGTCAAACAGAAAAATTTATATCTAGCGTGGAAGTTGAATTGTCATAATCATTTTTAGTATAGTAGTCAAAAAGTTAACAATATTAAGATAATTAAAAGGAACAAACGAACCGAGCAAAAAGAAGATCAAACAAAACTTTCGTTCGCCTAATAAGGTGAATGAAAGTCATACTGAGTAGTAGCTATGTCATCAAGTAGAATCTCATGGGCCGAGCAATAATCACTTCAATAAATAATTAAGTAAAAGCAAATTTAATGAAGATAATATTGAAAATTCAGTTAAGATCACTACTATAAACGAAGTAACGGTTGTTTCCTTAAAAAATTTATAAATATTAACAAAGTGATTAGAAATAGGTATGTATATTCGCTTTACAATTCTTATCAACTAGCTCTCTAAATATTTTTTAAATATTTTCTTAATTAAAATCTCTAACTTGAGTGTCATAGTGACTTGTCAGTACGCCATATAGCTCACATTTTTTTTTTCTCTTATTGTAGAATTACGTAACATTAAAACCAAGATTCGAAAACTTCCGACAACATCAATTTTATGTCTTTTATTAAATACAAATTATACTCATATTATTAAAAATTTATTTATTTTAGTTTGTATTTAAAATACAATTATAAATAAAATTTTAAAATGTAATTTCAAAAATATAAAATAAATATTAAAAAAAAAATAAAACTGACTAAATGTATAAGTCTAATCTAAATGCACACGGCGCAGACGAGGACTGCCCGGCCCACAACATTTTTAGAAAGAGACGTGTTCGCATCTAAATTGACCTAATGTAAAATGGATTGGGGCACAATCAAATCTAACCACCCATAAAATGTGCTAGCTCTCATCTCAGCCGTTGTTTAATCCAGGGATGTGTTTACGGTAGTCTCTACCTCAGGCAATTATACCCGAACCACAGAACGAAAAGGTGCTCTATTACGAATTCAAAATAGAAAATGAGGGGAAAAGTTCTGTTTAATGCAACGGGAAAACACTTCTTTTTTTTAATTTTCCCCCTTAATTCCCTATGGACGCCCCATGAAATCCAATCAGCTTCTTTGAATACCGTGACGGCTAGCAGCAGCAGCACAGATTCTAGCTACTCGTTTCACGCTTCGCATCCTTTCTCACTACAAAAACCACTTCAATTTCATTTGTCTTTAGCAACCATCCCAAAGTTCATGGCTTTCAACTTCATTTTGCTCTTTCTGATCATTGTTGCTATAGTACCCTTTGCGATCTCCCTGACTAACACCGAAGCACCGGCTCCTGCTGCCACTTCCTGCAATGGGATTTTTTTGTCCTACCAATATGAAGGAGGAATCCAGCTTAAGCCCACCGATCCCATCCACCAGCCCTACAGATTCGAGTCCACGCTGAGTATACAAAATAACGGGCTTGATGAGCTCAAATCTTGGAAGGTCTTTGTGGGTTTTAAGAATGATGAGTATTTGGTCTCTTCATCTAACGCTATTCTTGCTGATGGGACTAGCTTGCCTGCCAGCGTTGGTAATGGGACTATTTTTGCTGGGTACCCTATGACTGATCTTAAAACGCCAATTGAGACTGCGGGGGATTCCACTCAGACGTCGGTTCAGGTTAAGCTGTTGGGGACCCAGTTTGGTGTGCCTTTGAAGGATGTGCCTTGGCCTTCTAATATCACGCTTGCTAATGATGGGTTTGTTTGTCCTAAGACTGCCAAGGAAGGTTAGTTTTTCCTTCTTCCTTTTTTGTTGTGTGTTTCTACTTCTGATTTTGGGGATTTTTCTTTCTGGGTTTTTCATACGTGGGCATTTATGTTATAGTTTAGATTTTATCATTGTGGCGGTTTCGTTGCGTTTAATTTTGTGGTAAGCTTTTTTTTTTTTTCCTACTTTTGGAAAGATGAAAGAACTGATGAATTTTCTACATGGATATTTGGTTTTCATTCTTGGATTATTTTCTATTGTAGAGTCTCTTACCAGCTCCTCTTTCACTGATTTAGTTATTTAACTATTTTTAAGATAAAAGGCATGATCTTATTGGAGTTGGAAGGGGATCATCAGGGTATGAGATTGAAACTCTATTTGTCATGGAAAACAGTGATTGATCATAACAAGTTTTAGATCTTTAGTAGTAGTGTATCCTGTATGTATGGCTGATATGATTGAGCGTATTGTCACACTGGTTGTGTACGAAGCAGTTGCTGTAAGAGTGTCTGTGAGTGTGTCAATTTGATCTTAAGAAGGCTCGGCTCCAATATCAGTAGCTATTTTTTATTATATTTCTCATCAAACGTGTTGCTGTTCTCAAATTCTTGAGGAGAGTTTATTGCATATTTCATCATGTCGAGTCATAATTTTTGCCGAAAGGAAATTGAGCATTGGGAAAGATTATTATGTTCCAATAGCTTCTTCAAGTTTTACTTTTGTATATCAGTTTAGATTTATCAACTGTCAGAGCATTTCCTTGACAACTGCAAAACAGCTGCTCTCTGCTTAATATCATCAGATGTAGATCATAGGATATTGATGTTGTTGTGAGTTGTGTTTTGAAGTTTTATGTGTTTCTACACGTATTGATGGAAATCATTTTTGGTATTCCCAGGTAGTGTGATGCATGTTTGTTGCACCAGAGATCAGAACTTTAAATCAAACATCACTGTGGAGGAGGAATTCCTGCCTCGCCAGAGTGGGGATCTTACAATTATGTATGATGTAATCAGAACATATGATTCCAATTATTGGGCACAGGTTTCCATTGAAAATCACAATCCCCTTGGTCGTCTTGATAACTGGAAATTGAGCTGGGACTGGATGATGGATGAATTTATCTACACCATGAAAGGGGCTTATCCCTTTGTTGTTGATTCATCTGACTGTATATTTGGCCCACAAGGTACATACTATAAGGAACTAGACTTTGCCAATGTACTGAACTGTGAAAGAAGGCCAACAATCATTGACCTGCCTCCAATGAAGTATAATGACACAACTCTTGGGCTGAAGCCGTTTTGTTGTCGAAATGGTACAATCTTGCCACCATCAATGGACCCAAGCAAGTCAATTTCAGTTTTCCAGATGCTGGTTTTTAAAATGCCTCCAGTTCTTAATCGGTCTGACCTAACACCGCCACAAAACTGGAAGATCAATGGCACACTTAACCCTGATTACCAATGTGGTCCCCCAGTAAGAGTGAGCCCTAGCCAATTCCCAGACCCAAGTGGCTTAGCATCAAATTCAACTGCAGTTGCTAGCTGGCAGGTAGTATGCAATATCACTTATCCCAAAGGTGTAAGCCCCAGATGCTGTGTATCATTTTCTGCTTACTACAATGATTCTGTTGTCCCATGCAATACCTGTGCATGTGGATGCGCTAGTAACACAGCAAGAACTTGTAGTGCAACTGCTCCAGCTGTTCTTCTTCCACCAGAGGCACTGCTTATACCTTCTGATAATCGAACTGCCATGTTTAGAGCTTGGGCTGACCTTAAACATCGAACAGTGCCAAACCCAATGCCCTGTGGAGATAATTGTGGGGTTAGCATCAACTGGCATGTTTATACAGATTATTCCCGTGGATGGAGTGCAAGGATCACAATCTTCAACTGGGATGAAATTGCATTTCCTGATTGGTTTGCTGCAGTAAAATTGGACAAAGCAGCTACTGGGTTTGAAGCAATGTATTCATTCAATGGAAGCATGGTGAAGGGCGTTAACAATACCATAATCTTGCAAGGCCTTCCAGGGTTGAACTATCTTGTGGCTGAAACTGATGGAGCTGACCCACAAAAGGATCCTAGGGTGCCCGGAAAACAGCAGTCTGTGATCTCATTTACAAAGAAATCTACGCCTGGACTCAATGTGGCTGCTGGAGATGGGTTTCCGACTAAAGTATTCTTCAATGGGGAGGAGTGCGCACTTCCTAAAATATACCCAACAAGCAACAGCAATAGAAGGGAGCCGACCATGATTTTGTGGATCTTCCTAGCAACTATGGTGTTCATGCTGATGTGGCAGTAGCTGTCAGATGAGAAGTTGCTTGGTATTAATGTGGCTTCTAATTCTTTTCATTCTTTCAGGATTTAAATGTACACATGCTCATCCTGATCCAGGAGGTTTCACATTGCCAGAATTTCCAGAAGATATGCACCCCAAGCTTGTTATCTATATTATATAGATTGTTGCCAGTGGGTGTGATGTTCTCGGCACATTCTGGATGGATAACATATACTATACCATGAGAGCATTGTTTAAAGCGAATGTAAAATTTGATATCATGTGTAGGATTGAACAGTGTTAGTAATTGATTAGTTTCGTTTCTTGTGGTTTCATTATTCTTACTTTGTGAGGTTGTCTAACGATGGTAGACGCTTAATGTTCATTATTAAGCCTGCATCTTTTGAAAGCAGGTTAATGGCTCTGAATGTGAAATGTAGTGGATATGACGATTCTCCAGACTCAAATATTGAATTTATGCTTGTCGTCGTTTCTTTCGTAGAATAATTATAGTGTACCAACTTGATCAACCCCTTCCTTGGTCTTCTTGGTTCTCTGGAAAAAAGTCAAATTATATCAATTTGAGTAAATATTTGTTTCCTTGGTCAACTTTTTACATTCTCATCAATCATGCACACTAGCTGAATGAAATATATTGAAATGCTGAATCATAAGTCGGATAGCAGGAGAGGAAAATAGAAATGGAGATAGAGGGAACAATAGAGAAAGAAAGAATAGACCTTTAGCTGCAAATAAGTTGTCCAAGTCTCCATTAAATCGTATTCTCTGAAATGCTGTTAATTAAATTCTGGGGTTATTGAGATGTGGGCGTAAACTGCAAGAGTAACATGTAGATGGCGGGAGCAAAGAGGTCCTCTTTTTTGGTTAGCACATTTAACCCCGGCCTCGACAAGCCTAATCTGGCCCACGTGCAAAGGAAATACGACATGGCGTTTTCGCAAGGCAAAAGAACTTCCAAGCAATTTTTTTGTGAACTTGTAGCCATGACAGATCTTGAGATGGAAACATCCCAGATTGTGTTTGGAGATCCATCTCAGATTCGAGGAGGAGCGTGCTATACGATCCAGACTATCAGCCTCTTGGCATTTCTAGGCTACTTCAAGAGCCAAGACTATCAGCTTACAAGAGGCAGAGGAGATCTCTGGCTCTGGCACGGTTTCTTTTAACTCTGGCTTCGATCTAGTAACAACGAATATCGTAACTCCTATCTAATAATGGAAGGAAGGTTTCATTATAAAAAAGCATAAAAGGAGCAGTTGGAAAAAAAATATAACATCTTCGAAATTAAGTACAAGAAAACATCTAGAAAAAAGAAATAAAAATTACCCAGACTTATGTCTAGAGCAATCAAATGGAATATGTACATTGATGAAGGTCAATTCCTTAAATAAGAAATATAAATTAAAGACAGAGGTAAAAAGAAAAAAAAAAACTTGATCTGTTTCTAGAGTTAGCAAGGCTCCTGAAATTCTGCAGATGTCTAAGTTGTCTCAACTTGAGCCAATGTTCACCTCCACAAGCATCCTAAAGTTAGTTGCTTGTCACTAGCTTTTCCAACCCAATGCAAGCCAAAATTTTGCATGTATGCCTTGGCACTTCATGCAGTAGTATCTTACAAGACTTGAAAGCACCTTCGGACTGAATATATCATCTCCACTTACCATTTGTCTAATTTTATGTCCAAATTAAACCAGCTGAACATGATGATATACACAGGAAATGCAGCTAACTGAAATCAAGCAATCCTGTCTGCCAAGCAAAATGCTAACTTGAACTGCTCCCCTATGGTTGCAGAAGAGATAAATCAAATCATCTGTAACAGCAGTATGTGCATCAGAAACTGACATAGCTAAGAGAACTGCTACACAGGAATATTATCCAGGGGATACCCATCAAAGTCAAACTCATTTTCAGCTGGTGCTACACCTCCCTGCTGCTGCAAAATTGAAGAAATTTTGTTAAAAATGATTCAAAACTTTGGCTAACCACTTGTTTTAGAAAAAGCAAACATAATTCAAAAATTTTGAAAAAAAAAAAAAGAAAATGATTCAGAGAGAGAAACCCACTTGTTTTAGAAGTGCACTCATGAGATCTTCCTGGCCAAACTGCTCAGGGAAGAGGTTAGTCTCACAGCTTGCATCAGGAACAAATTCAGATTTAACCCTCACTGAATTATCTGTGAAAAAAGTGTTAATAGGTCCAACATTCTGCGCATTCACATGATCAGTTGTATCCCCAGCTGTAAACATGGGTTTTCCTACAGCAGATATATTCCTGTTCTGTCCGGTCCTCTGGGTAGAAGAAAACCCTTGATGAGATAAAACTGATGTCCCAACATCAAGATTGCTTTGCAGAGAGTTGTTTTGATGAGAGTCATTAAAGGTCATGCCTACATTATGTAATTCCCAATCATGTGATTTGTGCTGATTCAAATCACTAAAAATATCATAACTTGGCATGAATCCAACGGATCCTTTTATTTCTGAATTAACCTCTTCTTGAAATGTCCCTTTAGATGTGAGCCCGGATATCCCTGGACCACTTCCCAGAGGAAAACTATTACCTGATAATTCTGCTGTGCTGTTCAAGGGGAAATTCAACATTGAAGATGAATGTGAAACTGGATTATATCTGGTCCCTCTACCATTTTCAGCTAGACAATTTCTTGCTAAGACTCCACCAACAACTGTATTAGATAGAACAGGCTGTCCCATGGATGATGTAAGAGTAGGAACATGGCTGCCGGTGGATTCATTTAGTATCTGACCCCTGGCCTGTGATTGATTCATCTGCATCAGCAATGAATCGCCCTGCCCACCCTGGCCACCATGGGCATTGACTTGCATATTCATGCTCCCCAGAGATTGTGCTGAATGGTGCAAATTTGCAAGCTGCTTTGGCTCCATGGTGGTTGGGATTCCATGAAGTAAGTTCATTGGCTTGCTACTGCTTAACTGTTGTTGTCCCTCTCCAAATCTTAATTTTGGATTTTCAAAGCTGAAAAGGTTCCTTTGATCAACAATGGGCATGGGCATTCTAGATTTTACTGCTGATCGACCAAGCCCAGCTGCTTGAAGTGTGGCAAGGCTTTGTGCTGGAAGCTGACCAGTAGCAGCAAGGGTTTGAAGGTCAAGTCCATTGAGCGAGGACAGTGGCCCATAAGTTGCATCTTGGGGACTAATAAAACTGTTGGTCAAATTGTTCTGGTGTTGTGAAACCCCACTCAATCTTCTGAGATACAAACGATATTTCTATACGATACAAACAAATAATGAGTTTAAATCAAATAGTAAAGTTACTTGCCTAATGAATTTCACCTAGCATACATTGGAATATCCTTGTTAAGCATTAGTAGTCCATACCTGGAGATGGCTAGCAACATTTTCTCTGGTGAGCCCAGGAACATTCATCAACTCCAGAATCTTCTTAGGAACAGCCTCTGTATCCACAGACCAATACAAAAATATAAGAGCAGTATATAAGGAATCCAATGATTTTACAATATTTTTCTGTTCAGCTTACCTTCATTTTATTGGAAATGAATTCTAATTTCAAGCATAATTTTCAAAAATATCAATAGGTTCCATTTGGTCATTCAAAATAGCACTGGACAACCAGTTTATCACCTTAAGATCTCTCCTCATATTCACAAAATGCACAAGCTATCTAAATAAGTTTATCCAACGACAAGTATACAATGCAAATCCAAATTAGGCAGCAGAAAAGCATTGCCAAATTCAAAAATATGAGTAAAGAAATGGAGGAAAATGGTAAGGATACATACTGTCAATGCCTAGTTGATTAACGGCTGCAACAAACTGTTGGTGGAGTTCAACTGACCAAACCACTCTTGGCTTCTTTAATGTGGATGTGTCATCCCTTTCCTCGGCTTCTTCTTCCTCGTCTTTCCTCTTTTTCGAGTTTCTCCAATTCCCTTCATTGGCTGAAGATGAGTAATCTGCATCCTCTGATTGTTTCTGCTGTCTATCTCCTTCTTCCACACTTCCTGATTGCTCAAAGTCCTTCCACTCATTCTTTTTCTTCCGAACCACATGCTGCCATATGTTCTTCAGTGCCTCTATGCGAACTGGTTTAATAAGGTAATCACAAGCACCATGGGTGACCCCCTTCATAACAACATTTTTCCCATCATCCGCTGACATCACTGTGTAGTTCACAAATTATATACACGTATGAGACACCAAATCAATCTAAGCTAATTGAGCTACATGTTGGTTAAATCTATCTAAATTGATTGTAACCAAATACTTACTGATAACAGGCAGATCCATCTCTAGCCCAATGTGTTCAAGAAGTTTAAATCCATCCATGTCTGGCATGTGAACATCACTTATGACAATATCATATCCATTTTTATTCTCCCGTAGCAAGGACAATGCAGTCTCAGCTCGATTGCATTTTGTAACTGAAAAATTTCCATGAAAATTAAATCAATCAATCCAATTACACAAACAAGAACCCTCTAATCTCTCATTAACGCACATCCACAAGAAAAAGGGCTCTAATCCTTCACGGACACGCAAGTATAGCTTTTAATTTGGCAGAAATTACACAAAAAGAGATCAGGTCAAACAAATTCAAAAGCTTAAGCATGGCCTTCAGTTGAGGTAGAACACAATTGCAGCTCAAAGTACAACAGATGCGACACCAAACCCAAATCTAAATATGCTGAAATTATTCATCCTTACCACGTCTCCGTAAAGAAAATCATTAAAGTAGCATAAGAAATGATAAATAAATAACATGATAAGCCCAAATGAAATCAAATCATTTCTTAAAGCAGAAACTGTGGTATAGAGAGAGAGGTATAGTTTGCAAATAAAAATTTTAACAATACCTTCATAAAGGCAGGTCCTGAGCATCTTCTCCAAGATCATGAGACACGTTGGATCATCATCAACAACCAAGACCCTTAGCCCTGCCGGAAACTGATCGGGAACAACGTCCCCAGCTTTCCAAGCTGCACTAGAGCTGGCCGTTGACATCGATCCCTTTCCGTTGTTAAGATTCATATTTGAAAAAACGTATGATCCGAAAGGAAGAAAACAAGAAGAAACATGCAGTAAGTAAGAAAAACAAGTAAATTTTCACATATTAGAAGTTGGAGTAGAACTAAGCATCAAAAGACTGATACCCAGTTCAAAACAATAAGAACCCAGATGAGATTCGCAAAAATTGGAGAAAGAGAAAGGGAAAGGGAACAGATTTTGGATTATTAGAAGAGAAAATTTATATATATCTTTTTGGGATTGAAAGTTGAAGAAGACATGGCTTGTATCAGCTTCAAGCTCAATTTCTCTGTTTTCTGGGTATTTTTTTAATTGTTTTATAATTAAAAAAAAATGTTTGGATTATTTTATTCAAAAGTGGGTCAGTCCTGGAAGAGTGGATCCAGCTCACACATGAAGTTAACTAACTCCACCGCGTATCTAAATCTACTCCAACAACACCCCCCCAACGTTAAACTTTTGTCTTCTCTTTTTTTTTTCACTGTTTACTACGTTGCGTCTTTTGGGTCTTCAGTTTTACCGCCCCCCGTTTACCATAATTTGATTGGTCAATTCTCATGTCATTCACGATTATCTCCAATTTTTTTTTAACTTTTTTTTACTGTAAAATTTCTCTTTTTCGATCTGTAACTATCTAGAGTTTAACTTGGGTTATCTCATAATTTAAAAGCAAATAGAATTTCGAAGAAAAATTGATCTCAAATTATTTTTCAATCTGAGAAAAAATTAAGACAAAATTTCTTAATTTTTAGTAATTTATATGTCAACTTTAGCAATTAATTAATCTTAATTTCTTTTTAATTAAATTTGCTATTTCTCTTTTTCTTTGTAGGTTGTAGTAGCACTAGAGGAGCATTAATTCACTGACATTAAAGGAACTCTTGATATCTCTGTTGGTAATTAGATTTTAACAGTAAATTCAATGTTGGAATGATGAATTTATTATTGTAATTAAACCCATCAAAATCTCAACCTATATAATATAAGTTGGATCCCAGCAGCATGCATAGGTGATAGGTCACAATCCTTGAAGCATGCAAGTGGCACCCCAGACGGAAGCCACTTAATTCTGTGCAATAAAAGAATAATGAGTCTCAGGACACCCTTGCTTGCACATCTAAATCTAATCTCTAAACTGCATATGAAAAATATGAAAACAATTCTTTATTATGATTTAATTAAAGGGATTAGGTAATTAATGAAGTTTAATTTAGTGATATGAGAGATATTTTAAAGTGATGAAACTAAATGAAGGAGATAGATAATACATATATATATTCTTTGGGTGCAAATCAAAATATGCAGAAGCACCACTTGCAAATTGCAAATGTGGGTTGGCTTAGACATAGTTTTCCACTTTTGAAGTTCCAAAGAGTGGTCATCTCATCATCCCAAATTCATAAAATACACTGGCTATACTTAGCTTTTTTCTTTTTTAAGTTTTCTCGAACAAAAGCTTTCTGCTACTTGCTATTCTTTAATGGTCACAAAAGGTAAAAAAAGGTGAAAACAACCCAACCTATAACCAAAGTCCTTACGGATTCCCCGTGATTGCTCCAACAAACAAACGGAACTCTAATCTAATGGGGTATCTTTTTCTTTCTCTCTCAGCTCAGCCTCAGCTCTTCTTTTTAAGCCCTGCCTATCTCTCTCTCTCTCTCTCTCTCTCTCTCCCCCCAAACTGACACGTGTCTTGTGCCGCCGCATAATTAAGATAAGGTCTCCTTGGCTTATATTGTTCCCTTCCCAGTTGAGTTCTGATCATCTCCTCCTCTGCATCTTTTTGGCCTTTTTTGCTGTACCCATTTCTTCGTATTTAGCGTATTTTTGCAGTGAATAATCTTTTACTTTAGGGTTAATGAATAAATTACAATAAACAAGAATATATAGGTTGCTTTATGACTGCAAGAAAAGTTGTGAAACAATAGGTAAAGTAGCATCCTGCAGCTGCAAACGTATATTCCCTGAGCCTGAGGGTGAAGCCTTTTCTTTGTTACGATGAATATATGAAAACTACAGGTTAGGTAAAATTTAAACAGAGAGCTGAGGTTTGAAGCTTCAAAGCCCAATAAAAAGCTCACAGCAATAGCAAACTTCCAAAGTGTTGCATATAACTTTTTCATCATGGTATTAGTTTCCCAATAGATCTTTCCAAAATCTTCAAACCCTAAAATCATTTAATAATTAATATTTTTTTATTTATGGAATGCTTTTAAGGGAAATCGAATATATATATATATATATGTATGTATTGTAAATCTATCACGCGCGCATTAAACTATGTTTTGCTTTTTCTCTTTCACCCTATGCCACGTGGCTTCTCATGGAACTTGCAGAAAAGTCCATGCTACTTTTCCCTACTTTTTTGCCCCTCAGCCTTATCTTTTCTATTTTTTTTTTATTTATTTATTTATATACATTTTCCCCCATAATTATCTCGCATTTCTCATTTCTTTTATTCCTCTTTAATATGTGATTAATGCAATATGGACACTCACAAAAGATCAATAATATGTGATTTAATGCTGATTAGGGCAGTCTGACGTGGAGAGATATCAAGTTTAAATTTATCAATTATTATTTAATTTAATTTATTTTTATTAAATAAAATAATTATGATTTAATGATAAAATTATTTAAAATCAGTTTAAAAATAATAAATTTTAAATTTATTTATCATATTTAAATTTTAAGATTAATGGTCTTGTTAATAAAAGATTAAAATTTATTTATTTATTTATTTATTAATGAAAAAAGAAAAAAGAAGGCAAATTATCCCAACAACTTGTGCTGTGAAACTTTTTGTTTGGTTGGAATGGTCAGTTACAGGCTGCAGTGATGCCAATGCCAAAGCCAAAGCCAAAGCCAAAGCCAAATACATAATTCCCAAAATTTTACACCAAACATCCAGCTACACTAACAGCAACATTTAACAAATTTTCATTTTTTAAATATTAAAATAATTATCAAATAAAGAAAAAGGACCCCGCCTAGATAAGCCAAAGAGCTGCATTGGGTCCCGCAGACCCACTTTCAATGAGTCCACATCAGCTCAGGGAAGAATAGACGTGACGTGTTAGACGATATTCATCTTCAACTCGCGATCGGACAGACACGTGGTGCTGTCCTTAGTGCTAGAGCGGGCCCCCTTAAAAATTTTTTAAAAAAAGCCAATATGTTACGGATGTTTTGAGTCATGAGTGGGACAACGCGGGAAGAGGATGGGCCCCACAGAGCGCGACTGGGCCCACGTAGGTTGTGTACGTGCTCAGTTGATACACATATTATCCCTTGTAGAGGTTAGTAGTGGGGTTGGGCTAATATTTAAAAAAAAAAAAAAAAAGAAAAATTGTGATCTAAAAGAAGGTGGGTAGTGGGTGAGTAGGCCTACTTCCAAAATATAATTTATAAAATAAAACAATTATTTCATATATAATAGTTTATATTAAATAATAAAAATAAATATGTATATATGGATAAATTTTTATAAAATCAAATTATTCATAATTATTTATACACTAATTTTAATTCTTCTAGTAAAGCTCCACAAAGCCAATTGTAACCATTATCTAAATCTATGAGATTAATTTTATGAAGCTTATTTTTTAAAATTAATATATTTTTTTTTCTAATCCTTCATTAAATAGATTGAATATAGAAGCACACTAAAAAAGAAAAATTAATGAGTTCATCCATAGGTGGTGAGTGGTTTTGGAGTGGAAAAAGACCTCCAAAAGGATTGTCAAAGTGAATGATTGACGATAGATGGGTTGCTTTCCCAAATTCAACTCCATTTATAGTAACAGCACAAGTTGAAACACAACAACAATAATGTTGCAGGATGGGGTGGGGGGATAATTTGGGCACGTGGCACTGAAAGATTATTTTAATAATATAATTTAATATTTTTTATATTTTTTAATTTTATTAATAATAAAATTCATAATTAACAAGGACTTTTTCAGTTTTAATCTTAATTATTTTCAACAGTACTAATTATACTCTATGTTCCAAAATTGTTTGGGTCCAAAATAATTGAATCCAAGATTGGGACTGCCTGTAAATGAAAAGGGGATGCCCAAGGTATAGTAGTAGATGGAATTAGATCCACATCTCTCATATCACTAGTACTACTTTGCCAGGCTTGCAAGCAAGTAGGACTATTTTGTTTTTATTGTTTTCAGATCAGATTGATGTAACTATTACTTGTACTGTATCTCTATATACCCATCAAAACCAAAGAATGTAATCATATTCTCAAGTTATAACACTTCATTTTAGTTTTACCATGCTAAGATGCCTTTGAAACTAGCACCAACATTTAATTTCCTTTCACATGCAACCTTATCATTGATTCTTCAGTTCTGCCTTCTTCATTCATTGTTTCTATTAAAAGCACCATTCAGTCTGCTAATTTTGAAAGAATTTTCTTGATTGTTCGGTCCTCAATCACTTGAGCATCATTGTCTTTAACAACACGAAGTCCTTCGTATATGTGGGTTTGATTAAACAATGTGGTTGTAGCTCAAATCTTTAAAATTCAGATCTGACTATTTCATAAATGGGTTAGATATAAGATTAATATATTCAGTTAACAAGAGTGTTGAAGTGTTAGTGGGCAATTAAAAATTTGGTGATAAAATGATAAAGAAAAATCATGGGTCTCTCAAGTTGGCAAATTGGATTGGATGCATGCGTATAATATAATTTGGAGGGGAGAATGGGATTGTTCAGTGCAATGTCCTCTGCATGTGGATAATAGAAAAAACTTAGGAATCCACATGACTTGTCTAATGCCTACAATGATGAGAGACTATGAAACTTGACTTGGGTTCATGGTTTTGATCGGAAAAGGGCAAATCTTATTCATTGGAAAGGATGCTCTAGCCTGCATTTGCATCATTAAAAGTGTTTTATATACGTACTCTGGGTTCTCGGCTCTGGCTCTTCTAATTAATTAGGGATCAATAATTTGTAGGAAAAAAGAAAAAAAACAGATTTCATTGCTAATATTATGCAGTTATATGGTGCAAAGGGCAAGTAGGCATCATAAAGTAAAGCAGCAATGCTGTTGGTTTACATGAGACAAGTAATTAATTGCACATGGAGACGGGGCAGCGTATGTGGCATCTTGATTTTAGTTCTATTTCCCATCAAGGAACAAGGAAGGAAGGACTCACAACTAGGATTCTCTCTCCTATCGCTAAATTATTTCCTCTACATTACAAATTTGCATTTTATAATTAATAAATTAAAAGAAAAAGAACTAATATTACCGCAACCCTTACTTCATTATTTGAAAATAATGTTGTTCAGCATATATATCCATGGGAGATAGATAAGATGCCTCTGTGAAGAGTATTCAATCGCTTCTTATTATAGGTCGATAAATCCTCAAATATCGTTCACTAGTCAAGCTAATGGAGTTGGAGATTGCGTAGCTAAGCGTTTTCTTGATGATAAGCTTCCTTGTATATGGGTGGTTTCCTCCCATCTGCTCTTTTGTCCTTATGTAATGCGACTGTTGAATCTTGAATTGGTAGACACACCAATCAATCATTGCATTGTGGAGGACCTTGTTCACTAATAAAAAATTCATAACATAGGAAAATACTACGAAGGAGATCCCAATGTGCAAAAGCCCAAATCAAAGCCCACTGGAAACTTTCAGCTCATTTAGCTTATGCCAAGGGCTGGACTGCACTCAAGAGTGTATGATCTGCATCTGGTTTTACAATGGGATAAAAAGGCCTTTTAGATGAGTAGGGCCCTACCAGCTATCCAGTTAAAAAATGAAAATCCTTGTAGCCGTAGTTGCATCATTGCTTTCCTCCGTTTCTTCTTCTTTAAACTTAACCCTCTTCAAGTCTTTCCAGTCCCCCTACACTTGAAGAATACCATGAATACGCGGATTGAGTGTTTTGATACTTCGTTGGACCAGAAAGTTTATCATCTCTTTCCTCCGTTTCTTCTACTTCTTCAAAGTTATTCCTCTTCAAGACTTTCCAATTCCCTACACTTGAAGAAGACCATGAATCCGCGGATTGAGCATTTTGATACTTCGTTGGACCTGAAAGCTGTGCTTCGGACACTGGTGAGCGTACCGCAGGAACCAGCTTGTGACCAGTAAATTCTTCACCATCAACTTCAAAATTTACATCGGTTTGGCTTCCAATTGCAAAATTCTGACCGTTTGTGTGTTGGTTTTTTGAAGGAAGGGTATAGAGACTAAAAGTCTGCATTTTATTGATTACAGAGGCATTTATTTAGGCTCCCAACAATTTCTATCGTGTTTTTTAATTTTCTGTTATGTTTTTAAATTTTAAATTTAACTTCTATAATGTTTTTAAACTTTTTATTATGCTTGTGAATTTTAAGTTTATAATTTTTAAAATGTAGGCTATTCAGTCTCAATGTATGTTTTCAGATCCTTCCTTCAAAAGGACTTATCAATATGAGAGATTCAAATTGAAAAAGGAAGGAAAAGGGAAAAAAAAAAGCCTAACAAATAGGCAGAATTGAAACACGGAAGATTTTTGTCATTTAATTCATATATTAAAAAACAATATCAAGCCAAGCCTCCAAAAACAACAAAATCAAGCCAAATTAAGCCAAGTCAGGAGAGTAAGAAGGACTTC
This sequence comes from Hevea brasiliensis, assembly GCF_030052815.1. NCBI lineage: Eukaryota > Viridiplantae > Streptophyta > Magnoliopsida > Malpighiales > Euphorbiaceae > Hevea > Hevea brasiliensis. The sequence goes on along the minus strand of NC_079507.1, from coordinate 75,728,485 downwards.
TCCAAAAATAACAAAAACCAAACACAAACCAGTGAAGATGAGGTAGTCAAGCACCTCTAATACAACAAAATCAAGCAAGGAGTGACAAAATGCCAGGAGATTTAAGCATGTCCAATAACTATAAAAAATGATGAAGAGACCAGCAAATTTCAAAACTGCAACAACTTCACTAAAACAGACATGTAAAAACTTGAAAACGAATTTAAAACAACAGCAAAAGAGAATTTATCTCTTTCAACTTCTTATAGCAGGTCATCTCCAACAGTGTGGCACACGACAGCGAATTACCAGGGTATCACCTTTTGTTTGGTTACCAGGCAAATCACTTACCTCAGCTTCGACATGGGTCAATTTCATCCTCCGATATTCTTCTTGTGCCACCTTCGAATGGAAAATGGCTTTAACCTGTAAAAGTGCCGTCTCAAAACGCTCTTAAGCTTGTTTCCGGCTAGCTTGGTAGAAGTCTTCCTCTGCATCGCTTTCCTGCCTCTCATCTGCAACTACTTCAACAGGATCAACATGAAGCCCACGAAAGCCTTTTCTCTTTAAAGTCCATCGTAGAATTGCTTTCTCAAGCACTCCAACTGACCAGACTATCTTGCGGTATTGCCTTCTCACTTGGAAGCCCCGAAAAGTAACCTGCATTAGAATAAAACAAATTCAATATTTTATATTCTTAAGCAAATGAAATGAGATATTCTTCATAAGCATGAAGTAATCACAAAAACTAGGGAAAGAAACGGATGGGTTTTATGTTTTTAATAGACTTAGAATTGAGACCATACTGAGTTCATCAAGTTTAACTCATGATGAAAGGGAGTAATAAGATTTTTTTTTTCCCGAAGGGGAAAAGCTTAGGTGAAGAGACTAAAAATCAACTCCAACACTCATTAAAACTTAATGGAATGCGCTGATTGAGTCTTATTAACTGAATCAATTTTTATCGATAAGATTAAATATTTAATATCATAACTTGAAAAATTATTGTCTAGACTCTATCTATGATAAATTTAAGGCATAATTATATAAGATCTATATATTTAATAGGTAAATTTTACTATACAAACTTGGATCTTACTAGGTTTAATCAAAAAAATCTTTATTAATTAAGTTGGTCCACTCATAATCACCTAGATTGAAATTTTTATTTTATAAAATCGACCAAGGATTGTAATCCAACTGTTAATTTTTTCCTAGTTTGACTCAGAGCAGAGCATCCGACTAGAATTAGGTCACCATCTTACACAGCCCAACAATTGCGAAGGGATATCTTGAAGATGGAAGAAAGTGCTTACTTGAATTTTGATAGCATGTCCACGCATATTAAGGAATTCCTTCCGCATTTTCCAAGTACGAAACCTAAACTGGATACGAGTAGCAGCTGTCATCTTTTTCCGTGTCTCATAGTTGTGAAAGGCATGTTGAATCTTCATTGCTGCAACTATATTTCATGCTTCATCCTCTGGATTTGTAAACTGGACTGCTTTAGTCCGTACTTTTTGAGAATTTTCTCTGAATGCAGCCTATATACGTGCTTCTTCATCAGCAGCTATTCGATAAGCTGCTAAAGTATCCTTCAGATTAGAGCTCCTCCTCACTTAGGTTCATAGAGTTTACAGTGTCAGTTGCACTTAGTTTGCAGCAAGCCACTAACATTTTCTGCTATACGCATATCCTCGAAACGTGCTACTAAAAACATTTCTGACAGGTCAGCCGCTAGGCCATCATAACCCTTCGCAGATGCAAGATCAGCAGCAGTGCATCCACCAGGGTTTTCTGAAGTGGGGTATGAGACCAGTTTGGCTTTGCCCCTGCAGATAAAAGATCTGCAGCCATTTTCTCCCTGAACATGGAGATGTTTCAGAATTAGAGAAATAAGCTCTCTTTTTACTTGGACCCATTAACATGGAATCAAAAACAACATGGGCAGCACAAAATTGTGACTGAGGAAAAGAGAAAAGGACCTTAGTCGTTTCAGTTAAAAAGGCCATTGCATGAGAGATACCAGTGATGACAAATATTTGTTCAGGAAAGTTGATCCATAGTTACCGGATTCGCCCACTCCCTGCGTTTTGCAATTTGAGTCCTCAAATCAAGCGAACAATCATTTCAAGATAATGTTCCATGGGGGATAGATGCCCTGTGAGGTATTCAATGGTTTTTGCACTATAGGTTGATAAATCTTCAAATATCGTTCATTAGTCAAGCTAATAGAGTTGGAGATTGGGTAGCTTAATTGTTTTCTTGATGATAAAGCTTCCTTGTATATGGGTGGTATCCTCCCCATTGCTCTTTGGTCCTTGGTGTATTTTGATGCCTCATTGGCTATGTAATGCAATTGTTGTATCTTGATTGCTAGACAACACCAATCAATCATTGGATTGTGAAGCACCCTTGTTCACAAATCATAAATAAAAAACATAGAAAAATAAAACTGTTATGACTAGCATACAAATTTAAAATATATATATAAATTGTATAATCACACAATATAAAAAAAAGAGAAAAAAATAAAAAGTTTTACCACGATGAAAAGACTAAAATATAATCACTTAAAATTTTTAAATCTTAACCCTACAGATCTCACTTTTTATTCCAACTGAATTACAATTTAAAATTTTTGAATCGAATTATAATTGGAATGCAAAAAAAATATATTCAAATCTCAAGCCATAACAAAAACAGAGGAGATGCCAATGGGCAAAAGTCAAAGGTCGCTGGGAACTCTTACCACAATAAGCCAACCCATGGACTCAAGGGTGTACGATCAGCATGTTCTTCTCGAATCTTGTTTTACCCTACTGGTCAGGGCCCTACTGGCTATCCCGGCTCAAAAAAGAAAATCCTTGTAGACGTAGTTGCATCATCGCTTTCCACCGTTTCTTCTTCTTCTTCTAACTTGTTCCTCTTCGAGTCTTTCCAGTTCCCTACACTTGAAGAAGACCATGAATCCGCAGATTGAGTGTTTTGATACTTCGTTGGACTAAGTGCATCATCTCTTTGCTCCGTTTCTTCTTCTTCTTCAAACTTTTTCCTCTTCAAGTTTTTCCCGCTCTTCACACATGAAGAAGACCATGAATCCTCGAATTGAGTGTTTTGATACTTCCTTGGACCAGAAATTTGTGCCCTATACGCAGGAACCAGCTTATGAGCAGCAGTTTCTTTACCATCAACTTCAAAATTTACATCGGTTTGACTTTGTGCCATGCACACTGGTGAGCGTACTGCAGGAAGTAGCTTGTGAGTTGCAAATTCTTCACCATCAACTTCGAAATTTACATCGGTTTGGCTTTCATTTCCAAAATTCTGACCAATAAAAGGGTGGCGAGTTACCAGAGTATCATCTTTGAGACAGCCTGCTTGGTTATGGGTCAATTTGATCCTTCGATATTCTTCCTGTGCCTTCTTCGGACGGAACATGGCTTGAATCCGCACTACTGCTCTCTCAACACGCTCTTCAGCTTGTTTCCGGCTAGCTAAGTTCGTAGTAGTCTTCCTCTGAGAATTTTGTTGATCAGAAAACAATTATAGATTTGAGAGAAAATGATTCTCATTCATCAATAAAAAACAAGTACACTGTTCTGCTCTTAAAGATCCTCAAAACTGCCAATGCCGGAAATTCAAGCTTCCGTCCAAGCGATCTCACCCTCTCCCTTTGAGAATGTTGTGTTTTTTAAAGATGGTAGGAAAGCCAATATGGCAGCAGGCTGTCTCGCTAAGCTGTGTTTAAAGCACACGGCTCGCAAATTATTCTTTTGTAGGGGTCGTGCAATGATGGAGTCTGCTAACGCACACATCCACGCGAGGTCTGGTGGGCTGAGCTGGCAGTACAAAGTCAGCATAAACTTCTATTGAAAGTGAAACTAAGTTTCCTAGAAATTACAATTTCTCTCGCTGCACTCTCAGCAAATTATTTGACGGTGTCGAGTTGCGTTCTTGTCCTTTCAATGAAATTATTTCTAATTATTTAAACAAAAATGCTTCTATCAAATTGATCCTATCAATAGGGGCAAATTAGTATTTTTAATATTTTAATTATATTTATTAAAATTTGTTAATTAAATGTATTATGTAATGGCATTAAAAAACTTTGGTGTGTAGAAAGATAATATTTTAAAATTTAAATTTTTACTGATTATAAAACAATATTTTATCACATTGATTATTCAATTAAATGCACTGGCTGCATCTAACGATTAATATTTTTCAACTTTAAAAGCATAGTGATTGCCATCACATCAGTCGCTGAATTTGTAAAAGTATATAGAGGAAAGAAAAATCTGTATGCCATATGCTCTCGTTGAGAGTCGAACTCAAGACCTCCCGCTTACTAAACGGGTGCTCTAACCAACTGAGCTACGAGAGCCTTTTATTCATTTATAGTGATTTGGTAGATCTTCATCAAAGTTAAACGTGTGACGTCTCGTTGACGTAGAAATTGAATCTGACGCTTGCTTTAATAACGTGGTCCAATCAAATTCAGAGGGTAACGCGGTAAAATTCTTCACATCACGTGTGACGCAAACTCTCCTCTTGGTAGTTTTTAGTTTTTTGACTTTGGCTTCGAAGAAATTAGTATATGCATTAATTTTTTTTTTATGAACATAAATTTTACTTTTTTAATAAATGAAAAAATTATTTTATTATTTTTAAAAATATATTATTTTTTAATACTATGATGTATTCGATAATTAACCTGTTTGGAGAGCGAAGGGGAGGACTGGGGGTGACGGTGGCGGGATATTTCTGCAATTTGGTAAAACTCGAGGCTCATTATTGTAGACAATAATTTTTAACTTTTAATAAAGAGAGAGAGAGACAGATAGAGGGGCTCAACGAGTACCAAGTCTTTGGTCAAGGGGAGTTTCTCAGCTCTTTCTCTCATTGTGTCTCAATTTCCTCGTCCCTTCATCGCTCTCATTACATCTATCTTCCATTTTTTTATAGGGTTTTTCTTCTATTTGCCATCTTCAAGTCGATAAGTTAAATAAATTTACACAATCTTCTCTCTACACTATTTCACTTGTCATCAATACAGCATCACACTTATTGTAAAAGCTTTCTATCGAAAATTTTAATGGCTTCTGATTCATGGAGCTCTCGCCTCTCGACTTCTTCAAAACGCTACCATTATCGATCTGGTTCGTTGTCCTGTACTCCTTTTAATTTCCTATAATGCGCACCCCCCCCTCCCTCTTTTTTTTTTTTTTTCTGTAGAATTTTTGTGGGTTGAAACTTGAGGTTTTTTATTGGCCTTTTTTGAGAATTTAATTATCGTTTTGTTGTGTGTAGATCTGTACGAGGAAACTGATGTAGACGAGGATTTGAAAGCCGAGTTTTTGTGTCCGTTTTGCGCCGAGGATTTCGACGTTGTTGGACTCTGCTGTCATATTGACGAGGAGCATCCTATTGAAGCTAAGAATGGGGTATTAATTCTCTATACTCTTTTCTTCCCTCTTCTCATGTTGTAAAATTTATCGCGGTATTTATTTATTTGCTTTTAATTTATAAGGTTTTAAAGTTCTCTTCCTTACAGCTTTATCTTTTCGCTGATATGATCTTTCGAAAAAAAACTGCTTTTATTGTGGCAATGTACAATACATGTGGGGTTTAGTTAACTTTCTCGGGCTGGTTTATAGAACATATTTAGTGATTGCTGGTAAGAAATTTTTGGTTTGAAAACGTTTAGAGAATGGAGAGTGATTGTAGAGAGTATATGCTTTTGTTTTGTTTTGGTTCCGATATATTTTATGAGTCTTGGATTGTGATTTTCGATCGAGCTGTGGTACTAACTCCGAGCCAATGCTAGTTAGAAAGAGAGGATTGGAGACAACAGCGTTTCTGTCAAATGGATCTTATAGTGTTAATTTGTGTGAGCCTTAAATTTATGGCTATTTTCTCTCCTTTGGGGAGTTTAGCTGCATTCTAGAATACAATGCAGTCATTGTAGTCTGTAACACTTGTCTGGCCTTGTGTTTTCAGTGCTTAAACTTAATCATGGTGGTGTTGCTGGTGATGATATTCAGTAACTGCTTTGCTAAGTTATTCTTGTTCAAATTATTTGTTTCAGGTGTGCCCAGTCTGTGCTAAACGAGTCGGAGTGGATATTTTTTGCCACATTAATATGCAACATGGCAACTTCTTTAAGATATCCTTTATATTATCAATTTGGCTTCACTTTTATTTATGGTTTTTGGTCCTGTTGTATGAAGCTACAGGCACATGTTTACGAGTTTCAGCTATTCCTTTGTTGGATAAGCAAAATCGATTTTATTAGCTATTGAAAGTCATGGATTCTTCTGAGGTTTAAGTGGTGTCTTTTATTATGTCTAAACTGCAGATTTTTTTTTTTTTTGACAACTACTTTAATGATAGTGCTTTCTCAGTTACTACTTTGATTTTCAACTTTATTTTTGAAGCAGCCTTTTGTTTAACTTCTTTCTTTCGAGTTCTGCATATTGATTAGTTCTCTGTAGTCTGATGTTTTTAAAGCTTCTGTTGTATGTTTCAACTGCTCGTGTCATTTTCTTTAAATTGGAGTCTGGTGTTCCTTGACTGGAGATTACGTGCAGCAGAAAAGGAGATTGCGCAAGGGAGGATCTAATTCGGCATTTTCACTATTGAGAAAAGAGCTGCGAGAAGGAAGCTTACAAGCCCTTCTGGGTGGTTCTTCATGCGTTGTTTCTTCCTCCAACTCAGAACCAGATCCATTGCTTTCATCATTTATATTTAATCCACCTTCTCTGGATGAACCTCTGAACATACAGCCTAATTCTTCAGTTGAAGCAGGCTTAGGGAATAAGGGGAGCACTACTGAGGAGTTCCGGGAAAGGTACCACCACTGTGCATTTTTAAATTTCTCTATTTGTTATTTAGAAGTGAACTAAAGAGCCAGCAACCCGTCTACGAATCAAATAAGTAGAACTTCTTTAAAACGATGGCGTGATGATTGAATTGATTTGGCTGTGATTAATCTTCTTTTTCCTTCTAAAAAGTTTAACTTTTTAGGTAAAAAATATAATTTGTTTATATTCTGAGACCTTTTTTATCGGTATAATGGAAGAAAGCTCTTGAAGTTTGAGGAATGGCTATGACATTGACTTGTGGATTTTATTTTATTTTATTTTTTTCAATTTATTCTAGGCTCCTAGCTATTATATCAGTTGATAGACTTGAATAAGCGGTTGTTTGTCCTTGCAGTTTTTGAGCTTTTATTGAGAAAAGCATTACTTCAAATATATTGGTGGGAGGCTATTCAAAATTTATTTTAAATTAAAATTGACATATTTTAGTCTTGAAAACTCTAAAATAACTTTTTAAAACTGCTTTTTGTAATAACATTTAAAATGACCCTTTTTTCAAAAAGTAGGTTGGAATTACAATTTCAAATAGGTTTTAAGAAGCAGCTTAGGAAAAACAGGGTTTACGAATAAGAGTGATGAAAGCTAAGCCTGTATGAAGTTATGCCATAATTGTAAATTATTTATTGGTTGATATTTGTAATTATAATGATCTCAATGGCATAGATCTATTTAGTCATTGCTTTGGGAAAGATTTAGTTGGATGTAGTCATGAAATAAAAATTTGTTTGATTCTTTACTAAGTTTCTCACATGAATTTCATACTGACAGAAAAGTCCAACAGTTCCGGCTGTCAGACAAGGACCAAGAGGAGAAGTCTCAGAGGTGCAAGTTTGTGCAGGGAGTGTTGCTGTCCACCATTCTTGATGATGAGCTATGAGTGTGGGGGAAGGGATAATTGCAATGGACTTGTTAATATAATAGCAAGGAATGAGAGCAAAGTGAAGGGGAAAGAAAGAAGTATTTATAAAATGAAAATTAGCTAAACTCAGATAAACTTTGTATTATTGCTGTGTTTAGAGCTCAGATGCGCATAATGGAAGATGGAAGACCGTACCTGATTATTTCTACTCTATTGCGTCTTCACATTCTGGAATGAAACAATCAAAATTCAATTGATTCTAATCCGATTCAAGGGCTTGCTGTCTCTTTTGCATCCTACGATATCATTCAAAGGAGGAGCTGTTTTGCATAGAATTTGTTCTAATATTTTTTCAATCCTTTTTTTTTTATTTTTTTTTTAAATCGAAGCAGAAGATATTTCATTTCAGATAAACAAAGTTACAAGGCTCAAATCACACTCTTAAAACATGTAGCTATTACTCCATACCCATTTCTAGGACGAACAGGCTCAAATCAGAATGCATGGAGCCTCAGATTTGATACGGGTGGAATACCAATCTGAAAAAGAAAGGGCGTCACCATCTCTAAAAGAAAATGCCGGCAGCCAAGGGTGAGGCTGCTACATATTATGAGTTACACAAAAAGGAAAACTCTCCCAGATCAAAAAGCATGCACAAACTAATTGCCCATGCCAAAACCAAGCAGAGCTTCCCAAGTACAAACTATGGTTAGATTTTTGGGGATCCGACCGTCGGATCGGTGATCCGAGATCATTGATGAACTAAGCTCATTGAAACCTTTGAGATGAGACAACCCACTCTGATCGGATACTATTTGAAAAATATAATTATCGGATAGTTCAGATCACTTGATGAGATTTTTGACTTTGTTCGATGTCTGTAAATTAAATATAATTATGTGATAATTATTAATAATTTATGAGTTTCGTTTAGGTGCGATCAGATCATTGATAGCTCACCGACAATTGGGACCAAGTTTTTGACCTGGTCTGGGTGTCCGGTGGGCTATCCCAGAAAGAGGTCGTGTTTATGGTCGTTCCTAACATTTTCAGAAGTTCCGGACACATTTCAAATAGCAAAATTTGTTGTAACACCCCAAAATTTTAAATTTTATGAGTATTTTTGGTATTTTAATTTTATTTAAATTTTAGGAATTTTTTTGAGATTTTTCGGATTTTAAAAATCGGGTTCGATTTTCCGAAAATATAAACTTTGATGATTTTTAAAAATTAATTTAAAGACCACGTGGCAAAACTAAAAATATATTTGGAGTCTATGTATTTTTCTGAGTTTTCTGGAATTTTTTCGGAATTTTTGGACCTCGTTTTCGGTCCCGAGGCAAAGTAAAAATTCAAAATTTTGTATTCTGAATCGAACCGACCGAATCGAACCGGACCGGATCGGACCGGTCGAATCAGACCGGCCTTTTCCTTCTTCCCTTTTCCTTCCCTGCGCGCATCGTCCCTCTCCCTTTTCTCTCTCTTTTCTCTCTCCTCCCCACCCCCCGCCGCCACCACCGCCAGCCTTCTAGCCGGCGCGCCTGACCTCCCAATGGCCGCCGCCTAAACGGCCGGCAAAACACGCGCGAATGCCCGACTAAATCCGGCCGATCCAGCCACCAATTGGACCGGGTCTTGTGTCTAAAATCATCTACTCGGCGAGAGGTTTCCATAGACACCAAGAACGCCGAAATCCATCGAGCGGTTTGTCCGATTTTTGCTCGGGAAGATTTTAGCCCATTTCGACTTTTGGGCTAGATTTTTTGAAAACCGTGAATCCCACGAGAAAACCGAGGCCACCAGCACGCTTCATTCGTCGAGAGCTTCGCAACGACATAAATTTTGAATTTTTCCGACATCGTTTTTCGGTGGGTCCCACGGAACTTCGTAGTGTTTTTCTGAGCATTTAATGAGCTTAGAAAATTCTGAAAAATTTATGTACTAACCCCCGTGTTATGGGCTTCGTGTAGGTATCCTCGATTCGCGGAAATTCGACAGTTGACCGGGTTTGCAAAATTCCGGCCAGACAGACCCGTTACCGGAAAAGTCTCCGAATTGGACCGAGGTTTTGGCTAGCCCCCCATTGTCAGACGTCCCGAGTGCGTCCCCGAAGTCGGAATCGGCAAAGGTAAACCCGAACCTTGTTTTTACGTAATTTTCTAGTGCTTAAATAGGATTAAAAATCCATAAGATATTCGTGGTAGCTTAGAAAATTACGATTCTTTTTGCAATAGCTTAGTAATATTGCTAAGGACCGCGGGGCAAAGTTTTAGAATTTTTAGAGCTGATTTGGGCAGTTTTTGCAAAAATGGTCAATTATAGGGACTAAATTGAAATTTTACTTATTGTGATGGATGATTGATTTGATGGGCCCAGGAGGGGCTGTGTGATATGATTGAACTGTGGATATATGGATTGTGAGTATAGAAGTGTGTTTTGAACCCTTTTGCAGGTTGGGTAGGTCCTAGGTATAGGGGAGACTCTGCCGGATTTTCGGCACGACTTAGGACGTAATTAGTCTTTTTCTTTGTTTGTATTGAGTCAGATTGTATTAAATAATTGTAATATAATTTTCAGGTGAGCCGGGACAGCCTTCTTCCTCCGCCCAGCCGCCTCAGTGACCATCGTCAAGTCTGTGAGTAGAATATTAATTTTAATTGTAATTTCGATATTATTATATGTTCAAGCATGCCCATGCATCACTTATATGCATATATTTATGTAGTTAAACTCTAGGCACGATTTATATTGCATTCATAACTGTTGATGTGCCATGGATGTTGTTGTGGTAATTTGGAGCAGTGTGCGTGCGTTGGCGTGCGTGTGATGTGGTGTGGACTATGGATAGGACGGGGTAGTCACGGCTTGAGTAATTCGCTGGGACCCGATCCTTCGAGGGGTAGTCACGGCTTGAGTAATCTGGGACCCTCGATTTGGTTATTAAGTGGAAGTCCGAGCTTGAGTAATTACCGGCACCAGTTGGATTTAAGAGAGTCGTATAGGGATCGGCTCCCATATATTATGATTGATACTACAGGGTGTGTGAGTGCTCCAAATTACCTTTTTGATGTTATGATGTGAAAATGTTGTTGATGTTGCATTTCACTCTACAGGGTGCATTAGTTTTAGATAGTTATAGGGATTATGGTTAAAATTGATATTTTACTCTCTGAGTCGAACGCTCACTCCTGTTCAAAAATTTTTACAGGCTACAGGAGGATATTTTTTTAGGTTAACCTGCTCTCTCCCTCGCAGGTCAATTATTACTGTTTGTATAAACTTGTTAAATCTTAGAATTTCCGCATGTGTTAGAAATGTTATTTGATTTGGGTCTGTAAATTAAATTATTATTTTGGGACCTGTAAACTTAATATGCTATGCATGTTTGATGGATTGGGTGAGGGAGCTGAGCTCCCATTTATTATTATGTTGATGAGTATGTGGAGGGTGAGCTGAGCTCCCCAATTGACTATATATTGTGTTTACAGGTCGGGTGAGTCGAAAACTCCCCGTTGGTAAGTCCATTTTATAGCCGGACTCTGTCCGTTTGTTTTCTTGAATTTGGGCCCAAATGGGCCTCAGAGTTGGGTTAACGAACAGTTAGGCTTACTACGGGCCTCGGGGGCTTTAGACTGGCCCAGGTCCTAGTTCCGGTCCGGCCCATAGGTTGGGTCGTGACAGATGTGGTATCAGAGCTTAGGCTCCAGATTCTTAGGGAATGTTGTCTAAAGTGTTGGGAAGAGTCTACTAGGAGTCACATGCGGAAATATAGGGTCCACATTCGTCTTGCATTGTCATCTTTGCTTCTAGTTTCTGCTCCATATGTTATGTATAAATATGAGTCTATAGAGCTGTGTAATGAGCAGTTTTGAATTTTTGTGGGCTAATGCTGCTGAATTTCAGGAAAATGCGTAGAAGCAGGAGAGCTGCCACTGCACCAGAACCAGATGTGCCTAACGAGGTGTCAGCACAGGATGAGGCGCCTGCCCCGAGGAGGCGGGGTAGGAGGCCTAGAGCTGCTCAAGTAGAAGAGCACCGCCCACGGTCGAAAGATCTTTCATGGCACAGGTCCCATGGACCCCATGGCGGCTACTCTAGTGATGCAGAGAACCATCGACATGATGGCGCAAGATATGGTCCACCCTCCACAGCAGCGATCCACCGCACCAAGAGGGGAACCTTACAAGCAGATCATAAATTTTAAGAAGTTGGTGCACGGTACTTATGATGTGTCGACGATGCATACCGATTTTTGGATTCTGCAGACGGCGAGAAAGTCTGATTGATGATAGAAGACTGATAGAGTGTATGCAGCATGTCATGGGGCCTATGCCTAGACAATGGATGAATGACTACGTGTTACCCCGGATGGAGGGTTTGACATGGGCTCAGTTTTTAGAACTTTTCATAAATCGGTTTGTGCCAGAAAGCTTCAGAGATCGAAGCAGTGGGCCTTTGAGGCCCTAAGGCGAATGGCAGTGCAGTAGATGAATATGCTCTGAATTTCGGAATTGAGCAGATATGCCCCTACAGCTACTGAAACTATGAAGGTGAAGAGGTTCCTAAAGGGGCTTGACAGGAGGTATGCGAACCTGGCCATGATGTCGGATCAGTCTTTTGATGTGGTGGTTGATCGAGCCAGACAGATTGAGATTAGCTATGCTGTGGATGATAGCGGAAGAGCAAAGAAAAACAGAGCAGAGGGTTCTTCAGGTGTTCCCCAAATGGGTACTCCGGATAGTGGTGGCAAGAGTAATAACAGAGGAAAGGGTAGGAGCAAGAGAAGTGGTTTTAGACACAGACCACGAGGAGTCTGCGGATCCAAAGTGGTCACGATTCGGTACAGCAGCCTGGTCTAGTTCAGGATCCTCCTTGGCACCTTGTGCACAGTGTGGAAGAGGACATTTAGGACCTTGTTTGATGGGATCAGGAGTATGCTTCAGGTGTGGCCAATCAGGTCACTTTGCTAGGGAATGCCCCATGTTCAGTGAGCCACAGATGGGGTCACAGGGTTCTGTTGCGAATGTTCCTCGACAATTGTATCCGGGTGCTTCCAACATGGCAGGCGATGGCCAACAGGCCGAGGACAAGGGGCGTGGATTTGGAGGCGGATCGGAGGTAGAAGTCGATGTCGTGGTTCTGCCACTCAGGGTAGGGGTCAAGCTCGAGTTTTCACCCTGACCCACCAGGATGCTCAAGCTTCAAATGCAGTTGTGGTAGGTATTCTTCTGGTCTGTTCTTATGAGGCTCGTGTTTTGATAGATCCGGGTGCTACGCACTCATTTGTCTCCCCTGTGTTTGCCATGAGGTTGGGTAGAAACCCTACAACCTTAGAATGTCCTTTGTCGGTAGCTACCCCACTTAGTGACAACTTAGATGTAGATATGGTTTTTCCGGGTAGCCCAGTAGTAGTGGATGGAAAGATCCTCCTAGCAGACTTGGTTCCTCTACCAGTAATGGACTTTGATGTAATTTTGGGGATGGATTGGTTGGCAACTCACTATGCCACTTTAGACTGCAGGAACAAAAATGTGTATTTCCACATACCTGGTGTGGAAGAGTTTAGCTTTGATGGTGACAGGAGCGTGGCTCCATATAATTTGGTGTCAGCAATTAGTGCTAGAAAAATGTTGAGGCGTGGATGCCAAGGGTATTTGGCATTGGTGAGAGATACATCTGTAGAAGGTGTCAGCATGGAAAATGTTCCTGTTGTCAGAGAATTTATGGATGTCTTCCCAGAGGAGCTTCCAGGTTTGCCACCAGGAAGGGAAATAGAGTTTTGCATTGATGTTGTGCCGGGTACAAACCCCATATCCATGCCACCTTACAGGATGGCACCAGCAGAATTGAAAGAGCTAAAGGAGCAACTACAGGAGCTTTTGGACAAGGGTTTTATATGTCCGAGCACTTCACCCTGGGGTGCTCCTGTTCTATTTGTGAGAAAGAACGATGGGTCATTGAGGTTGTGTATTGACTACGAGCGGTGAACAAGGTATTTGTGAAGAACAAGTATCCACTTCCTCGGATCGATGATTTGTTTGATCAGCTCCAAGGAGCTAGATTCTTTTCCAAGATAGACCTGCGATCAGGCTACCATTAGTTGAGAATCAGGAATGAGGATGTGTCCAAAACGGCTTTCAGGACAAGATATGGTCATTATGAGTTCTTGGTGATGTCTTTTGGACTCACTAATGCACCAGCAGCCTTCATGGACTTGATGAACAGGGTGTTCAAGCCATTTTTGGACCGTTTTGTCATTGTATTCATAGATGACATTCTGGTATACTCTCGGACCGAGGAAGAACACGTGTGGCACTTGAGGATGGTGTTGCAGACGTTGAGGGAGCACCAGCTATATGCCAAATTTTCAAAATGTGAATTTTGGCTAGAAACCATCTCATTCTTGGGACACGTGGTTTCTAGTGACGGCATTCAAGTGGATCCCAAGAAAATTGAAGCTGTAACTGATTGGCTTAGGCCTACAACAGTCACTGAGGTGCGAAGTTTTTTGGGTTTAGCTGACTACTATAGGCGTTTTGTACAAGATTTCTCCAGGATAGCGGCTCCCCTAACTAAGTTGACCAGGAAGAATGTTCCATTCATTTGGACAGATGATTGTGAGGTGAGTTTCCAGAAGCTTAAGGAGTGTCTAACCACTGCCCCTGTGTTGACACTACCTGTGAGTGGTGAAGGATACACTGTGTATTGTGACGCCTCCAGAGTTGGCCTAGGGTGTGTTTTGATGCAGAATGGAAAGGTAGTGGCTTATGCTTCAAGGCAGCTGAAGAGGCATGAGCAGAACTACCCCACCCATGATTTGGAAATGGCGGCTGTAATCTTTGCACTAAAGATCTGGAGACACTACCTATATGGTGAAGTGTGCGAGATATACACCGACCATAAGAGTTTGAAGTACATCTTCCAACAGAGGGACTTGAACTTGAGACAGAGGAGATGGATGGAGCTTCTGAAAGACTATGATTGCACCATCCAGTACCACCCTGGAAAGGCCAATGTTGTGGCAGATGCCTTGAGCAGAAAATCTTACGCGCTTGGCGCACATTTGAGAGAAGAGACCATTGATTCAGAGGTACATGAGTTGATGGATCAAGGTTTAATCCTAGATCTTCAGATGAGGGGTATTGTTGGCTCACTTTTCAGTGAGGCCAGACTTGAGGGACAGAGTTAGAGTTTCCCAGCACAGAGACCAACAATTGATGAAGATCATAGAAAGAGTACAGCAAGGTGAAGGTGGTGAGTTTGGATTTGCCAATGATGGTGCCCTAGTACAAGGTTCTAGGATATGTGTGCCTGATGTAGACAACTTCAGGAATGAAATCATGCGAGAGGCACACTACACACTGTACAGTGTCCACCCAGGTTCCACCAAGATGTACCATGATGTGAAAGATAGCTATTGGTGGAATGGCATGAAGAGAGACATAGCAGACTTTGTGTCCAAGTGCTTGACTTGTCAGAAGGTGAAGTTTAAACACCAGAGACCGTCAGGGAAGCTGCAAGAGCTCCCTATCCCAAAATGGAAGTGGGAAATGATCACTATGGATTTTGTAACTGGGTTGCCTCGTACCACGCGAGGATATGATTCGATATGGGTAATTGTAGACCGCTTGACCAAATCAGCTCACTTCTTACCTGTAAAGACTACATACTCGGGCACAAGATGCGGCTCTACATTCGAGAAATAGTCGATTGCATGGAGTTCCAGCTTCCATAATATCCGAGAGGGCGATTCACTTCTCAGTTTTGGAGAAAGTTGCAGGAGGCACTTGGCACACAGTTGAACTTCAGTACGGCTTTCCACCCTCAGATGGACAGACAGTCCGAAAGGACAATCCAAACACTGGAAGACATGCTTCGCATGAGTGTCTTGGATTTTGGAGGTCAATGGGATGAGCAGCTAGCTTTGGTGGAGTTTGCCTACAACAACAGTTATCACTCCAGCATAGGGATGGCACCCTATGAGGCATTATATGGAAGAAAGTGTAGGTCTCCTCTGTGTTGGACAGAAATGGGGGAAGCGAAGGTGCATGATGTAGACCTGGTGCAGTACACTTCAGAGATGGTTCCCTTAATCAGGGAACGACTGAAAACAGCTTTCAGTAGGCAGAAGAGTTATGCAGACCCCAGACGAAGGGATGTGGAGTTTGCAGTGGGCGACTATGTATTTCTGAAGGTTTCTCCAATGAAGGGAGTCATGAGATTTGGAAAGAAGGGCAAGTTGGCACCTCGGTATATTGGACCTTTTGAGGTTACGGATAGAGTTGGAGCGATTGCTCACGGTTGGAGCTACCACCCAACCTTTCTCACGTTCATCCCGTGTTTCACATCTCCATGCTCAGGAAATACATTCCCGATCCTTCTCATGTACTGCAGCCGGATGTGATAGAGCTAAAAGAGAACTTGACATTTGAGGAGCAACCTGTAGCCATAGTGGACTACCAAGTAAGACAGCTAAGATCCAAACAGATCCCTATGGTTAAGGTTTTGTGGAGGAGCCAGTCAGTGGAAGAGTGCACCTGGGAGTCAGAACGGGACATGCGTAGCAAGTACCCTTATCTGTTCAATGTATAATCATGTGCTTTATTCTGCCTTGTGTAAAATTCGAGGACGAATTTTCTGTAAGGGGGGAAGAATGTAACACCCCAAAATTTTAAATTTTATGAGCATTTTTGGTATTTTAATTTTATTTAAATTTTAGGAATTTTTTTGAGATTTTTCGGATTTTAAAAATCGGGTTCGATTTTCCGAAAATATAAACTTTGATGATTTTTAAAAATTAATTTAAAGACCACGTGGCAAAACTAAAAATATATTTGGAGTCTATGTATTTTTCTGAGTTTTCTGGAATTTTTTCGGAATTTTTGGACCTCGTTTTCGGTCCCAAGGCAGAGTAAAAATTCAAAATTTTGTATTCTGAATCGAATCGGCCGAATCGAACCGGACCGATTGGACCGATCGAATCGGACCGGCCTTTTCCTTCTTCCCTTTTTCTTCCCCGCGCGCGTCGTCTCTCTCCCTTTTCTCTCTCTTTTCTCTCTCCTCCCCACCCCACCACGGCCACCACCGCCTAGCTCCCAGCCGGGCGCGCCACCCTCCCACCGGCGTCGCCCAAACGGGAAAAACCCGCGAAAGCCCCCTCAAGGCTGCTTCGACTTCCCCGGCCAAATTCGGCCGATCCGGCCACCAATTGAATCGGGTCTTGTGTCTAAAATCATCTACTCGGCGAGAGGTTTCCATAGACACCAAGAACGCCGAAATCCATCGAGCGGTTTGTCCGATTTTTGCTCGGGAAGATTTTAGCCCATTTCGACTTTTGGGCTAGATTTTTCGAAAATCGTGAATCCCACGAGAAAACCGAGGCCACAAGCACGCTCCATTCGTCGAGAGCTTCGCAACGACATAAATTTCGAATTTTTCCGACATCGTTTTTCGGTGGGTCCCACGGAACTTCGCAGTGTTTTTCCGAGCATTTAATGAGCTTAGAAAATTCTGAAAAATTTATGTACTAACCCCCGTGTTATGGGCTTCGTGTAGGTATCCTCGATTCGAGGAAATTCGACAGTTGATCGGGTTTGCAAAATTCCGGCCAGACAGACCCGTTACCGGAAAAGTCTCCGAATTGGACCGAGGTTTTGGCTAGCCCCCCATTGTCAGACGTCCCGAGTGCGTTCCCGAAGTCGGAATCGGCAAAGGTAAACCCGAACCTTGTTTTTACGTAATTTTCTAGTGCTTAAATAGGATTAAAAATCCGTAAGATATTCGTGGTAGCTTAGAAAATTACGATTCTTTTTGCAATAGCTTAGTAATATTGCTAAGGACCGCGGGGCAAAGTTTTAGAATTTTTAGAGCTGATTTGGGCAGTTTTTGCAAAAATGGTCAATTATAGGGACTAAATTGAAATTTTACTTATTGTGATGGATGATTGATTTGATGGGCCCAGGAGGGGCTGTGTGATATGATTGAACTGTGGATATATGAGTTGCGAATATAGAAGTGTGATTTGAGCCCTTTGCGTTGGGTAGGTCCTAGGTATAGGGAGACTCACGGATTTTCGGCACGACTTAGGACGTAATTGGTCTTTTTCTTTGTTTGTATTGAGTCAGATTGTATTAAATAATTGTAATATAATTTTCAGGTGAGCCGGGACAGCCTTCTTCCTCCGCCCAGCCTCCTCAGTGACCATCGTCAAGTCTGTGAGTAGAATATTAATTTTAATTGTAATTTCGATATTATTATATGTTCAAGCATGCCCATGCATCACTTATATGCATATATTTATGTAGTTAAACTCTAGGCACGATTTATGTTGCATTCATAACTGTTGATGTGCCATGGATGTTGTTGTGGTAATTTGGAGCAGTGTGCGTTGGCGTGCGTGTGATGTGGTGTGGACTATGGATAGGACGGGTAGTCACGCTTGAGTAATTGGGACCCGATCCTTCGAGGGGTAGTCACGGCTTGAGTAATTGGGACCCTCGATTTGGTTATTAAGTGGAAGTCCGAGCTTGAGTAATTCGGCACCAGTTGGATTTAAGAGAGTCAGATAGGATCGGCCCCATATGTTATGATTGATACTACAGGTGTGTGAGTGCTCCAAATTACCTTTTTGATGTTATTATGTGAATATGTTGTTGATGTTGCATTTCACTCTACAGGGTGCATTAGTTGTAGATAGTTATAGGGATTATGGTTAAAATTGATATTTTACTCTCTGAGTCGAACGCTCACTCCTGTTCAAAAATTTTTACAAAGCACAGGAGGATATTTTTAGGTTAACTCGCTCTCTCCTCGCAGTCAATTATTACTGTTTGTATAAACTTGTTAAATCTTAGAATTTCCGCATGTGTTAGAAATGTTATTTGATTTGGGTCTGTAAACTAAATTATTATTTTGGGACCTGTAAACTTAATATGCTATGCATGTTTGATGGATTGGGTGAGGGAGCTGAGCTCCCATTTATTATTATGTTGATGAGTATGTGGAGGGTGAGCTGAGCTCCCCAATTGACTATATATTGTGTTTACAGGTCGGGTGAGTCGAAAACTCCCCGTTGGTAAGTCCATTTTATGGCCGGACTCTGTCCGTTTGTTTTCTTGAATTTGGGCCCAAATGGGCCTCAGAGTTGGGTTAACGAACAGTTAGGCTTACTACGGGCCTCGGGGGCTTTAGGCTGGCCCAGGTCCTAGTGCCGGTCCAGCCCATAGGTTGGGTCGTGACATTTGTAAAGGTAGCTCCTAACTCAAATTGTGTAGTTTTTACCTTGGCTAAGCTAGCTCATAAATCCATAAAATATTTCTGACTTAGTAAAATTAAGTGAAATAAATTTAATCAATACAAAGATGATATAAATGACCTCCAGGAATATTTTTATAATTTTTGAAGTGCTGAAAATAAATAATTAGAGTATAGAAGATTTAGTGACCTAAACTGGAGTTTGGAGGGTTAGACATAGATTAGAATTCTTGTAGGCCCCGAATGAGCGATATAATTATTGTTGTGGGCCTGAGACCCTGTGTGTTGCTGTTATTGCATTTTTTTATAGGGGAGTTAGGTTCAGTTATAGAGGAGGTTTTGTCAAAATTTCAGCAAAACCTTAGAAATTATTCTTGCTTCTTTAATTAAATTAATTGATTAATTCTGTCAGTAAATTGATAAAGGACAGTGTGTCTGCATAGGTGATCAATGCCAGCTAGCTTTTTTTCTCTCCAGTCGGACCATTTGTAATCGGGTCAACTAGTCAGTGAGTTGGATATTTATTATTTTTGTAATTTTAATATTAATTATATCTGACATGCTCATGCATTTTATAAATAATTAATTATGCACATAAATAGTTAATATATTAGGGGCATTTTTAGTTGCTACATAATTAATTATTGTTAATTGTTGTAATTGCTGCCATGAGGATAATTTGGAGCTATATGTGTGCGTTGGCATGAGTATGGTCTGGATATGGTTACGGGTAGGACGGGCAGTCGCGACTGGAGCTTGACTCTTTGGGACCCGATCTTTATATATGGATAAGTCGTGGTGAGTATGACTTTAAGTTTATCTCGCATTTGGATTATTAAATAAAAGTCCTGCTTGAGTTGACCTCTCTGACAGGTATTAAATTAAGAGAGCTAAATAGTGGATTAACTCCCATATATGTATTGATGTGGTATACTAGGTGTGTGAGTTATTCCAAATTAACTTCTCGTGCGAATATTGAGTGAATTATTTGTGATGGATGTGTATTTCATGGTAAGATTGCACTAATTTGAGATAGTATGGAAATTGCATTTATAATCAATATTTAAACTCTTTGAGTCGAACTTTCATTCCTGTTCAAATACTTTTCCTAGGTTGTAAGAGGAGCGAGAGTCTAACCTGCGTTTTTTTCGCAAGTTGTTATTATTAGTTTAATAATTTATTGTGTCTATTTATTTATTTATTTGTTTAATTATTAGAATTTTACTGTGGCATTTGTTATGAATATTTTGTATTATTTAGTGAAAAATTTATGATATGAGATGGTTTATACATGGTATGGGTCAGGACTGAATTAGACTTTCCTAATAAGGAATTTCTGATAGATATTGGATTGAATTGGCCCAAGTAAAGTTATAGTGTTTCATTTTATTTCAGTATGCATGTTGAGTCTTGATTTTGATCCTGATTATGGGTTTAGAAATAATCCTTGAGGCCTTTATGCTAACCCAAATCCTAATGTCAATCCAACTCGTGAAACCGAGTCATGATATTTTTGGCCAAAACTCCCCCTCACTAGCCCTGGCTTTGAGGGTTTTTTTTTTTTAAAGAGCATTTCTGATTAAAAGAGCATTTCTGATTTTAGAGACAGGACATACGGGGTATCATCTTTCAATCCTTTAGTTTGAGATTGGAATCTCAATACCGTCGCATTTTGTGCAAGAGAAACTGAAAAAGCACAATCTTGCAACGCTTTTAGCAGCCCCTGGGATGTGAAAGTAATTTCTGCACAACTATTTGAAGAGGGAACCGCAGAAGCATGAGAAGGAAGTAAGCATCATATGTACGAACCGTTGATACAAGCACGCATGCTGCACATACTACGACAAAAAAACTAATTACAAAAATCACTTAAATTTTTTTCATCATCTTCTGAAAACCTTATTCAAAAATTGTAGCAACTGTAAGTTCAAAACAATACATAGATCAATACACCATAAGGGGTAATGACTATCAATCACAAAGCCTCTTCAAATATCTCTGAATATGTAATGCCCCACATTAAAGTCAACACTCAAGATCATTCTTTGGCTGTTCAGTACGGGAACACGGTTTCGTAGCCAACTTAACTTTAGGCTGGGAATCCTGATCGTTAACAAATTCATATGATTAAAAACAAAGAACATTGTGGAATAGGGTTCTCTTTCAGGACTGAAGGTCCTAATATGCATCCCTTCATTTCAGGTTCATAGCTCCATCAAAGAACTCCCAATCATCTCCAGTTTGAGTTGTGGGAGATAAAGAACGTAAAATCAGGATGGTTTACTTGCAAACGCTTAAGCCAGTTGTCAGCAGCCCGCAACAGGGAATTGACCTTTGGACATCCATAAACTCCATTTGGGTTCCAAAATGAAACTTTAAACTTGTAGGAAGCAAGACCAAATGTATGCAAAGGTAGCTTGAATGACATATCAGCACCTGGAACTTCCCTAACACTAAAACCGTGAAGGTGCATCTCTTCGGTGTTCTGACCTGTACCAAACAACCACATCAAACCCCCCATAAGAATGCATTCAGAAATAAGCAGTTCAAAATCATCACATGCAAGCGCATATGCACATAAATGTAAATATGCAGAGAGAGAAAGGAAAGAAAGAAGAGACGTACTTTGAAAGGGTGTTGATAAAGAATGGAAGGTTAAAAAGCAGGCATCCAGATTCTGCAGCGTTTGACCCACGGGGATCCTGTATATGGGATACCATGCAACAGCAATCCAACTTGAGGGTGACAGATCACAGCTCCTATATGTCTTGAGTTCTGGAAACTGAGTCGCAAGATCTGAGATCTGCATATTTGCAACATGTTAGTCATGATGATATGGGGACAGAGGCGAATAGAAAACCATGATAAAAGCATGTTAAGTATAACAAAAGTTAGAAACTTGCCTTGTCAGCCAATGGTTCACGAGTAAATGGTGAAGCATGCTCCATGTACTCAAAAATAAGCTGACCTGTGGGATTGGAAATTTCACATTCATCACTTGATGAACCTCTGACAGGTTTATTTCTCAGTGAGAGTCTATTCAAACTCTGAATATTTGCATCTGTAATATTTTGCTGAATCCAAGAGCCCCAAGCACCATTGTTTACTCCCCTCTCTGCTCTGTAGTCACTGCTACCATCACTACTGGTTTCCCTGGATGACTCAGCATCACTTTCCTCACCAGGCCTCCTGTCAAAGAGCAGAAACAATATAACGCATGCATCAGGCACATTTACAAACGAATATAACGTTCACACCTTAGGAAATTTTAAAAATCATTTACCAGTCAAATGATCGTTTCTAACAACAAAAAGGACAAGTCAACTATTTGTATTGCATAGACATTGAAATATTTCAAGAAACCCAAAAACAGATCAATTTTGAAAATAAGGAAAAAACCAGAGAAGATGGCAACTTCTTTAAGATGACAAACATTTTGAAGAAAATTAAATAATCCTATTATTAGTGAAGATGGGACCACATTTAACTCAAAATCGTTTAGAATGGAGAAAGAAAATCCATATAGCCGACCCAAAATTTTTTGGATAAAGGCTTAGTTGAGTCGAGTTGACTATTAGTGAAGATGGGACCACAGAGAGGCAGCAGCAGTGATAGAACCACCCTCATAAAGGGATAATGTAGTGGAACAGCGAAGTTTACATGTATACGCCTTTATTGTACAACCAATAAGAAGTGCGCATTATTTCCCAACTGAGTACAAAGTAAAGCATAGCATGAGCAATTACAGTGCCCACAACAGCAGATTATCTACTGAGAAAGTTGATTTAGGGCTTGTTTGACATTGTTGTTAAAATTGCTATTGAGAAAATTACTTTTTTAAAAATACTAGTTAAAGAGCATTAAAAAATAATTTAAAATTAAATTTGATAAGTTTTAATCATAAAAATATTAAAATAACAAAATAGCTTTTTTCAAGCTGCTTTTTTTAACCACATCTAAATAGTACGTTTATTCACAAAAGCAATTTGGGCTCTCCAAACTCAATGCCAAACAGGCACTTAGTATATTCACAAAAATGATAGCAATATTTTATTTGATTTAAGTGAAGACACCAAGAAGTGTATAATTTTGAAATGCATATTGATGTTTCAAACTCACATTCAAGTTCCCAAAAAACTGAGCCAAATTTGTGGTCTATCTGTGTCAAATTTCCACTCTATAAAATCACTTCACAATCATAAAAGGCCCAAGGAACAGAAGAAACTTCTGTGAAATTGACCAATTAATGCAATCCATTATCCATGATAAATAAAATAAAAAAAATTCAGGGAAAAGAAAAGTATTTAGAAACACACTAAATTTAAATTAAACTTGTAGAAACATATTATAGACACCTTTGGCATTTCTTGTCAATCACAACGTTTCCTTACCAACATAGATAATAGTTACAACATAATGACATATGCATCTGATACAATTTAGATGGGTAAAACCATACAACAGATAATAGAAGAATCAACATTTAGAAACCATAATACAACCAAAATGCAAATGCTTGCTACAAATGTCATTAACTTTTGTCTGCTGCATTGCCAGGTCAATTTAACTCTTAAACCCACCATGTCCATAGAGCAATAATATAAACTCCTCAAACCATATTACAACAGAAAGAACACTGGGAAATTAATCAATCATCCAAATGCTTGGAGCAAGTAATTTGAATCAAGGGGGGAGAGAGATAGCAATATCATACATTGGTCAAAGAAACAGCAAATTCACACCAGTCAATCAACACATGTTACAAAGTGACAATGGAAATAGGCACATTAACAAACAAGAAGAATACGACGAAGTAAGAATAAAGACAACATGGCTCACCTTAGCCTTGGACAGGGTCTTGATGGGTCTATATACAGCTGAATGCCAGACAAGGAAGGAACATAGTACTGCATAACAGTTTCGCTTCCATTTAACAGAAGGGGAACACCCGCACCATACGCACTCCACTCTTTAAAAGATTCCCATAGATCACCCAGCATATAGTAAGGGTAATACTCTGCTTCACGATTTCTCCATCCCATAATGCTTGTCTACAAAGCCACCAATTCCATTATATCAGCTCCATTTATGATTAGATAAACAACATAAAGAACATTCCATTATTTGTGAAGGTTAAACAAGAGCTATCCAATTAACTGTGCTAGTGAGTGCCAAAGAAACCATTAAACATCATGACGCCCTAATAGATGATATGGAACAATTAACAAATTTAATATTCCTAATAGGCATTTCTCAAGTCACTCCTGATAGCGAACAGCAAGAATCAGAAAAGAATCTAATTTCAAACCCTAATTTTCATAATGCAAGACCATTACAGCACAACTATCGGAGTAGTTCAAAAATCAGGCATCAGAATCCAAAGAAGACGTAAGAATCAGAAATTTCATTTCCCTATCCTCAAAAACACACAATACACGTACCCAAAAGAAAATTCAATTTCTAATTATTAATTACCTTTGGCAAATATTGGGCAGGAACCACAGGAGTAGTGTACTCCAAGAACCGATCTAAATTTGTTGAATTACCCTCGCCCCCTACCCGTGCCGAAGCCGAACAATTTGACATCGATGAGGACGAAGATAACGAAACACATTGATCTGACTCCGCTCTCTTCTCCATAGCCGCCGTACAATTCTTGGAAATCAACGACCCCTGCTTCTGCCGCTGGTCCTGCTTTTGTTGCTGCTGCTGCTGCTGCTGTTGTAGCTGCTGCTGCTTTCGCATCGCCGGAGAAACATAGAATCGGTTCTCGCCGCGGGCTCGGGCAATCGAAACCCCACCGCACCCCGACATTGTACGAAACCTACGAAGAATCCGACAAAAACAATGTCGCTGAGGAAGAAATTGGATGCGAGGTTTTCAGTTGTTGTTGCGCTCAGGAGGGTTTTTATTGATTACAAAGATGGGTTAGAAATATACAAAATCTCTCTTTCTGTGAGGGTATATATATATAGGGGGTGGCTGAATAGGGCAAGAACGGAGAGTGCTAAAGTGAAAGGTTTAAGCGTGAGTAGTGTTTGAGCTTCCTTTGGATTTTGTAGAGACGAAGCTGAGACTCTTTAGGCTCTGTGGGTGAGAAATTGGGCCAAAAAGGGGACGAGAAGAATCCAGAATTTTTTTTCCTCTACGTGAAATATGTGGGTGTTCCAGAGAAATCCTAGTACCTTCATATTTATCCAAACCACCCCAGATTGGTTCAGGTTTAGATTCGAGTCAGATTAGAATCGATTCAATCCAATCTAAAAATTAAAATTAAATTATTTTTTCTCTTTTAAAATTAAATAAATTAATTTAAATCAAACTAAATTAAATTTTAGAGAAGCACTGCAATTCAGATTTTCTTAATCCTATAAAATTAAAAACATTTACTTCAATTTAAAATTAGATAAAAATCGACCCGCAACTCAGCTATATATTAAGGTATTGGTTATGGGATTTATTATTGGATTTAGGTTCGGTCCAAGTGGAAAGTGCCCGGTTCGAATCATAGCGTGTTTGGTTGCACAAGGGAATATGCTCCACACCACAGTTTATACTTTAGACAGCAATAGCAGTACCATTGTTTTTTTTTTAGCATGATTAAGATAATCCAAGATGGGGAGATTGACTAAATTGAGCATCCACTCTAAAATGTAAAGCCAGAAGAAGGGACATGCTTGTAAATTTAAAGATATGTGATTGATGATGACATAAATTTTAAATTAAATAATGGGATTTGTCCATCCGTTAATATACTTAAATTATTAAATTAATAGTTTAATAATTGAGAATTGGCTTTTTAATGTAAGAAATATAAGATTTAACTGTGGCAATTTTATTTTAAAAATTTTGTATATAATAATGAATTGAAATAAAAAATTATAATTAAACATTAGTGTTCAAATCTCATATATATTAAAATTTCTTTTTCTATATTTAAAAAAAAAAAATTAAAAGTAAACTTAATAAGTGAGAAGAGGTGGTGAAGCACTTGTGCTGCATTTAAGCATCATCTAACTCAAATGAATCACTTTCTGAGAATTACATTTTTCAAAAAGTAAGTTACATAATTTAAAATAATAATTTATTTTCTATTAAATAAATAAAAAATATTCTTTCACTTCAGGTAGTAGTTACTTGCTGTATCCTAAATACTTAAAAATGCTTATCTTACCTACTCTAACCAAATAAAGCTTTAAAAACTATTTACTGTTTAGATTTCATTTCATAAATGTAATATTTTAATTGTATTTGATAATTTGTAATATAAAACTTAATTATATCCAAAAATATGGTCCTAGTCATCTAGAAGGGCAGGAACTTGGGTAGTCCGCTTTTGAAAAAAAAAAAAAAAAGAAGTCCAAGTTGGCGACGATGAAATTATTATTTATTGGCATGACTTATGACAAGCTACTGGGAATTATTTATTTTTGTTTATAATAAGTAGATTTCAATAAGCCAAGGCTCTACATTTAATCAAATTAGTCTTCTCGGGTGGTTTGTTTTGAAAGCTGAGAATTATGGGAGTCATCTTATATGAAGGGCAGGTTGCCAGCAAAGTCCCACCTGCCAAACTGTTCAAGAAGTTTGTTCTTGAGAGCCTGACCCTCCTCCCCAAGGTCTTGCCCCAGGCTCTTGAAAGTGTAGTCAATCTTCAGGGAGATGGAGGGCCTGGTACCATCAGACAAGTTCACTTCAGCAATGGTCAGTTCATTACACTTCTCTTTATGATATCTTTCTGTTATAGTTATATTAAGACATTTAAATTAATGTTCCTGCAGGGAGCTTTGTGAAGGAGACGGTTGACGCCATAGACAAGGAGAATTTCATATTTGATTACTCTGTGATTGAAGGTGATCGTTCCTTCATGAGTAAGGAACTTGAAAAAATCTGTTTCCAGATTAAGATAGAAGCCTCGCCTGATGGAGGATCCATCTGCAAGCGCAGCAGCAAGAGCTACGCTCGTGAGGGAGTTGACGTCAATGAAGAGGAAATTAAGGCTGCTCAAGAAAAGATTATGGAAGCCTTTGTAGGAATATTCAAGGTTTTTGAAGCTTATATCTTGGCAAATCCTTATGATTAAATATATTTATTAATTTTCATGTTTTACTAAGCTCCATTCTAGAAACTATTTCAATTTTCTTTTCCTTTTATCTCCCCTAATAAAACAATCCAAGATGACGAGATTGAGCATTAGTTGACCTCCATAAGTAATTGTGAACCCTTATTTCTATCAGATATGTCATAGAACATCTTCCAAAATTGAAACTCTATCATGTTGAAATAAATTATTTCTGGATAAACTCAATTACACATTCATCAGATATTTTTGAGCAAGCAAGCTTGACTATAAAGGCTTGGAAAGAGGCATAATACTGCCCCGAGACTGCACAAATTTTGAGTAAAATAACAAAGAAATCCAATAAATAAAATAGCATTGCTGGAAAATATATTCATCTAAAGTAGTGTCCGTCTTCTTAATGGCTTCAAGCAGCATCCATGCTGGAACCATTGCATCAATCTTCTGATTAAGGCCTAATGCCAACGGCTTTGATAGTCAGTCTGGTTTTTCTTTTTTTAATTTAAACTGAGCGGATGATGATGATGATAGGTGATTGTTTGCCCTTCAAGTCTGATATACTATTTCTGAAAATAGTCTTATCATATAAGATAATTACAAATTAAGAATTGATTATAATTAAATATATGGATCATAAATTTGTGTACTGTTGGTCATTATGGCTTGTTTAAAATGAAAACTCAAAGCTGTAAATGAGGCTGGATGCAGAAAGTTTATATCCAGAGAATCAGATTGCAAATATGTTAATAAATTGAATACACTTTTATTCATTTTGCTATACAAGTAAGATGTAAATATGGGAAAAATCCAAGAAAGAGAACATTTGTTAGACCCAACATGAGGAGCCTTCAAGGGAGAACATGTTTACAACTTGTATTGATGTTCGTATAATTGTTAGTTATTACTAACAAGAAAGCTAAGCCCCCAAGTTCACAATTTTTGAAATTTTAATTAGTTTTTAATCCATATCATTGTTTCTTAGCAAATTAGTTTTTAATCACAAAATTGTATCTCAGTAAAGGAAAAGGACAGCATTTGGAATCAGCTATGCATTAAGCATCTGTCTCAAGAGTTGCTTTTCTTCTTCTGTTTCGAAGGCTTCATATGCCTATGAGTTTTAAATCAGTGATAGGAGAGTCATTTTCAGATAAGTGATGTAACCAAAAAAAACAAAAAAAAGAAAAAACTCATACAGACTCGATATCCCCAACAAGTCAAGAAATTGCAGGTGATATTTCCCATAATCATTAGTTAGCATCAATCTATAAATACATCTGTTGTTTACCCACATTTTCTCGCCTCAGAACGGACTATCAATCAATCAATCCTCCTCCCCCACCTGCTCCTTTCTGTGCTTCCTTTTCTTGCTATTTTCTAGGATCATGGGAGTGGCAGCTTATGACCTGGAGGTTACCTCCCCTGTCCCTCCAGCCAAGCTGTTCAAGGCTTTTGTCCTTGACAATGACGATCTCATCCAAAAGGTTATTCCCCAGGCCATCAGCAACGTTGAAATCCTAGAAGGAGACGGAGGACCTGGAACTGTCAGAAAAGTCACTTTCGGGGAAGGCAAGTATATTACGGAAAGAACTAGAAGATATATATTTTACCCGCCAATTTGTGTAACAATAGTCAATATATGCATGCCTGTAACAAATCTGAACAATCCATCCTTTGCAGGTAGCCAATTCAAGTATGTGAAGCACAGAATTGAAGAAATTGACAAAGAAAATCTTATATACAGATATAGTGTGATTGAAGGCGATGCATTGATGAATGTGCTTGAGAAAATCTCTAACGAGATCAAGTTTGAGGCATCTGCAGATGGAGGATCGATTTGCAAGAACAACAGCACCTACTTTACTATTGGAGACTTCGAGCTCAAGCAAGAGCAGATTAAGGCTGGCAAAGAAAAGTCCTTGGAAATTTTTAAGGCTGTTGAAGCCTACCTCTTGGAAAATCCTGATACCTATAACTAGAATATTATCTTGTGCCTGTTGGAGCTGGGGCTTTGATTATTTTGGTTTTCTCATCCTGCAGGAAACTGCCTTTTCTCTAGCTCCGAATAAATTTCTGTCGTAAGCGTCAGTTCAGCTGTGGCTTGTTATTTTCATTGGAAAGGAGTCAATTGTGCCTGACTTTGAATAAATATACCTGAATTATCACGTGATCAGCTATTAATTCCTGGCCAAATATGATTATATATATAATATTAGTAGTGTTATAGTGGTTTCATTGTGTTGAAATTGATAACAAGGACAATTTCTTTATAAAATAATTAAAAAGGGAAAAAAAAGATCCACCTTTACATCTGGAAGTAATAAATGTCCAAAGTATGTCCATATGAAATCTCATTTTCCTGAATGCAATGCCTGCTCCAGTTTGGGTGTGAAAAGAAAATATTAAACTTCTTTTAACCATTTCATGGTCCTCGCCAATGCAAATCATTTCACAATTTACAGATAAATTTCACTTATCATTAATGCAAATCATCCTTTGAAATTTTGATTTATAACTTAAAACTTAATCACTATGCGTCTTTTTTTTTTTTTCAAGTTACCACCATACATCTATATTTTTAAGCGGACTACATTTCCTTCGGCATTATTTAGCATCTTTCCCATTATTTTTTTTTAATATAAGTTAGAACCTATCAGCCACATCATCTGTCTGCTGCCATGTCAGCACCTGAATGCCACATCAACCTCTCTCTCATAAGACCACTGCCTGAAAAACATGAGGAATTATTAGGTGCACCCGATGCATATACACCTTCTCTCACAATCATGTAGGACCCATTTTCTATATAATAGGAATGACCCACTTTCTGTGAGAGAGGGAGCACTATTTTTTAGTGTACCGGGTGCACCTAATAATTAGCCGAAAAACATTAGTATAGCATCTTGTTCATTCCCCTGTTTATAGACCACCTTGCAATCTGGAGAATGATAGAGAGATGAAGTCCTTGATAGAAACTAACAAATATATTCACAAAAAGGGTGAATCTTTTAAATTTCCTGACACTTTCAAGCTCTTAGGACATTAAAACTTTGATGCTGCAACCATCTGAAGTGTGAGATTTTGACAATAAATGTGTGATTAAAAAAAGAAAAATTAATCAATGATATTTAACTGAATGGTATTAGAGTTGTTTTCAAGACTATAAAGTTTCGAGTTCAAGTACCTAAATAAATCAAAAAGAAGAATTAAGACAAAAAAAATATTGATCCTTGTCGCAAGGTGTTTTGCGGTCGCCTGGACGAACCTTCACCGAAGTGGGAAAGAGTGAGGAGTCGCCACTTTTATTTTGAGGGAAATTAAAGAAAACTATTTGTGAAAATAAATTAAAATGAAACCACTTCAAGAACAGAGATTCTAGGTTCGGGGTCCGTAAACGGGTGGGGAAGGTGTTAGGCACCCTACCTCGTCCCTCGATGAGGGTAAGCAAATTTAATTTCAAGTTCTTTATAAACTAAAATTAATAGTTAGGAGGGTTCGAATGGAAATGTTAATCCTTTTGGTAAAAAAGAATATTTGATTTTTCACCAATTCGGTCTACCCAGATACACGAATAAATGAGATGACCCTTAGTGAGTTGCTGTCGCGTATTAGTTTTATTTTAGGGGGGGTCATTTTACGTATTTGTTAAAATTTGATTTGAGAATCGGATAAGAACTCTTCTCCGATCTCCTTTAAATAGTCATGAAAATTTTGGTTGAGAATCGGATAAGAACTCTCCTCCGATCTCTTTTAAATATTTATGAAAATTTTGGGTTTGAGAATTGGATAAGAACTCTCCTCCGATCTCTTTTAAATATTTATTAAAATTTTTAGGCTTGAGAATCGGATAAAAACTCTCCTCTGATCTCTTTTAAATATTTATTAAAACTTTTAGATGAGAATCGGATAAGAAATCTCCTCCGATCTCTTTTATTTTAATGGGAATCGGATAAGGACTTTTCCGACCTCTCGAAATTTGATTATAGCTACACATCACAAGAGCCTAATACTAAGGGTTCTGGCATTCAAAGATGCCGGGGATCGGAATAAGGATTCTTTTAACTCATTGGTACCTCGTGACTAGACAGGGGATACCAGACTGAATTTTACCGACCTCCTATGTGGTCGCCTTACCAGTACCTTTTGATACCCGATCTATTTCATTTATTTATCTGAGATTTGGTTTTATTCCGCCTTATGACGTCTTACCCAATTGTCTTCTGTGTTAGTCTAGTTATTCAACTTTACTATTTTCCTGACTTATTATTCAGACCTTCTATTATTTTAAAGAAACACTTAAGATACAGTTACCTATATTTTATCCAACTACTTATACGCTACTCAGGACTAGAACTCTTGCATTTAGAAGTAACAAAGATTAACAAAAGAATGGACTGATTAACAAAGAAGTAAACTCGAGAATAACATTCTTCGTGTTTTTTTTTTTTAACGCAATATAAACTTGGTGAAAATTACAAACATAAAAATAAAGGAAATACGTAAAATAAAACGAGCACTTGATAAAGCAGCGATATAAGAACTCACCTGTAGGGAGCCGAATCTACTGAACTAACTACGGAATCATAAAACGTAATAGGACTGCGGGCTAATAGCCTGAGGACTAAGGTTCGCCTTGAAATGAAGGATACTTTGCTAAAATGCAGTCAGGTCAAAATAATAACCGAGTTTGAATGAAGTTGAGCTTGGACAATGGGAGTGGAAATAAAGATAACAAAGACAGAAAGTGAGAGTGTCACAGGATAATGAACGAACTGAAAATGGAGAGTTTCAGTATTCAAAAATCCTTTTGCAAGAAAATACTTCAGAAAACTGGTTTCAAAAGTTTTTCTTATGAAAGCTAAAAAATAGCAGAGTAACGAACTGAATTAAGTTCAGAGTCCTTCCGCTATAGTCACTACCCTCTTTTTTTCGTCTCCCTTGAACAGTTTTCATGCAGGTATTTATAGGAACCGGGTGATCCCCATGAAGGGTCAGGATTTATTTTGAGGGAGATGGAGGGTTAGGATTTTAAAGGACATTTTCTGAGGCTCGGGAATTAAAGAGAATCATAACGACCGGCTGAGATGCCTTTCAGAATATTTGTCCTTCTCTCTTCTAATCTGACAGCCCAAAATTTTCTTGTCAAGGGTGATCCGAGGGCTGGGAGTGAAAGGCGCTGGTCTTGTCGTCTTCTTCTTTGATCCAAGGGCTCTGGGCTCGTCCTTACAAGTAAGATCAACGGTGGAGATTGGGATGTACAGCACTGTCATGACATACTCTGGCACATGTCAGTAATGCGGGCGATTTTGGGGCATGCGGTGGAGATTTCGTCTGCGACGCTTTAACTACCTCGGCTCTGATTATGACGACAGTTAGCGAGAGTTGTCTTATTCCCTTTTTTTTCGGACCTTCCCTCTCTTCTGGTCTTTTTAACATGATCCTTTTCCGATCTCTCATGCTGGGCTCCGCTCTTCCGACCTCTCCAACTCCGATCTTCTCCTTCATCCGGTCCGGTTCAGTCAAAGCATTTATTCCTTCGATTTCCAAGGCATCTGCTTCGTTTTCTGCTCGCAATAAATGCTCGGATTTTCCCTATATATATATACCTTCAACCGGGAAGCCCCCCCCGCATTTGATTTTCTCCTCTTCCTTCTCACATTTCCTGTTCTAACTGCTCCAGCAGTAGTCCCGGCCATGATAGTGGCTTTTGATCTTTTTTCGATTGTTCTTTTTATTCCCCGACTAAAAATTTACGATCTCGGTGATCGGGAAATTATGATAACCTCATTTGATGACAGTGAGAGAACCGGACTAACTTACCAACCTGGATCGAGGACTTCGATCTAGTCGATCTCGAATCGTTCGACCGATATAATCGGCGAACTGACTTCGGGCGAGAAGACTGCTAATATTCCCCTTAACATTGGTGACTGTGACTTGAAGTTCATTTGGCTTCTCACCACATTGGGTGTCCCGACAGCGGCTCGGTTCCGAGCAATAACATTGATGACGACCTCTCTCATCTTCATGAGAGTCATAATCCCCCCATCTGAGCTGTACATCTATCTGATGTCGATGGCTGGCCTAACACATCTTTTGATTCAGCCACGAGACTAGGCTTTGACATAGGTCTTTATTATATGGGATGTACTGTCGATCTCTAGAGATCGCCCAAATGATGTAACTTGACTTTCAATGTAATCTGATCTCTAGAGATTGCCCAAATGATCTAATCCGACCTTTAATGTAACCCGATCTCTGGAGATCGCCCAAATGATGTAATTTGACCTTTTGTAAATAAAATTTATTTCGTCAATTATCATTTTTATTATTATTGCATTGATTATTTTCCGATCTCTGATGTGTTTATCCGATCCGGTTCCTAACTGAACAACCTTTAACCGATCTGCCTTAATTCACCGATCTATAATTAGCCGATCTCTTTTATTATGGAATTTCTGGAATATTCGTGAGACGTGTCAGAAAAGCTTGCAAGTCCCGCTAACCGATGCACCGCCTGGAACACTGTGAGCATTAAATGCTCAGACGGGTATAAATAGGGCATGGGTCAGCCAGTTGCTCTCTTATGTCATTTTCAGCATCCCGCGAGCGATTCCAAAATTCTCTCGATTTCTCGATTCTTAGGCACCGATCAAGCTCAGTGGGGTTTTGATCCTTCTTTTAGTTTAAATTCTCTATTTTCTTTGAAAATGAGCGGCGCCGAGGGTCAGAGAGCGGCAAGCCCCCCTTCCGTTCAGATCTCGTGGTCGTATAATGAAGTGGAGGTGGTCGGACCAAGTGTGCTACCTGAACCTCCAAAGGCCTCTGTTCTAGCTCGGGGGCAAGGAGCACCATCAAGGCATGTACATTCTTCAGGGAGAGAAAATCTTCCCATGGACGAACTGCCATCAATCCTTCAAGAAACTGACCTGCAGTCGTTCAGCCAAGAGTATAACATTCGGCCTGATTCATACGAGCTGATTAAGCGTCACGGCGATCTTCGTGCCGATCACTTCTTCGAGGAGAACGATATGATCATGGTATACGAAGAACAATTAAAAGCCGGGCTGTGGTTCCCTCTTGATGACTTCTTCAAGGAAGTTTTAAAATTTCACCAAGTGTGCATTGCCCAAGTTCACCTGAACTCGTGGCGGATCCTAGTAGCCTTCAGAGGCCTCTGCCGAGCTAAGGGACTCAGTCCTACAGCTAAGGTATTCGCCGAACTACATAGGTTAACTCGTAGAAAGGACGACGAGTATTGGTTCTTCCAGGCGAAGCCACATTGTGGGCTCTTTACCGATCTGCCCTCCTCCCTGAAGAATTGGAAGAATCGCTTCTTTATTCTGAGGAGCAAAATTCCGAATGGCTTTGAGGGTTTCCCTCGCAGTTGGCTGCACCAGGGCCCCTTACTTCCGAAGCGCATCACCCTGAATAGGGAAGAAGGCCTGATGGTGATGGAACTGAAAGATCAGGCAGCCAGAGAGAAGTTCTCTTGTTTGGATGCAGTGACAGCCAAACTGCATTACTGGACAATGGAGTTGATTACTGGCGAAGATCGCGGGCTTCAGCTCTCTGACCTCGGCATTGGTATTTTCTGTATCTCTGATCTTTAGGCCTTAGCGATCTCACTGACCTCTTCTTTGTGCAGGTATGGCAAGCGGCGAGGCTTCCAAGGAGAGCCGAAAGCGGAAGAGGGAGGTCTCCCAGAAAGTGCAGGAGATGAAGCGTTTCGAGCTGCTTCAAACGCCCAGTCATGATCCCGAAGAGATGCAAGGAGGCTCGTCTCAACCCTCGGGACCGCTGGTCATAGAAGTGGTCCGATCTCCTCCTCGCTAAGAAGAGCCGCCTCCACCTTCTCCAGTCGCTTCGAGTGCAGAAGGGGGTCCTTCCCAACCTCGTGTGAGGACCCTTGCCCGTGGCGCTCAAGTTTTGATCCACTCGCTGGAGAAGAACCGGACTGTTCGGGAAAATCCGGGCTTGGCCAAGGTCTTGGGGGCCTCGATCTGCCTTCAAGAGGATCGGGATAGGTTATCCCTGAACAATCTTAATGACATCCTAACCCGGACAATGAGCCTGAATGTGGAGAGTTTGGTGAACCAGTACATAGTCCGGGAGAAGGCTCACCATCTCAGTAAGGAGGTGGAGAAGATGGGTCACGAAGTGGCTTCCCTCCGATCCCAACTTTCATCCGCTCAGAACTACATATCTGAAATTGAGGGGCGAATGAAGTTCTACGAGGATAAGCTAGCTGAGCAAGCTCAAGTTCTGGCCGAGCGAGCTCATGTCCTTGAAAAAGTTCAGGTGCTCTGAGCCGGTGAAGTTGCTCACCTCACTGAGGAGCTCAAAGCTAAAGAAGAAGAGGCGGTTACAAGGGAGGCTGGCGCTTATGTGAACGCTCATAGGGATCTCTTAGCCGAGTTCAAGAAGCGATATCCCGAGGAGGACTTCTCTTGGAAGGTAGATCTGGCTCCCCAGGACGAAGGTGAAAATAGTGAGGAGGAGGCTGAAGGTGAGAGAGGGAGTGACCAAAATGTAGATCAGGCTGGGGGATTGACCTGTATAAATTTTAATATGAAATGAAATGAAATTCCCTTTTTGTTCAATGATTGGATGTGATCGGAAAGTCTCTAAATTGTATAAGCACTTGATTGTCTGAGCATATTAGAACAACATCTAAAAGTGATTATTAATCTAAGTGTAAGAGGTCGGAAAACACAATAAGCATGAGATCGGCTGGGAACCAATGCTAAACGAGACTTGATTAAAATTGAAAATTTGACTTGAACACTTAAGATCGGGATCATCATTGAACCGTATCGAAACCTTAATTTTATTATTCCCAAACTTTTAAATGAGAGATCGGCAATAAGACTGGTGGCACGAAGGCCTAATGTTGGTTCAATCTCGTTTGACAAGAAAAATCGGAAATATAATTGACTGATCAGGGGACTTAACAATTGGTTTGAGAGATCGGTGAGGCTTTAAATGATATGGGGACTTAGTATTGATTAGATTCCTTTTGAGGAGAGATCGGAAATGTGGTTATTTGGCAAAGGGAGACTCAGTGTTAGGAATCGGTTTCAAAGTTTATTGATTTCATGGTTCGGCCAAAATATGGTGTCGACAGCTGCCCCTCTTTACATAATTTCTACTAGAAAAAAAATTTCCGTGTAGGGATTATGTAAAGATTCAGACCCATATTTTGGACGATTAAAATTTGAAATTTGAAATTAAAGTCAGGAAACTAAAACCCACTTGGGTCGGCACCTTGAGGCTGGTAACAGGAAATTAAAATGCTAGAAAATTAAAATTTTAGGCTTTAGAATCGGATAAGAACTCTCATCCGATCTCTTTTAAATATTTATTAAAATTTTTAGGCTTGAGAATCGGATAAGAACTCTCCTCCGATCTCTTTTAAATATTTATTAAAACTTTTAGATGAGAATCGGATAAGAACTCTCCTCCGATCTCTTTTAAATATTTATTAAAACTTTTAGATGAGAATCGGATAAGAAATCTCCTCCGATCTCTTTTATTTTAATGGGAATCGGATAAGGACTTTTCCAACCTCTCGAAATTTGATTATAGCTACACATCACAAGAGCCTAAGACTAAGGGTTCTGGCATTCAAAGATGCCGGGGATCGGAATAAGGATTCTTTTAACTCATTGGTACCTCATGACTAGACAGGGGATACCAGACTGAATTTTACCGACCTCATATGTGGTCGCCTTACCAGTACCTTTTGATACCCGATCTATTCCATTTATTTATCTGAGATTTGGTTTTATTCCACCTTATGACGTCTTACTGATGCATACATTTTGCATAATCATTTAGGTTTAATTTCATAGCCATTTTTTTTTATTATTAGTCATTTTTAGCTAATTTCATTAGTTAATTAGTTAGTTTTTCATAATTGTCGATTTTGGATTAATTTGCAATTTTTACTTTGTTTTGTAGGAAAAATGGTGTTTTTGAAGGACTGAAGAGAAATTTTGCCATTGAGGAGTGACTTCTACAGCTAAAGATATCAAAAACAAGTTTTCAAGCTGAAATATGCATTGACCAAATTGTGCATAACTTGCCGCATAAGCTATGCAGATCTGCATAAGGAGAAAAATCACTGTTTTAATACCTGCCGAAATGTGCATAAGGAGACTGCATAGCTTATGCACATTCACGCCTCCCTTATGCACTCTCACGGAATTGTGCATAACCTATGCACCAAGTCATGCAGTTTCGCATAAGTGAACCAGAACCAGTTAAAATCGCATAAGGGATGCATAACTTATGCAGTCCACTTATGCAGTCCCATAAAGAGTTCATTAATGAGCTGGCAGAAGATTCCCTCAGATAATTCCTCCTAGAACACACCATTTTAGGGCTCCATGTCAGAAAAATGCTATAAATAGTCTCATTTTCCCATTTTAGAAAAGGGGAGACAAGGAGCAGAAAAGGAAAAGAGAAGAGAGGCAGAATTTGAGGAGTCACTTTCACCTTCCACACCATTTTCAACCAAGATTTGCAGATTTCTTTCTTCCCTTATATTTTTCTACATTTCTAGTGTTTAATTTCTTATTCCTTAGCTTAGATTAAAGCTTTATTTCCATTTAAACTCAATATATCTTGAAAGCATTATGGATAGTGAGTAGTTTACTTTTGATTATGGAGTAAGGGTTGTAATATTTGAGATATTTTGAGGATTTTGATTGGGTAATCCATATTTTGTGGTCTTAATGAGTTTTATTCATTTCTTGTGTGCTTAATGACATGCTTAGTGTAGGATCCCATTAAGTGATGTTCTTAATCCATGGTTGAAGTACCGAAAGGAGAAGACCCTGTGATAGATAATCAAGAAATTGGACTTAATTAACTTAAACCTAGAAATAGGCTAAGGATTAAGAGGATTCACAGATTAATTAAAGAACTTAATGGGTCTTAATTAACTCTAAGTCCACGAAAGTAGGATTAGATTGATTAAGGCACTCTTTGTCTCACTCGAAATGGAATTCAAAGGATTTAAGAAATAATCTCCTTAAAACCCATAAGTTTCATAAGATTGGATAACCAATTTAAAATCCCAAAATAGCTCGAATATGAAATCCCGAACTCCGGAATCGCCTTTTTATCATTGCTAATTTTCAATTGAATTTAATTGCTTGCCATTTTAAATCTTGCCATATTTGAACTTGCTTATTTCAATTTGATGAAATTTTAGTTTAGTTAATACATCATTAGATAGATTATTCATTTTGCACATATAGATTTCATACTCCAATACCCATTCAATCTATTGTTTTAATTTTGAAATTAGTTCAATTTAGTCAACTTTTTATATCAAAAATTCAATCATTAACACAACTCCTCGTGGGAACGATATCTTTACTATATTACTTGTACGACCCGTGCACCTGCGGTTGGGCCACATCAAGTTTTTGGCGCCGTTGCCGGGGAGTTGTTTGTTTAATATTGAATTCTTGATTATTTTAGTTGTTTTTAGTTTTATTTTGTTATCTTTTCATTTTGTGTTTGTTTGTTCTTTTTCAGGTACTTTTAATCTTTTATGAGAAGAGCTAGAAGCACAAGTGACACATCCTTATTGTTCAATCCTGAAATTGAGAAATTTTGTAAAGCCAACAAGAAAGAAACCAGAAAAAGGAAAGAAGCCTTGAGAGAAACCGAAATTGAAGCAGACATGGCTGATGAAAGAATTAGAATTGGTGTTGGTAATGCTGGAAATGATCGAAACAATGAAAATGCAGCCCAAGGGGAAGAAGTTGTTAATGCAAACGTGCCTAGGGGAAGTATGATGGATCATGCTTTTCCTCGTTTTGATGACTTGAGAGAGAGCATAGCAAGACCAAGAATTGATGCAAATAGTTACAAGATGGATTTTGGAGTTCTTCAAATGATTCAAAATTCTCAATTTGGAGGACATCCTTCTGAAAATCCACACACACATCTGAAGAAGTTTGCTATGATTTGTGATATGCAAAAACAACCTGGAGTGTCTGATGATGCAGCAAGATTGAAGCTATTCCCATTCTCTTTGAAAGATAGAGCATTGGATTGGCTTGACTCTTTACCTCACAACTCCATTACAAATTGGGAGCAACTCACTGATGCATTTCTTGCACAATATTTTCCACCTGGAAAAACTCAAGAATTGAGGAATCAAATGACAGTTTTCAGACCAAGAGAGGATGAAACTCTTTATGAATCATGGATGAGATGGAAGGAATTAGAGAGACTATGCCCACATCATGCCATTCCGAAATGGATAATAAACCAGAATTTTTACACAAATGTCACTCCTACAATTAGAGGGATTATTGATGCTCAAACAGGAGGAGAATTTATTATGAAGCATGAAGATGAAGCTTATGAGCTATTGGAGAAAATTGCAAAGAATACTCATCTTTGGAGTAGTCCAAGAGGACCAGCTCCAACTCAAAAGAGGCAAGCTGCTGGGATGTATGATCTTGATCCGTTCAACATGATTAATGCAAAGTTTGATGCACTTACAAATGTTTTGGCTAAGAAGATGGAAGATTTGAGTATGTTAGTTAGTTCATCATCATCATCTGGAAGTTCACAACAAGTGGCTTATGCAGAAGGAACTACCAGCTGTGGAGTAGATTATGGAGAACAAGCTGCATATGTTAGTAATTATGAAAACAAGCAAATGGGGAATCCTTATTCTCAAACTTACAATCCAACTTGGAGGAATCATCCCAACTTTTCATGGGGAAATCAGCAAAGTCAAGTTCCAAATCAGAATTTTCAACCACAACAGCAGCAAGGAGTTCCATATCAGCAAAATAGGCAACCATTGCCTAATTTTCAGCAGAAAATATGAATCCTCCTCCAAAACAAAGAAGAACAAAGTTCCACCACAGAAGCTTTATTACAACAGATTCTTGCTAACCAAAATAAGCATGATGAGGAGATGAGAGAGATGAAAGCAAGGCTAGAACAGATGCAGACACATAACAGAATCTTTGGAAAATCAG
Source organism: Hevea brasiliensis (assembly GCF_030052815.1). Classification (NCBI taxonomy): domain Eukaryota; kingdom Viridiplantae; phylum Streptophyta; class Magnoliopsida; order Malpighiales; family Euphorbiaceae; genus Hevea; species Hevea brasiliensis. The sequence goes on along the minus strand of NC_079507.1, from coordinate 75,688,417 downwards.
ATTGCACAACAAGCATCTTCCTCAAGTGCCAAGTCTTTTGGAAAACTACCAAGTCAACCAGAAAACCCAAGAGAGCAGTGTCAAGCTATTACTTTAAGAAGTGGGAAAGTTGTAAATGATGAGAAGAGTGAAAATAGTGAGAAGAGAGAAAATGAGAAAGAAACTGATGAGAGTGAAAAACAAGAGAGTGCAGAAAAATGTAAGGAGAAAATTGAAGAGAAGGAAGAGAAGTATATACCTCCTGAGCCCTACAAGCCACAGCCTTCCCTTCCCACAAAGATTTCAAAAGCCAAGCTTGATAAGCAATTTGTGAAGTTCTTAGAGGTTTTGAAGAAGCTATATATAAATGTGCATTTTATTGATGCTCTTTCACAAATGCCCTCTTATGCCAAATTCTTGAAAGAAATTCTCTCAAACAAGAGGAAACTTGAAGACCATGAGACTGTAGCCTTAACTGAAGAATGTAGTGCTATCCTCCAAAGGAAACTTCCTCCAAAGCTCAAGGATCTAGGGAGTTTTTCAATTCCATGCCACATTGGGGAATCATGTTCTACAAAAGCTTTATGTGATCTAGGGCTAGTGTTAGCCTTATGCCCCTCTCCATTTATGAAAAGCTCAATATGGGAGATCTTATGCCAACCCACATTTCTCTTCAGTTAGCTGACAGATCAATCAAGTATCCTGAAGGGATTTTGGAGAATGTGCCTCTGAAGGTTGGAAAGTTCTATATACCTATTGACTTGGATGAGTTTTTCTTGGATGAACAACTTTTCTCTCTTGTTGCTAAACTACCTTGGTATGCAGACTTTGTGAATTATCTATCTTGTGGAGTTTTACCTCTAGGTATGAAATGGCAACAAAAGAAAAAGTTTTTGCATGAGGTGAAGTTTTATAGATGGGATGACCCTTTACTCTTTAGGAGATGCTGTGATGGTTTAATAAGGAGATGTATTCCTGAAGAGGAGATACAGAGTATTATGCATCATTGCCATGCTTCTGATTATGGAGGACATTTTGGAATCTCTAAAACAGCTAGTAAAATTTTGCAAGCTGGTTTCTTTTGGCCAAATCTTTTTAAGGATGTGAGGAAATTTGTGTTGGAATGTGATAAATGCCAAAGGAGTGGAAATTTGTCAAAAAGAGATCAAATGCCCCTAAATAATATTCTTGAAGTGGAATTATTTGATGTTTGGGGAATAGATTTTATGGGGCCATTTCCTCCTTCATTTGGTAATAAATACATCCTAGTTGGAGTTGACTATGTGTCAAAGTGGGTGGAAGCTATTGTAACTCCAACTAATGATGCTAGAGTGGTAGTGAAATTCTTGAAGAAATTTGTCTTGAGCAGATTTGGAGCTCCTAGGGCTGTAATTAGTGATGGGGGTTCCCATTTTTGTAATAAGCAATTTGAGAGCTTAATGAGGAAGTATGGTGTAGTGCATAAGATAGCTACCCCATACCACCCTCAAACTTCAGGACAAGTTGAAATTTCTAACAGAGAGCTCAAACATATCTTGGAGAAAACAAAGGAACAATTCTCGGAAAGATTGGTCTATCAAACTAGATGATGCTTTATGGGCATATAGGACTGCCTACAAAACCCCTATAGGAACTACTCCCTTTAGGTTGGTGTATGGTAAGTCTTGTCATTTACCTGTGGAGCTAGAACATAGAGCATATTGGGCCATTCAGACCTTGAATTTTGATCTTAAGCAAGCTGGTGAGAAAAGGTTATTACAACTTAATGAGCTTGAAGAACTGAGGATGGATGCTTATGAAAATGCCCGTATTTACAAAGAAAGAACTAAAGTTTGGCATGATAAGCATCTTAGGAAAAAGGAATTCAAAGAAGGTGATTTAGTTTTGTTGTTCAACTCTAGATTGAAATTGTTCCCTGGAAAACTTAAGTCAAGGTGGACTGGTCCATATAGAGTTTCTAAGGTTTTCCCTTATGGAGCAATTGAAGTTTGGAGTAAAAAATCTGGGAATTTTAATTTCAATGTGCATAGATTGAAGCATTACATAACCGAGACCCAATAAAGGGAGCAAGTCGTTATAAGCTCTCCAATCCTCACCTTTTTCACTGAAATTCATGAAGAGTCCAGCTAAGGACTATAAATTAGCCCTCTTGGGAGGCATCCCAAGTCCTTTTATTTTGCTTTTGCTGATTTACTTTCATTTTCATTGATTTTGTTTTTATCTTAAATCTCCCCAAATTCAATTTTTGACATTGTTAAATTTTGTCCCTTGTAGATGTATTTCAATGAAGAAAGGCTGGTGAACTGTTGGGGAAGTGATTCTTAACTTGAAAATTTTATCTTTCAAACTCTCCCAAAAATTGATTGATTTTTGCTGCATAACCTGTGCAGGAGCTGCTATCTGGTTTATGCAGAGGAAAAGTGAAATCTGCAGCAAGGAAAAGTCTGCAGCAGATAGATTCTGTCCTTGGGCTGCAATCTGGTTTATGCAGAGGAAAAATGAAATCTGCAGCAAAAAGGGTGTCTGCAGCAAATGGCTTGTGTTCTTGGTGAGGTTGGGTGTGTAACTTTTAAGTAAATGTGCTTTTAATGTTAATATGGTGGTAAGTGAGCCATTTTTGCAGTTATGAAATTATCTGGGTTGTGGAATTCAAGGTGGACAATATTGCATTTTTCTTGGCATGACTTGAGGAGTTCATCATTTGTGAATAGATACAACTTTATGCAGATTTTATTGAGTTTTAATGTGCTAAATGTTGATTTGCAGAATTTGAGTTAAAATGGCATGGGTCACAAATGCCTTTTATGCAGGATCCATCTTCTACAAGCTTGTGTGATGCATTTTTGATGAACTTTGTATATATTGATGTGTTTTTGATGAAAATTTTTCATGATTTATGCTTTATAGAATTACATTTCTTCATTTTAGGGTATTTTTCACACTTGCAAATCATGTTCCATTGCAATCTTAATCTTGTTGAATTGTGCATAAGCAACTGCATAGCTTATGCAATCCTGCATAACCACAATTTTTGCCATTTTCATCCCTGTTGCAAAGTGCATGAGAAGAGTGCATAGCTTATGCAACTCTGCATAGCCTAATTTTGTCAAATTTCATATCTTTAGAAACTTGCATAAGCAGAGTGCATGACCTATGCACATTTGCATAACTTCAAATTCTTCAAATTCTTCATTTTCTCTCTCTGCCGAAGTCTGCATAAGCAGAGTGCATAACTTATGCACTTCTGCATGACCAGAAACTCCAAAAATTCAAACCTGCCGAGGGGTGCATAAGCAGAGTGCATGACTTATGCACTTCTGCATGACCAGAAACTCCAAAAATTCAAACTTGTCGAGACCTGCATAAGCAGAGTGCATAACCTATGCACTTCTGCATAACCACCTTCCACAAAAATCAGAACCCACCGAAACATGCATAAGCAGAGTGCATGACTTATGCACAACTGCATAACCACATTTTCCAAACATCAAAACCCACCGAAATGTGCATAAGGAGAGTGCATGACTTATGCACAACTGCATGACCACCAACCCAAGATTTCAAAACTTGCCGAACAGTGCATAAGGACAGTGCATGACTTATGCACTTGTACATGAGCTATTTCTCTGAAGTTCAAATCATTCTGAAACATGTATAAAAGAGTGCACAGGTTATGCATATATCACTTTTCACTTATGCAGTTTCTACACAAACTCGATTCAAATCAAATTTCTTTTCGGCAATTCTCTCTTCCCTCCTCCACCTCCCGATATCCCTGCTCACCCCTTTTCCCCCACGACCTCAATTCCGGCATACCCTTTTTCTCCACTCGCATTTTCGTCGGATAAACCCTAACTTCTCCCTGCATTCTCATTTCCGCCCTCATCTCCTCCATCTTCACTATCAAGAACCATGGAGTCGCCTCCCCATTCCCGTCCAGCTTCTCCTCTCGAGGTCTCGCCATTGTTAACGATACCTCCCAATCCCGATTCCCCTCCACAAGCGACACCCCCACCACCTCCCACAACCACCTATAAGCGGAAAGTTAGGTCGAAATCTGTGCGACCAATGTCCTCTGCCCCTCCTCTATCCAAACGCAAAGAACCACCTACCCCATTGTCGGAACCACCACCCAAAAAGCCAAAAACTCCAGCCTCCACACCCTCTTCCAGCAAAAAGACAATTTCAGTAGCTTCACAAGTATCAAAGCTACCTTGGCCTCTTCCTGATACAATTCAAAAAGCAGCTTTTAAGAGACTCAAGGATAGGAGGGTACAACCCACTAGGTATATTTCTGCCGATTCTCTACAATCTCTTGGTTTATTTGACAATGTAGTTGCATATCTTGATGGTATGGGTTGGATGGAATTTGTGCATAAGCAGGAGATAGTTTATCCAACTCTAGTTTTGGAGTTTATTTCTTCATTCTCTGCTACCCTCAAATTGCATGATGTAGACCATAAGCCAATTATGAAATTTAGATGTTTGGGGCAAAATAGAGAGCTGTCATTGGACCAATTTCATAGCATTTTTGGTTTTGCAATTGATGGGTTATTTCGGGTGCCACATACTGGAGTAGAGGTAGCCAACAAGGGTATTTGGAATGCTGCACAATTCTGGAGAATCATCACAAACCAACCTCAGACTTTCTCTACTGGGAGATCCAAAACTTCTCAAATACTAGACCCTGCACTTAGGTTTATTCATAGGCTGATTGCTAGCACCATATTGGGCAGAGGGACTAGTTCTGGTGCTGTGGGGAAATCTGAATTATTTATGTTATGGTGTGCATTTCACAAGGTCAAGGTTTCTCCTGGTTATTTCTTTTGTGAGCATGTGTTGCATATTGCCACTAAATCCATAGGTGATATTGTCCTGGGTGGGCTTATAACAGTTATAGCTAAGCATTTTGGTTTTAATCCTGAAGAGCACCCAATACCAGCACTTGTGGACACTTTATATTTTGATACTGCACACCTATCCAAAACAGGATTCAGTTTGCCACATTCTGACATTGCACAACTCGCAGTAAATCGAGCCCATTGCACAACCGTAAGCCCAACCTTTTCCATCACCCCCACAAAGACTCCACCGAACCTATCCCACCCCTCACCGCACAGACACCCCAAAGCCTCTGCCAAATTTCATACCTCCTACAGCTAAACCTTCCTCATCCACAGCCCCTCCTGCATTCAACACTAAAGCCTTATTCACCTATCTTGAAAGGCTTAGTGATGACATATACTTTGTGGATAGGAAGCTTGACACTGGTCTTGATACACTTAAGGATCGTCATGATCAACTATTTGACCTTGTCATGGAAACCAGTGGACAAGGTAAAGAATTGAAGGAGATGGTGAAGCAACTCATGATCTTTCTGGGAATGCCACCTCCACCTCCATCACCTCCTCCAGCACCATCATTTCGACAGCAACCAACAGCTACCAGCCCCTTAGCAACATCCTTGGACAAGGGCAAAATAATAGAACTAGATTAGTTTTTGTTTTACTTTTGTTCCAACTTGTAGGACTTTTCCTTTGTAAATATGTTCAAACATTTATAGTTTGTTTTGAATTATGTTTGTTTGTTTTGAATTAGTTTGTTTTAAATTCTGTTTTTCTTGAAGTTTCATTGGATAGCTATTACATTAGTTTTCTTTGATTTTCATTGCACTTATTGCCCTTCTGTACATATTTGCCCATACTCTGTATATATTTCAATGCTTCTACTGCTGGTTGTACATTTCCCCTTGCTAATCATCATGCAGCAGCTTTTGTATACACTGCACAGGCTATGAATTTCCTTATGCAGATATTTTGCACAGCCTGTGCAACCCTTTCTGCTACTTATGCATAACTGCACAGGCTGTATTCCCCTTATGTAAATGTCCTGCATAGCCTATGCAACCCATATTGCCACTCATGCAGAACTGCACGGCTTATGCACCCTACTTATGCACATGTTCGACAAGACTTAACTCTGCATAACTCGTGCGCCTTCTTATGCATCCCTTTATATCTTGAATTCTCCTCCGCCCATACTGTAACTCTTTCTTTTGCTCTTAATTTTTACAATTCTGATCAATATTATTTGCTTTGAGTTTTGGTTATCTACTTGAGACATTGAGGACAATGTCCAATTTTGAGTTTGGGGGTGCACATTTTGATTTTTGGCTTTATTTTTCACATTTTGAGTATAGGAGCATCTCATCCCATTCCATTTACATATATTGTAAATATTTACATACACATCCATACATACATATACATAACACATTTACACACACATTATACATCACTTAGAAATTGTACACATTGCATACAAATAGACTTCCTCCATTTAGTTAATGCATTACTCATTTTTAGGAATCATGCATCATGCATTAAATTCTTTTGCCAAATCCCTTGAGTATTGAAAATGTGCCTATGAGAGTGATTTGACCCACCTTTTAGTTGGGTTTGTGGATTGAAAGTTTCCTAAAAGGTGCAAGGTTTTGAAGTGTCTATCCCTTGCCTATATCTTCTTAGCCAAAAAGCCACCCAACTAGTCATTTGGAGATGGAAGTGTTTAGAGGGAGTTATTGGATATAAGGTAGTCAAATGATGTCTCACCAATCCTAGAACAAATTTTCTAAACCTTTCAAGGCGAAATACCAGCTTATACTTGAAAAGAGAGATGATTAGGCATTCTTTGATTTAAAACCTTCTCATTTTAAACCTTTGGCCCTTTTTCCTAATTAAAATTTACCCTTGCAAACCCCTTTGAGCCTTTTTATTCCTAATTTTTCTTGAAATCCTTATTGTTACCTAGCCAATGAACCAAACACTCCAACCCTTTTCATGAGAATAATATTGAATATTAGGTACACTTTCTAAAAAAATAATAAAAATAAAAATTAAAAAAAAAAAGAAAAAATATACAATAAAAGGGAGAAGAAGTGCTTGTCATCTTGTAAAAGTGCTAGTATATGTGCTTTTCACCATTGTCATTCAAAATGAAAGAAATCCACCCAAAGTATTAAAAGAAATGAGTTTGGGGGTGGCAAATTTTAGGGACAAGCATCAAAAGAAAATGCAAAATACAAGTTTAAAGTATTAAAATGTCCCTCCATTTTATGTGTTTTGTAAAATATGCTAGCACTTGACAATCCTCATTGTGTATTTCTCTCCTATATAAAAAAGAGAGAAAAAGAAAAAAATATATAATAAAGTGTACCTTATGTTTCAAAATTGAAAATATTCTCATGCTTTGAATCCTTTTTACCCATCTTTCTTCTTAGCTTCATTTTGAACCCCATGGCCCCATTACACCCCTAAAAAGACCTTTGATCTCTTGATAGTGCTTGCTACATTAGTGGAGATAGGAGTAGGGAATTTGCCTATGGGATTGGGAAAATTATCCATTCATTCATTTAATTCCATCATTCTATATAGAGACACTTTGGTTATTGATGGTCCTAGAATTCCTTTTGAGCATGACTCTCTATTTTGATTGGTTGGTTTGGGGATTTTGAATGATAATTGACTTGATGGCTAAGCGGTGAAAGCTTGGATAAGCATTAGATTCTTTGCATTTTGAAGGATGGGTATATGGATTGTTGGTATGGCTAAAGGTGTGTTTAGTTACTTTAATAGGTAATTTTCATAGCTCTTTGGATAAGGCACCCCTAAAAATTTTGCATTACATTTTAAAGTTTGCTTGGGGACAAGCAAAAGCTTGAGTTTGGGGGTATTTGATGCATACATTTTGCATAATCATTTAGGTTTAATTTTATAGCCATTTTATTTGATTATTAGTCATTTTTAGCTAATTTCATTAGTTAATTAGTTAGTTTTTATAATTGTCGATTTTGGATTAATTTGCAATTTTTACTTTGTTTTATAGGAAAATGGTGTTTTGAAGGATCAAGAGAAATTTTGCTATTGAGGAGTGACTTCTACACCAAAGATATCAAAACAAGTTTTCAAGTGAAATATGCATTGACCAAATTGTGCATAACTTGTCGCATAAGCTATGCAGATCTGCATAAGGAGAAAAATCATCGTTCCAATACTCGAAATATGCATAAGGAGATGCATAGCTTATGCACATTCACGCCTCCCTTATGTACTCACGGAATTGTGCATAACCTATGCACCAAGTCATGCGATTCGCATAAGTGAACTGTAACAGCTAAATCGCATAAGGGATCTGATAACTTATGAAGTCCACTTATGCGATCCCATAAAGAGTTCATTAATGAGTCGCGTAAGATTCCTCAGATAATTCCTCCTAGAACACACCATTTTAGGGCTCCATGTCAGAAAAATGCTATAAATAGTCTCATTTTCCCATTTTAGAAAAGGGGAGACAAGGAGCAGAAAAGGAAAGGAGAAGAGAGGCAGAATTTGAGGAGTCACTTTCACCTTCCACACCATTTTCAACCAAGATTTGCAGATTTCTTTCTTCCCTTATATTTTTCTACATTTCTAGTGTTTAATTTCTTATTCCTTAGCTTAGATTAAAGCTTTATTTCCATTTAAACTCAATATATCTTGAAAGCATTATGGATAGTGAGTAGTTTACTTTTGATTATGGAGTAAGGGTTGTAATATTTGAGATATTTTGAGGATTTTGATTGGGTAATCCATATTTTGTGGTCTTAATGAGTTTTATTCATTTCTTGTGTGCTTAATGACATGCTTAGTGTAGGATCCCATTAAGTGATGTTCTTAATCCATGGTTGAAGCACCGAAAGGAGAAGACCCTATGATAGATAATCAAGAAATTGGACTTAATTAACTTAGACCTAGAAATAGGCTAAGGATTAAGAGGATTCACAGATTAATTAAAGAACTTAATGGGTCTTAATTAACTCTAAGTCCACGAAAGTAGGATTAGATTGATTAAGGCACTCTTTGTCTCACTCGAAATGGAATTCAAAGGATTTAAGAATTAATCTCCTTAAAACCCATAAGTTTCATAAGATTGGATAACCAATTTAAAATCCCAAAATAGCTCGAATATCAAATCACTAACTCCGCAATCACCTTTGTATCAGTGCTAATTTTCAATTGAATTTAATTGCTTGCCATTTTAAATCTTGCCATATTTGAACTTGCTTATTTCAATTTGATGAAATTTTAGTTTAGTTAATACATCGTTAGATAGATTATTCATTTTGCACATATAGATTTCATACTCCAATACCCATTCAATCTATTATTTTAATTTTGAAATTAGTTCAATTTAGTCAACTTTTTATATAAAAAATTCAATCATTAACACAACTCCTCGTGGGAACGATATCTTTACTATATTACTTGTACGACCCGTGCACTTGCGGTTGGGCCACATCAAGTTTTTGGCGCCGTTGCCGGGGAGTTGTTTGTTTAATATTGAATTCTTGATTATTTTAGTTGTTTTTAGTTTTATTTTGTTATCTTTTCATTTTGTGTTTGTTTGTTCTTTTTCAGGTACTTTTAATCTTTTATGAGAAGAGCTAGAAGCACAAGTGACACATCCTTATTGTTCAATCCTGAAATTGAGAAATTTTGTAAAGCCAACAAGAAAGAAACCAGAAAAAGGAAAGAAGCCTTGAGAGAAACCGAAATTGAAGCAGACATGGCTGATGAAAGAATTAGAATTGGTGTTGGTAATGCTGGAAATGATCGAAACAATGAAAATGCAGCCCAAGGGGAAGAAGTTGTTAATGCAAACGTGCCTAGGGGAAGTATGATGGATCATGCTTTTCCTCGTTTTGATGACTTGAGAGAGAGCATAGCAAGACCAAGAATTGATGCAAATAGTTACAAGATGGATTTTGGAGTTCTTCAAATGATTCAAAATTCTCAATTTGGAGGACATCCTTCTGAAAATCCATACACACATCTGAAGAAGTTTGCTATGATTTGTGATATGCAAAAACAACCTGGAGTGTCTGATGATGCAGCAAGATTGAAGCTATTCCCATTCTCTTTGAAAGATAGAGCATTGGATTGGCTTGACTCTTTACCTCACAATTCCATTACAAATTGGGAGCAACTCACTGATGCATTTCTTGCACAATATTTTTCACCTGGAAAAACTCAAGAATTGAGGAATCAAATGACAGCTTTCAGACCAAGAGAGGATGAAACTTTTTATGAATCATGGATGAGATGGAAGGAATTAGAGAGACTATGCCCACATCATGCCATTCCGAAATGGATGATGAACCAGAATTTTTACACAAATGTCACTCCTACAATTAGAGGGATTATTGATGCTCAAACAGGAGGAGAATTTATTATGAAGCATGAAGATGAAGCTTATGAGCTATTGGAGAAAATTACAAAGAATACTCATCTTTGGAGTAGTCCAAGAGGACCAGCTCCAACTCAAAAGAGGCAAGCTGCTGGGATGTATGATCTTGATCCGTTCAACATGATTAATGCAAAGTTTGATGCACTTACAAATGTTTTGGCTAAGAAGATGGAAGATTTGAGTATGTTGGTTAGTTCATCATCATCATCTGGAAGTTCACAACAAGTGGCTTATGCAGAAGGAACTACCAGCTGTGGAGTAGATTATGGAGAACAAGCTGCATATGTTAGTAATTATGGAAACAAGCAAATGGGGAATCCTTATTCTCAAACTTACAATCCAACTTGGAGGAATCATCCCAACTTTTCATGGGGAAATCAGCAAAGTCAAGTTCCAAATCAGAATTTTCAACCACAACAAAGACAGAAGGAGTTCCATATCAGCAAAATAGGCAACCATTGCCTAATTTTCAGCAGAAAAATATGAATCCTCCTCCAAAACAGCAAGAACAAAGTTCCACCACAGAAGCTTTATTACAACAGATTCTTGCTAACCAAAATAAGCATGATGAGGAGATGAGAGAGATGAAAGCAAGGCTAGAACAGATGCAAACACATAACAGAATGCTGGAAAATCAGATTGCACAACAAGCATCTTCCTCATGTGCCAAGTCTTTTGGAAAACTACCAAGTCAACGGAAAACCCAAGAGAGCAAAGGTCAAGCTATTACTTTAAGAAGTGGGAAAGTTGTAAATGATGAGAAGAGTGAAAATAGTGAGAAGAGAGAAATGAGAAAGAAAGCGATGAGAGTGAAAAACAAGAGAGTGAGAAAATGTAAGGAGAAAATTGAAGAGAAGGAAGAGAAGTATATACCTCCTGAGCCCTACAAGCCACAGCTTCCCTTCCCACAAAGATTTCAAAAAGCCAAGCTTGATAAGCAATTTGGGAAGTTCTTAGAGGTTTTGAAGAAGCTATATATAAATGTGCATTTTATTGATGCTCTTTCACAAATGCCCTCTTATGCCAAATTCTTGAAAGAAATTCTCTCAAACAAGAGGAAACTTGAAGACCATGAGACTGTAGCCTTAACTGAAGAATGTAGTGCTATCCTCCAAAGGAAACTTCCTCCAAAGCTCAAGGATCTAGGGAGTTTTTCAATTCCATGCCACATTGGGGAATCATGTTCTACAAAAGCTTTATGTGATCTAGGGGCTAGTGTTAGCCTTATGCCCCTCTCCATTTATGAAAAGCTCAATATGGGAGATCTTATGCCAACCCACATTTCTCTTCAGTTAGCTGACAGATCAATCAAGTATCCTGAAGGGATTTTGGAGAATGTGCCTCTGAAGGTTGGAAAGTTCTATATACCTATTGACTTGGATGAGTTTTTCTTGGATGAACAACTTTCTCTCTTGTTGCTAAACTACCTTGGTATGCAGACTTTGTGAATTATCTATCTTGTGGAGTTTTACCTCTAGGTATGAAATGGCAACAAAAGAAAAAGTTTTTGCATGAGGTGAAGTTTTATAGATGGGATGACCCTTTACTCTTTAGGAGATGCTGTGATGGTTTAATAAGGAGATGTATTCCTGAAGAGGAGATACAGAGTATTATGCATCATTGCCATGCTTCTGACTATGGAGGACATTTTGGAATCTCTAAAACAGCTAGTAAAATTTTGCAAGCTGGTTTCTTTTGGCCAAATCTTTTTAAGGATGTGAGGAAATTTGTGTTGGAATGTGATAAATGCCAAAGGAGTGGAAATTTGTCAAAAAGAGATCAAATGCCCCTAAATAATATTCTTGAAGTGGAATTATTTGATGTTTGGGGAATAGATTTTATGGGGCCATTTCCTCCTTCATTTGGTAATAAATACATCCTAGTTGGAGTTGACTATGTGTCAAAGTGGGTGGAAGCTATTGCAACTCCAACTAATGATGCTAGAGTGGTAGTGAAATTCTTGAAGAAATTTTTCTTGAGCAGATTTGGAGCTCCTAGGGCTGTAATTAGTGATGGGGGTTCCCATTTTTGTAATAAGCAATTTGAGAGCTTAATGAGGAAGTATGGTGTAGTGCATAAGATAGCTACCCCATACCATGTAGCACGGTTTATATAAATAATAAATTAATGATAAATAAATAAGTATATGGATAAATTTCAAAAAATTATAATTATTAAATAATTTTTTTAAATTTATAAATATATTTATATATGTGTTAATTTATTATTGACTTGTTATCTCATATCACATGTAGGCACCTCTCTGGTATTATATAAAACTTTCTCAAGCACGTCCATCCATTGATGGCCTCCAACAACACTATATTGCAATGCCTCAAATTGTCTTTGTCCATTGCTTTAATGACTTTGGTCTTAATATACTTGAATTAGCTACCTGCTTCATGTATATATTTACTTCTTAATCTACGCAACAAAAACATTTATTTGGGACTTTGGAACAGTTAATTAATCTCATATTAATTAATTGATTATTAATTAAGCGTGTAAATCTTATTACTAACCTCCTACCGGCAAATTAATAATTTGCCCGTCCTGCCAAGTTGATCTTCCTGATGGTTTTTAGGCCTTCCATTTCATTTCAGGCTTGCAACTACACTCAACTACCATCTTATTCAAAATCAAAACTGAATTGATCTAATCTGAAATTAAAATCAGTCAAAATTAAATTAATGAAAATGGATCATGAATCGGGTTTGAATCCATTGATTTGGTTCTTTGGGACCGCGTTATCAGCTTCCAGGACAAAAAACTTGTTTCGCAGTAGTAATTTCCTGTCGAAAGTTACAACACCCATAATGGCTAAAAATCAAGAAATGCATCTATATATCATATATTAGTAAAGAAAATAGCAGTATACTAAATACAACATTATATTTATTATGATATTAGAAAATACTAGAACACAAGCAATCTTTACAGTACAAGCTAAGCACAAACTCTTATTGTAAGGCCAAAACTAGTCTGGCCTTTCACACCCTTATTAAAAAAAAAAGCAGCAAGATAGCTACTTTTTAACTTCTGGCGATACTTAGTTATAGGCATCAGGATTTGCCAAGAGATAGGCTTCCACAGTCTTAAAGATCTGCCAGGTCTTCTCTGCTCTAGCCTTGGCTTTTTCTTTATCCAGTTCAGCGTTTCCCTTTGGGAAGAACTTGCTGGTGCACTTGATAATGGATCCTCCATCAGGAGAAGCCACTATTTTGTTCTCATACGAAATTTTTTCTAGCAAATCTGACCATGGATCACCTCCAATAACACTGTAGCAGTGTGTCAAAGTATCTTTGTCCACAACCTCAACCTTGGATTTCATATACTTGAAATCGCCACCTACAAATAATGAGCTTTAGTTTAGTGCTATTAAATCATCCTAAAAACAATATATTTATATATTAAGATTTTTTTCATCTAAACATAATTTATTATAAACTCAAGATACAAGATATATACTGAAATCATATTAACAATATGAATTTCACATGTTTATATATTGAGTTTAGAATGGACCGATTTAGGCAAAAATTTCTATTTTATTTACTTTCTCAAGCTCTTTGCAATGCATGTTTGTTAATTAATTTAGAGGCCCTTTAAAACAAACCTTCTCCAAAGGTAATTTTCTTAATGGTTCCAGGCCCTCCATTTCCTTCAATGATTTCCACAGTCTTGACAGCCTGAGGCAGAATACTAGGGATAGCAGTGTCAGATTCAAGTACAAAGACCTTGAACGTCTTGGCTGGAGGGATTGCAACAGTAATTTCCTTCTCAAGAGTCACAACACCCATGATGGCCTTGAAAAAATATCAGATGGAAGCTAGACTAGAGAGTATATGTATAGATGAAAGTGGTGATGTTAAATGAAGGAGCAAAGGGAGGCATTTATAGGGGGAGCTTTCCCAGAATTTAGGATTTAATTATTTGCATTTGAGTCAAGAAGGCATTGCTTGAGACCTCGAAATAAATAATTAATCTCATATAATTAAAATGAATGTCCAATTATATATTAATCCGTTTTATTTAATAATATCAAATTCGTTTTTAAAATTATGTTTATAAATTCATAAATCAAGCTTTTATTTTTCAAATAGCGTCCTATATATATAGTCATTCTATAAAATATAATGATTCATACATCTTCTAGATATGGACTCCGCTGACAATAATCCATATGGCAGTATTGTAAATAATATATATATATATATATATATATATATATATATATATATATATATATATATAATTATATGATGATCATAAATTTAACACACAAAATAATTTATGAATTTCATCAAAGATTTTACATCTTAAATTTATAGTGTTTAAACAAAAAATTTTCCAATTAATTATATAATTTTTTTCACCCTAATTATATAAATTTATAGAGTCAACAATGCTTGCTATTGGATAAGGTTTAAGATTTTCCCTTTTGGTTTTTAGAATGGCAAGATTTTCAATTATTTAATTAAATAGAAACGAATAATTACAATAGTCAAGTCTCGTGTTTGGGAAAAACCCACAAGCAACCATGGCAGCTGACATTAATTGTTATTGAATTTGAAGGAGTAGAATATTATTATTATTATTATTATTATTATTATTTAACTATTGATTTTGTTTTTATAAAAATGGAAGAAAATTCCATTAATTAGAAATAATAAAAAGTAAGAAAAAATACAAATCAATATATTATATATTTTTATATAAATAAAACTAATTGATTGTACAAAAAATAATATAAACAATTTAAAAATTTTGATAATATTGATAGAGCATATAAATTGACTAATAGACAGATTATGCACTACAATTTTTGATTCCATAATTTGTTTATGAGTCCATTAAATAACTTTCAAATTTAGATCTCTTATTAAAAGAATGATTTGTATCTCATAGAGTACACTTTTAATAAAAAAATAAAATATTTCAAAAATAAAAATATATAAAAATTCCATTAAATGAGAGAAAAAAACACTATAAAAGTTCAAGATTTATTAATAAGAATAGATCTAAGATTTATTTATTTAAAATCTATTAATAATAATAAATTTAAAGAGATATTTTCAAAACTTTTCTCAAAATCTAGATATGAGAGTTATATTAAAAAAAATAACAAAAAAGAAAGTGAGGGGTTGCTAAGGAAAAATATTTATTGATGGCCATCCAAATAAGAGATAAAAGAAAGAAAAAAAATAAGAAAAATAAAAAAAAAATTAAAGAGAAAGCAGAACCTATATAATAAGATCCAACAGCTATTAATTAATGTTATAGCCTAAATTAATATGTTTGGTCAACTGCGGAAAAATATTGTCTATGACATTATAATTAATCAACATTGATGATGATGTGTATAGCAATTGGTATATAATATTATTTAATTAATTATGATAAAATTTAAGATATTTTATAAAATGTCTTAAGTGGATTGGCAAAACTATGGACATGTTCTCATTTTTAATTTAGATAATAATTTGATCATTCAATAATTAATAATTTAATTTTCAAATTCATCAATAATTATATATTTTATTTAAATTATATTTACAAAAATTATCCTTAATGACAAAAAATAAAATGTATAAGATAATTTTAAATAAATAAATGATTTAGTTTATAAGATTTGTCAACAATAATAAATTAAGTCCATCCAGCAAACAATTGTTTCTAACATTTGGAAAAGCATACAATAATCAAGAAATGTATGCAGCATATAATTATGAAGAAAATTATAGTATATTTATTATGATAATCTTTGGAATTATGCTCGTAATTTGAATAAATTTTTGTTTAGACTCGCTCTATTATAGACTTAAATTATAAATATATAAAATTCATATGTTTAATATATAAGCCACATCATGTATTTTATATATTGAATCCATGATGAACTAAATTTATATAAGAAAAATCCATAATTTAGATCGTTATAAAGTGCAAGCCATCTTCTCAATACAAATACAAACTTTTTTTTTTTTTTTTTATAAGCAACAACAACAAACTTTTATTGCCAGGGCCAGGGCCAGAAGTAGAATGGCCTTTCAAACTCAAAAAAGAAAAGTAAAAGAGAAAGCACAATATATAGCCATGCACTTTTTTAAACTTCAGGGACGATCGATATTTAGTTATAAGCATCAGGATTTGCCAAGAGATAGGCTTCAACAGCTTTAAACAATCCCAAGGCCTTCTCTGCTCCAGTCTTGACTTGTTCTTCATTGATCTGACTGTTTCCCTTTGGGAAGTACTTGCTGGTGCTCTTAATAATGGATCCTCCATCAGGAGAAGCCACTATTTCGATCTCATATGAAATTTTCTCTATCACATCCAACTTTGGCTCAGCTTCAATGATACTGTAGCTGTTCTTGAAATTATCTTTGTCCACCGCCTCAACCTTGGTCTTAATATACTTGTATTCTTTACCTGCATGTGCAATATAAACATTTATTAATTATGACTTAGGAACAATTAATAATAAACGTCCTTTGTGTTAGCAATTAAAGGTCTAATTAAATTAACAAACCTTCTGCAAAGGTAGTTTTCTTAATGGTTCCAGGTCCTCCATTTCCTTCAATAATCTCCACGCTCTTAACAGCCTGAGGCACAATGCTAGGGATAGCAGTGTCAGCTTCAAGGACAAAGACCTTGAACATCTTGGCTGGGGGGATTGCAGTAGCTGTTTCCTTCTGAAAAGTTAAAACACCCATGATGGCTTTTGGAAAATATATATCAAAATGGGAAGCTAGAGAGTGTACAGATGAGTGTGGTGTGATGAAATGAAGTAGCAAAGAGAGGTATTTATATACTTCACAGAATAAGCTACCAAGTTTTCGTGTCAAATTTTTGTAGAGATGAAGTTGAACGCAATTGCATTTGAGTCAGAGAAGTCATGCTTGATAATGGAAATAATTCTCAGTGTCCTACTAAATTCTAATCGCTTGTCCTTCTAGATGTGGTCACTTTTTTGACAGTAAGCTATACGGCAGCATTCTAATACAGGAATTGCCGCCCAAGAAGGACTAGAAAAATTATATAATGATGAAGATAATATAAATTATTTTATTTATATTATCTTCATCATTATATAATTTTGAAAATAATTAATGATCTATGTTTTTGTATTTAATATTTAGTCAATGAATTGTAATTTAATAATATTATAATTATTTTTAAACTTCAAGTTGGATTTTTAATAAAGCTCAAAGAAAAAACTCTATATATATTTAGTCAATTGTTTAGTCAATGTTGTGCGTAGCATCCCTTATAATTTTCTCGCCCGAATATGAAATATGATAGCTTGATGAAAGAGACTTGCTTGCTCCTATGGTTGAAGATTTTTCAATAATCTATATTAATAAAATAAATAATTATAATAGTTAATTCTTATTTTTTTAACAAATTAAGAAACATTCTTTTTATATTTTAAAATTTGTTTATAAAAAATTATTAAAATTTTTTAATCCCTAATCTCATAGTTTTACATGTTATAAAATAAACATTTAATCATTAAACTATCAATTAATTTTTTTTGTATAAAAAATTAAATATTTCATTTATTAATAAAATTATATTTGATTTATAAATTATAAAAAAAAAACTTTATTTTTAACAACAAATTGAAATTCACAAATAACTTTGTAAAATATTTTCTTGGAGAAATTACGTTTAGAGTTGAAATTGAAAATATAAAAAAAATAGAAAAATATTATTCTAAATGTTGAAGAAATTATTCAATAATTTTATAATTAAAATTAATTTAAAATTTTAATTTTAAATTAATATTAAATATTTTTTAATTTATATATTTTTTTCAATAATAATAATAATAATATAAATCCCTTAAAATCCAACAAAAAGGGTAGTCTAGAAGGAAAGCAACATCTAACAATAGTTAATTGGCTTAGAATTCCGATGAAGTCAAAAAAATTTTGTTTAGTCAATCAACCGACCAACCGAAAAAATACCCTTTTATTTTCTATTTAGAATTTGTCTTCTCACGCACATGAGAAATCAAAGGGAGCAACGCCAGCCAATAAAGACTACAAGGTTTTCTCCGGATTTGGAGAAATTATATGGCATATTAAAAGATTCCTTGTTTAATTTATAATATAGTTAAATCGATTTATTAATTTTAAAAGTAAATTAATTTATTTATTTTTAATATTTAAAAAAATCAATTGAGAGAATTTAATTTTTTTATTTTAGTGTTTATAAATTATATATTTATAAATTAATTTGATTAAATATTTTATTATTTTATTTTTATTTAATTTTTAAAATTTTATTATAAATCTTATT